>NC_060142.1:524796394-525109296 GCF_021461385.2 Schistocerca piceifrons
AATCAACCTGCTACCAGAAAAAAGTGTGTTGCATTACGTATAGACGCCCTTCGTTTTTATTGACTTGTCTACATCTCTGCTTTCTCGTTTCCTCTGATGAAATGTTTAGTAGCCATTCTCTATTTTCACGGGAAATACGCTTCTCAAGTGAACGTATGCCATCTGAAGCTGTGTTCGTGTTAATCTAAGGCGTGCGAAATTTCTCGTTTCCGTGTGAATCTGGCCACTAAAGGTATTAGCACGATCAGGTTACCTGCGTTTGAAAAGCTGACTGCGGAGAATCCACAGATTGGCTGGTACAGTTGTAACTATTTGTAGCTATCATATGACAAGTAACAGATATATTTTAGGCATGAAAATGGAGTTTATTTTCTATACTCAAAACAAGCACTTGCGGACATTTTGTTGCCTACCACTATCAGTATAGCGATATTATGACGCGTTGTCTTGCCAGATTTCAGCTAAAAATTATTTTAATCGATAACGCGGTTTAAATAACTTGTCATGACAAGTTATTACTGGAAAGTCTTACAGTACTATGGATTGACAGTAATTAAGCACCTAACGAAGATCTGTCTGTTCGTATAGCGTAACACGCAGAGCGGTAACTTATGGAACAGGAAATGTTCCTGTAGTTGTCAGGCAAGCGATGCTACTGAGCTGTCAGAACTCAGGAAGAAGACAAAATGAAAACTGTAACTTATTTTTTCAAACACAAATTGTCAGATACGAACTCACGATTAAAATTCACCTTCGAAAATAACGGAGGCCATGAAAAACTACAGAAACACTATGAAGTATGTTCCGCCACACTCACACGCATGCATCACAGATAATAGTGCTGCGCGGGATTAGCCGAGCGGTCTCAGGCACTGCAGCCATGGACTGTGAGGCTGATCCCGGCGGAGGTTCGAGTCCTCCCTCGGGCATGGGTGTGTGTGTGTTTGTCCTTAGGATAATTTAGGTTAAGTAGTGTGTAAGTTTAGGGACTGATGACAGCAGTTAAGTCCCACAAGATTTAAAAAAACAGACAATAGTAATGGTTCGAATGGCTCTGAGCACTATGGGACTTAACTTATCAGGTCATCAGTCCCCTAGAACTTAGAACTACTTAAACCTAACCAACCTAAGGACATTACACATATCCATGCCCGAGGCAGGATTCGAACCTGCGACCATAGCGGTCGCACGGTTCCAGACTGTAGCGCCTAGAACCGCTCGGCCACCTCGGCCGGCAGATAATAATAGTTCCTGTCTCTCGTTGATAAGATATTGACATGCCATTAGCATCTCGCTTCAGTTACAAAATGAAAATTCAGTATTGCTACCAGACATACAGTGACGATCGGGAAGGTTTAGTGCGTCAGTGTGGCAGCCTTGCTCTAGTCTGCACAGTGACGCCTCGCTTCTTTCCTTTGTGCGTAACGCTTGACACATTCTAAGGGTGTACGCTTGTTTTGATTTGCAAGCCAAAACAGTAGCGAACACCTCGCGGCTCGGCCTACAAAGGGCGGGCCCTCGCTCGCCTACCGCACACTAGCGCGCGCGCCCTCCCGGAAGCCGAAATCCCCGTGGGGCGTTTTTGGACGAAGCGGCGGCCCGCTCGTAGTCAAAGTACAGAAGCCTAAAGCCTCGCTCAGTCCCCTCGCGAGACGCCTCTCTAGCTCCCCTTTACAAATCCGATCTCATTTAATCCAATCTCGCGAGCAGCCAACGCCGGCCCAATTCAGGACATTACCATGTCTCACCCGGGCCCGGCAAATGTATGTGAGGTGTGGAGCGGGCGGCGGCGTTACCCCCTCCCGGTCTCCTGACTGCGAGCTCCTCACCTCCGCTCTGGTACTACCTTTGTGAGAAACGGGGCCGAAAATGGCCTTAATATCACGCAGGGTGAAGAGGTGTAGGGCGAGGGGCGAGGGAGAGGGGAGGGGGAGAGGGAGGGAGAGAGAGAGAGAGAGAGAGAGAGAGAGAGAGAGACGCCCCTAAACCCCTCCTCGCATTACACACACACACACACACACACACACACACACACGAAAGCTGACTAATGTGCGCATATAGTTTGGTACCCGAAGGCACAATGAAGACAGTTAACTCTCATTACTTCGCACGACTTTTAAACAAAACTACAAACCGAAGATCAGTTTACATGTACCTGCTACATAATAAACCTGGGCGATATTTAATCATACAGAAGAAATACATGATGAATGTACGAGTGCAGGCTGTAGACACGTGGTTGACGATGTATGGATCTTTGGGTCTGGCCGTGGAGCCTAATGATAAGGCGACCGCTTGCAATAAGCGGGAATTCTGGGTTCGACACCCGGTCTGACACAAATTTTCACTGTCGTCATTCCGCTATACAGCTGATGGTTGTCCATAGTCGCAACTACGAACACATTTTATGCACTCATTATTATCTCGTTGAAAACCACTCTATGAGTTTTCTCGGGAAGGCAGTATGCATATACGACAAACCTGCCTATCAGACCGTGCTAGGTCAATGAAATCTCGTCGTCCGAGGCCGGCTCATACAGCAGTTCCCAGCAAGCGTCAGCCAACATTTGTCTCTAACAGAAACTGTTCTCCATGATGTGGTCTACGGTCCCTAGACATTCGACGCTAAGAGGTGGAAACGCCTTAGATAACATTAAACGCCTGAATTTGGAGCACTGTAATCAAATGGTTCAAATGGCTCTGAGCACCATGGGACTCAACTTCTGAGGTCATCAGTCCCCTAGAACTTAGAACTACTTAAACCTAACTAACCTAAGGACATCACACACATACGAGCCCGAGGCAGGATGCGAACCTGCGACCTGCGGTCTCGCGGCTCCAGACTGTAGCGCTTAGAACCACACGGCGACTCCGGCCGGCAGCACTGTAATGCCCCCTTTAATGGAGAAAAAACAGCATAATTACCTCTAACAAATTTTTGTCCATAAGAAAATGCCACTCATTCCTCCAGTCTCGTACAGCAAAATTAATGTGAGCTGCCATAATTCTTTTGATTTATGTAGCCAAGTCCGCAACCTTATTACCTATTAACTTCAAGATTCGGTGATCCCTTAGTAAACTCCCAGACTATCGGCCAAAGAAGTTGGGTTCGATCCGCAGTCTGTGCAAGGATTTTCGTGTGTCACTTATCACTCTAGGCTAAGTTTGTAAAAAAGAACTAGTTGCTCCGGGCTTCGGTGTCCTCGCTAAATTGCAGGTAACCCACTTCAAAGATCGGAAGACGGCAACACCTCCATCAGGACCGTGTTTAGACAAGAGAAGTGGTGCTCAAACCAATCTTCAGTTAGACGATAGTATTATCATACACTACTGGAAATTGAAATAAGAACACCGTGAATTCATTGTCCCAGGAAGGGGAAACTTTATTGACACATTCTTGGGGTCAGATACATCACATGATCACACTGACAGAACCACAGGCACATAGACACAGGCAACAGAGCATGCACAATGTCGGCACTAGTACAGTGTATATCCACCTTTCGCAGCAATGCAGGCTGCTATTCTCCCATGGAGACGATCGTAGAGATGCTGGATGTAGTCCTGTGGAACGGCTTGCCATGCCATTTCCACCTGGCGCCTCAGTTGGACCAGCGTTCGTGCTGGACGTGCAGACCGCGTGAGACGACGCTTCATCCAGTCCCAAACATGCTCAATGGGGGACAGATCCGGAGATCTTGCTGGCCAGGGTAGTTGACGTACACCTTCTAGAGCACGTTGGGTGGCACGGGATACATGCGGACGTGCATTGTCCTGTTGGAACAGCAAGTTCCCTTGCCGGTCTAGGAATGGTAGAACGATGGGTTCGATGACGGTTTGGATGTACTGTGCACTATTCAGTGTCCCCTCGACGATCACCAGTGGTGTACGGCCAGTGTAGGAGATCGCTCCCCACACCATGATGCCGGGTGTTGGCCCTGTGTGCCTCAGTCGTATGCAGTCCTGATTGTGGCGCTCACCTGCACGGCGCCAAACACGCATACGACCATCATTGGCACCAAGGCAGAAGCGACTCTCATCGCTGAAGACGACACGTCTCCATTCGTCCCTCCATTCACGCCTGTCGCGACACCACTGGAGGCGGGCTGCACGATGTTGGGGCGTGAGCGGAAGACGGCCTAACGGTGTGCGGGACCGTAGCCCAGCTTCATGGAGACGGTTGCGAATGGTCCTCGCCGATACCCCAGGAGCAACAGTGTCCCTAATTTGCTGGGAAGTGGCGGTGCGGTCCCCTACGGCACTGCGTAGGATCCTACGGTCTTGGCGTGCATCCGTGCGTCGCTGCGGTCCGGTCCCAGGTCGACGGGCACGTGCACCTTCCGCCGACCACTGGCGACAACATCGATGTACTGTGGAGACCTCACGCCCCACGTGTTGAGCAATTCGGCGGTACGTCCACCCGGCCTCCCGCATGCCCACTATACGCCCTCGCTCAAAGTCCGTCAACTGCACATACGGTTCACGTCCACGCTGTCGCGGCATGCTACCAGTGTTAAAGACTGCGATGGAGCTCCGTATGCCACGGCAAACTGGCTGCCACTGACGGCGGCGGTGCACAAATGCTGCGCAGCTAGCGCCATTCGACGGCCAACACCGCGGTTCCTGGTGTGTCCGCTGTGCCGTGCGTGTGATCATTGCTTGTACAGCCCTCTCGCAGTGTCCGGAGCAAGTATGGTAGGTCTGACACACCGGTGTCAATGTGTTCTTTTTTCCATTTTCAGGAGTGTATTTTTATACACGATTGTTCCAATACAAGATGGAAGCTCAACTAAGTTTTGCTGGTAAACGAGTGCAGGTATAGGCTGAAGTGAAGTTGGGTTATAGTGTTGAGGCGCACTTTATTTTTTTAAATAAAAAAACTGTGTTGTTTTCATAACTGGTTGTACTTCCTCTTTCTATCTCTTACTTCATGTACTAAGAGCTATAAATGTCATGTCATTCTAAGTACAATAGATGTGCCAATTTTCGCTTTCCGAGAGAGCCTCAACCTTCCGTTGACTGCAATGTAAGTCATGTAACTAGTACGGTATTCGGTAATATTAGCACGTGACTTTCAGCGGGTAGATTAACGCGTAACTGCAACGAAAATCAATCCATGTCGTTTCTGACATGTCCTCGGAAACAACTGACCCCTGGTAACGTCTAGCTATACGCGCTGTCTGGGGCCAGCTAAAAGGCAACAGACTATTATTCGCGTTGCAGAACCATAGGCTTTTCTGGCGCTTCTATCATTCCATTGGCCGTTAAATGCTTGGCGTTTCTTTATCATCTTGCAGACGCGCCCGAGCGATATGCTCCATTTCACTACCAGGAGTAAAGAAATGTTTATTATATTGCTTAATTATCGTTTTATTAGAGCCGTATGTACTATTTATTGTGAAACAGGTGGACTGTAATTTAAGTGCTCTAGCTAGTATGGTAATCGGGGATATCAGCATTTGTCTTTCAGCGATTAAGGCGGAGCTGCAACAAAAATCAATCCATGCCGTTTCTGACATGGGAATCTTGCAAAAGCGGCATTTTTATGACCCACGGTGGTCATAACGTCAGTGATATCGACCGTTATAAATCCACAGGACTGAGTGTAGATGCAAAACTTCCTTACTTTATTATCTATTGTCAAGCTATCCTACAACAGTCACATGAATCAGTACTGACAATGCTACGCACTAATTTTCAAAAGTTGGTGTGGCAGATTAATACACGTTTGCTGACAACGTTTACTTTCACTCTAATGGCTCCTAGTGTTCATATTTTGGGGACACACTGTGTACTCACTGAGAATACTCTCAGCCCAGAAAAGGGCGGTCAGACAGATCTATGTTGTCATTATCTATGTTGTCATTCTGCGAACATCGTGTACGCAGTTTTCCAGGTGTTTCGCAATTCTAGGGCTGCGACTTCGGGGAAAGTGGCAACCAAACGATGGTATATCTCTGAAAAATATCTTCGGTATAATTCCGAAGGTAGTAGATGTGGATAAATTAGTGAACTATCGCACAATCATCGTGACAGCTCATGCATCGACTTCGCTGACAAGTAAAATCCGCGGAAGACTGCAAAAGAAAATCAAGGATCTGTCAGATGCCAACCAATTTGGCTTTAGAAAAGTTAAAGCCACCGGAGAGCCAGTGGTTCTGATGGTGCGCTTGAAAACTGATGCAAGACTTAAGAAAAATCATGACACATCCATAGGATTTAATGACCTACAAAAAGCGTTCAGCGATGTTCAGCAGCGCGGTATAAATTCAGGGTGAAAGGATAATGATGATAAGATCCGCTGTCGCCCAGTGAAAGTGGATAATTACTGTACCTGTTTAACGGAATGAACTGTCTAGTGATTACAGAATATGGACACGAAAACTGTGAGCAGTAGCAGAAATGAGATCAGTGATAAACTTAACATCAAAACTGGTAACCACGAAGAAGATAAAACGAAGGAATTCTGCTTCGATGGAGCAAAATAACACACGACGGTCGAGTCAAGGAGGAAACCCGAAGTCTTATTTATTTTCTTTAGTTATTTTTTGTTTCCGGGTATGACACACTCAGACAGCCTCCAATAAACGGTATGTTACAAATTAAAACAGATTCGCCAAACACATAAGCATGCCTGGGACGTTCAAATTCCCGACATACATAACAATTAAATTATGATGTCTTCAGTCAGAAAAAAATTATACATGCGATTGTACCGTGACATAATGCGTTGTGAGTAATGGTTTCATTTTCGTGGAGATTGTAGTCCACTGAGCACCGAACACTGGAGCAAATTGGTTGTCCTGTGGTATTGCAGTGGGGTGCCGAAAATGGTGTAGTCGGTGTCCTCTTCTGCGGCCCATTGACAAAGGGGCAGAGTCTGTCAGTTGTAGCTGGCAGAGGCGTAGTTCGCAGTTGGAACCACCCGTTGACGCGTAACATGGTGATCACAGACTTTCTGTGGTGCATACTAGGGGAGTACCACGGTCGTAAATGGATAGTTGGTAGTATAGCCGCGTAATGTGTATTTGTTGGTACGATAGGCGCCACTTACTTTTCCACAAGGTTCTGATCTGCCGTCGCACGTCTTCGAGAAGGCTACTTGAGGAACACGTTCTTACATCTTTAATCAATGGTGGCCAGCGCTCTTAAGCGAGAGCATCGACAATTTCATTGCCCCTAACACCATGGTGCCTCTTTATCCCCGGCACTGTGAGTTTCTTGTTACTGTACTATAGTTAACCCGTGGTGTTGAAATCTAAGACGAAATTTTTCCTTGTAACACATCTCTTCTATTCTGTGCAGAGACTCCTCGCAGTAGTTCATAACTTTTCTGTGTAAAGTGTTATTTATTTGTATACCATCCCACAGTTTTTCGTGTTTCATTAATTCTTTAGAGTGCTGCTTGTACATGTGGGGAACATGGACCCCAGAACACATACGTTTTCACTGTCATCGATACAGAGCCTCACGCCAGACACCAACGCAGTACAACAACGCCATGATAAGGGCAATAAAAGATGATAAATAAAATCGCGGACGAATACACATATACGTGGCAGTATAGCAGAATCCTGCAACACACACGAAGCACGTAAGACACCAGTTACAGTTCGCACACCAACACAGACAGCAGTACCGTAACACACACTTTCACCAACACGTACCGCAAACAACCTTACACAACATATAGAATAATTAAACTGTATTAGAATAAACAGTGTAATGCAATCAGTCCTGTAAGTCTGTTCTAGCTGAAGTATAAACAGCAGGCATACCGACCCCGCGGTCGTTATACTGCTGTTATGATGTAACACTTGTAACTGAAGACTTAGCATATAAGGAACATAATAGGTAAAATTCAAGACACATAATATAGGAACTGAAGGTTAATTAATAACCCCAAGAAATAACATACTTTACAGTCACACACCACTGTGCTTTTCACAATGTACGTAATACTCATAATGGCTGGCTCTGAGCACTATGGGACTCAACATCTTAGGTCATAAGTCCCCTAGAACTTAGAACTACTTAAACCTAACTAACCTAAGGACATCACACACACCCATGCCCGAGGCAGGATTCGAACCTGCGACCGTAGCAGTCCCGCGGTTCCGGACTGCAGCGCCAGAACCGCTAGACCACCGCGGCCGGCATACTCATAATGTGTTTAGGAATATTAATCCGTAGTGAACCGGGACATGCAAGGCTCGAAGTAGTTCCGAAGCTTTCAGGCCACCCCCCCGCGGGCTCAGATAGGGCAATATTTCTCTATCTCTCTCTTTTTATTAAAATCTTTTCTATTATCTATCATCATATATTCTTAAATTTTGAATATTTTTTGTGAATTTTCTTTCTTTCAGTTTCTAATGAATTTTAATTTATTATTATTTCCATTGTAATTGCAGAAAACTGTTATTGCTGAAAACATTATTAACTGTTCGTAATGTGGAATATGCATCGTAATCTACGTGAAAAGCTGTAAAATGAACGACCTGTTATAAACTATAGGGCAACAGGTGTACAAATGAGCAATAAATCAAATCAAATTAAATATTTAGTTTCTACCGTTTACAAATTTTCTAGTCAACATTCTGTAAACACTGAGCCTCTCCACGGCGGAGTAGTCGTGGTCGCTTAGAACCAAGGAACCAGATAAATGTACTAAAAATAGCTATCAAAAACAGCATTTATCTTGCACGCCATGTCAAAAACTGAATTGTAAATGGAAGTGGGAAAAGACTACAAAACACCGATCCCCCAATACTGGCGTTTCATTCAAATAAATTATGTGAAAATGCACCAACTCTCTGCGCTCTTAGTTTACAGCTAATTCTTCAGTTACCAGCAGCTTCCGATACCGAAGCCATGGTTAGTAATAACAGGGCTCCTTAGCTTCAGCTGTTACCGTAACACAGCAGCAACTCTGCAGTGTACCACTTAAGCAGTGGTGGGAGAGCGGGTGAGGGGGTGGTGGGAGGACGGGGGGGGGAGGGCTAAGTGGTGAATAGCAGCTGAGAGTGAATGCACCGTCTGAAGTAACCGAATTAAAACTGAAAATCTCTTATCGCCCGTCAAGGAGGAACGGTGGCGCGCAGAGTAAATGGAATCGTATCTTTTTGTGTTTTCCTGACGGAGGACGAAACTGTTATACATCGGGAGCTGCGCAAACAGAGCCGCAGCGTCGCAATTTGCATACAAAAATAATATCGTGGTCCGTCCCGCCGCTAACGAGAATGCCGGCTCTAATTTCACGCGCCGCCTTAATTCTGGCTTTTTTTTCGGACCACTGCCTTGTTCCTAAGCGGCTAAAACCGGGTTGCACGTGCGGAGCACGTGAAAAGCGAAAAAACAAAGACAGGAGGGTGCTATCTGGGACATGACGCCTCTGTACTTGTGTCATTGGGGTGTATAAATATCGTATGTAACTCGAGTTCAGCACAATGGTACACTTACGGCTAAAGTTAGTGGCACAAGTCGTCATTGTGTGCGTACAGAACCGCATTAGCTATTTGTCTTCACGTTTCATTTACGGGCGTAAAACGCAGACTATAGCGATGGCATTCTCTCAGACTGCGCTGATATCATTATTACGCCGTATCAGATATCAAAATTTTATGAAGCGACCTGTTGTTAGAATTCCGGACTCAATAATGAAACACATTTCGACAACTTTGTCTGGAATATTCACTTTGAAACTCTGAAGTTATCTGTGATTAAAAAAAAAAAAAACAGGGAGACAAACTTCATCTAAAACTAGACTTCATTTGTAAGAATCAAAGAACATAAAAGGGAGATAGTGGTTAACAAGTAAGTGAGAATATGGAAACCTGTCCCTCCTCCTAGTCAACATGTATAGAGACTCAGCAGTAAAATAAACTAATGAGAACTATGTAAAAGGAATTGATGTTCAGAGAGAAGAAATAAAAATCTTAAAGTTTACCGATGACACTGTAATTGTGGCAGTGACATTAACTAACTTGAAGAGTAGCTCAAGAGAACAGATAGTTTCATAAAAACATGTTGTAAGATGGACACAAATAAAGGGAGGATAATGAAGTGCAGTCGAATTAAGTTAACTTACGTTGAAGGAAGAACAGTAGGAAATGAGATGCTGAAAGTAGTAGATGAGTTTATCTATTTCGTTACGAAGATGAATGACGATGGTAGGAGTACAGAAAGCTTTCCTGAAAACAGTCTTTTGCGAGAACCTTAGTAGTGCATTCTGCCCAGGGTCGGCATGGCTAAGTCGGATTTGGCGTGGTTAATGTTAATGGGTGGCCAGATGCCCTTCCTGCCCCTCCCTCCCCCTCCCATACACCCCCCGCTCTTAGCTTGGAATGAGTGTACCCCAGCTGTTTGCGTCTAGTGGAAACCATGCATTAGTGTGAACGTGTTACAAATGTCTGCGAAGCGTGTAACTGAGGCGGGACGTGGGGACCAGCACGGCATTCACCTAGTGGGATGTGGAAAACCGCATAAAAACCACGTCCAGGCTGGCCGGCACACCGGCCCTAATCGTTAATCCGCCGGGCGGATTCGATCAGAGGCTGGCGCGCATTCCTGAGTCCAGGAAGCAGCGCATTAGCGCTCTCGGCTAACCAGGCGGGTCTTTTCTGAAAACAGTAAATATATTGTTGTTAAATTTGTATTTAAGTGTGAGGTAATATTGTTTCGAAAGAATATGTGTGGAGTGTAGCGTTGCCTGAAAGAGGTAAAGCGTGGACGACAAAAAAAATGTCGCGTGACTAGGGCCTCCTGTCGGTTAGACCGTTCGCCGGGTTCAAGTCTTTCGGTTTGATGTCACTTCGACGACTTGCGCGTCGATGAGTATCAAATGATGATGATTAGGACAACACAACACCCAGTCCCTGAGCGGAGAAAATCTCCGACCCAGCTGGGAATCGAACTCGGGCCCTTAAAATTCTGTCTTGCTAACCACTTTTTTTTTGGCCCCACTTTGTTCTTTATTGTTCGTTGAATTTGTTTTTGACGGACGTCCGATGACACCCGTTCATGTTCTTTGTTGACTCGTTCACTCAGTTTTTTATTACATAGGGTAGCTAACCCTCTGATCGACCACGCTGAGCTACCGTGCGGGCATAACGCAAGCGGACAGCGCGGACGATGATCAGTACAGACTGGAAAGGAACAGAAGGTTTTGAATAGTGGCGATACAGAAGAATGCTGAAGGTTAGGTAGCTAGACTGGACAGGCAATGATAAAGTACTTATTCGAGTGGGACAAAATGGTTCAAATGGCTCTGAGCACTATGGGACTCAACTGCTGAGGTCATCAGCCCCCTAGATCTTAGAACTACTTAAACCTAACTAACCTAAGGACATCACACACATCCATGCCCGAGGCAGGATTCGAACCTGCGACCGTAGCGGTCGCGCGGTTCCAGACTGTAGCGAGTGGGACAGAAAAGGAATTTGTGGCATAATGTTAATAACTGAGAAGACCGGTTGATAGGACACACAAGGTAATTTGGTACTGCAAGGATGCGTGTGAATGTGTGTGTGTGTGTGTAGGGGGGGGGGGGAGGAGGATTCTGGAAAGAGGCCAAGAATTCACTATAGTAAACAGTTTTAAATAAATATGGATACAGTAGTTGGATTTCAAGACAGCAACAACAACAAAACATTATGTGTTCGAACAAATAAAAGTTGTGAGAACTAAAACCATGACGCACATACAATTATTAATAGTTTATAAATCAGCTGTTTTTAGAGTTGCCATGTGAAAAGTGGAAAACTGGGGCACTGCTATTGAAGCATTTATGTTTTTTTTTTTTTTTTTTTTTACTCTTCCGTGCAACATTTTCCTTTACTTCTGTATTGAACTCCAATATAGCGTCAGCGTGACTCATAGAACTGCATTTCTGTGTGTCGTTGAGTAATTCATTCTCGGTGAAGGCAATTACTGCCGCAATTGGAAAAAATTAAAAGGACAATTGAATTCTCCCGTACTGATTATTTTTTGTAAAGAAAAATACGCGCGGCTGAAGGCGGGGTGATTGGAAAAGGTAATTCAATTCGCAGACGGCGGCTGGCTTTCGAAGGTGGCCGCGCGCCGTCCAAATGGCCATCGAAGTACGGCAGTGGACAGGTTGCCCGGATACCTGTGGCCGCTGCCGCCGCTCCACTTGCGAGACGGCGCGCTCGGCTTTAAGCAAGTTAGACCGGTCTCGGCGCAGCCGCTTGTTAAGTTGCGTTATTACTTTCCGCATTAGTGTAATTCCTAACGTGATTATTGTCCCAATATTCGACGCGGCGGGCGGCGCTGCTACAAACTTGGCCCGTGTTTTGCGCCCGCAAATAGGATTAGCGTTGTTCGCCGCTGCCTCCAAGTTGTGCTGCCTTTTCCGGCCAGGGGACCGGGCGGTGCACTGCTTCAGCGCGGGTCCCCTCCCACCCTCCAGGCAGATGGCTCCACTGTTATTGTTGGTGGCCGCGGCCTCGTGGTGTTCTGCTGGTCGTTTCTAATGACAAGTTGACCTTACGGAATGGTCATCATGGATTTTCTTCATACATAAAGGAATTGAAAACTTAGCGCCTCGACATCAATTTCCTACAGCAGTACAATGCAATACTCAATAATTTTTGAAAGGAAAAAAAAGCCTTGCCGCTGTCAAATATATTTCCAAGCGACGTTAAGTCTAAAACGTTTGTAGCTGCGTCACGAATGTTTTGGTAGCTAAGTGCACAGTTTGCGAGGCAAGTAGTCGTAAGGTCGCTGGTTCGAATCTCGATAGAAGGAATAATAAATTTCTTTAAATTCAGCAGTTACTAACAAATACATATTTGTTAACAAATATCCACTCTTTACTTTTTAAATAAACATAACTTATTTTATTTCTAGTTACTAATCGCACGAAAATGCCACTAAATTAAAATTTGGTGCAAAAATGCGAAATATCAAACTGAAAATGAAATACTGTTTGATTTCTAGACATCGAATAGTATTATTGATGTACAAAATTTTTTTCATTCAATAATAAAAGTTTCACTTTTCAGTACAAAATTTTCATTTATTTTCGTACGACCAGCAATGAAAATTAAAAATTGGGTAAGTGCGAGTAGAACTCGCGCACTGAGAATTTAGTTTTTAAATATCCCGAGAATCGAGAATCTCAACGATTTTTGCTGTTTTCGGTGTAAATACTGCCAAGGTATCGTTCCCGGGAATTCCAATATCGCAGGGGGCTTCAGTTTGTATATTTAATATAGAAGATTTAATACAATATTTTTTATTTAGTCTGCCGGCCGGAGTGGCGGAGCAGTTCTGGGCGCTTCGGACCGGAACCGCGATGCTGCTACAGTCGCAGGTTCGAATCCTGCCTCGGGCATGGATGTGTGTGATGTCTTTAGGTTAGTTAGGTTTAAGTAGTTCTAAGTTCTAGGGGACTGATGACCACAGAAGTTAGGTCCCATAGTGCTCAGAGCCATTTGAACCATTTTATTTAGTTAGTAAAACACGACTTACAGCTTACGTTTTATATTTATATATAGTAATGTTCGTCTCTTATGATTCTGACGGACGACGAATGCAATGATTGTACTAATGGTAAAATATATTTTTATGTGATTTAATTATAGTTTAACAATTTTCAGACTTTTTTAGTTTATGGATTGTGAAACCTTGCTTCTTCCAAATATCATGATTCTACGTCAAGGGGAAGCATCCTATAGGCTTCGATGAGTGAGTTTGGTTCAAATGGCTCTGAACACTATGGGACTTAACATCTATGGTCATCAGTCCCCTAGAACTTAGAACTACCTAAACCTAACTAACCTAAGGACAGCACACAACACCCAGTCATCACGAGGCAGATGAGTGAGTTTGCGAGTCTCAAAATATGTTAAGTACATGGCCGAACCTTTTGATTGTATTGACTTAGAAACTTAAATGTTTTACAGCGCCAAATGAACATAGACTGTAGTACGTGACTTAAATTTCAACATCAAACGCCAACATGTTCCAAGGAAAAAGAGGTGTTAAAAGAGAGACAGACTGATAAATTATAAAAATATTAGTTTCATAAGTTAAAATTAACAATTTTTTATTTTTTTCCTTCCTTGTGGTATTAAACAATGTGTTTTAGAAAATTTCACGATTCTAGTCAGCAGGAAGTAATCTACAGGATCTGATGAGTGAAGTTTGAGTATCAAAATATATGACATAAGTTTCTGTATCTTTTGAATGAATTGGCTCAGAATCTTACAATTTGTACGCTACAAAGAGGCCTTAATGTGCGGCATAAATTTGAACTTGGCACATTTACCTGTTCGTGAGAAAATGGATGTACAGACAGACGGACAACAAAACGGTCCTGTAAGGTTTCCGTTTTTACAGACTGAGGCACAGAACACAGAAAACGTTATTTTTATTAAAACATTTAATTCATTGATTTTTAGTTACCATTTCCATTTGTTAACATATATCGAATTTAAGTAAAAGTACTTTTTGCAACAATCAAGTATATTATCAATAGAGTTTTACGATACCCACTTTTTTCTCAGCTACCCACGAAAAATTTGTTATTGTTTCTATTTAACAGCAATCGTAAGTGCTCTTATCTACAAAGTGTATTTCTTCGATTTTTTTAATTGCACCGTACTGCACTACGAAGTAGATAGAGGAGGAGATTAGTGTTTAACGTCCCGTCGACAAGTAGATCATTAGAGACGGAGCACAAGCTCGTATTAGGGAAGGATGGGGAAGGAAATCGACCGTGCCCTTTCAAAGGAACCAACCCGGTATTTGCCTGAAGTGATCTAGGGAAATCAAGGGAAACCTAAATCAGGCAAGCCGGACGCGGAGTTGAACCGTGGTCCTCCCGAATGCGAGTCCAGTGTGCTAACCACTGCGCCACCTCGCTCAGTGAAATAGATAGACATCATGCAGAGCTCGTGTACTGACGGACGGGGAACGAACGACAGTTGTGGAGAGTGGGATAGAGAGCTCTGCTACTGGACAATTGTAAGAAAATGAAACCACTACAGCCTTCCTTATGACGCAATTTATTGCGTGGCTTCCAATGACGTTGAAGGGGTTACCACCATCCGTATACACGATGCATCAGTGGCCGAAGTAACTGGTTTACGCAGACTACCTAGAACTGTGATTTCGTTGACAGTCGATGGCTGGAGAGACGACATGACAGTTATAGGCAGTCTGCGTAAACCAATCTAGTTGGCCACTGATGCATTGTGCATACGTATGGTAAACCCTTCAGCATCAACTAAAGCCTGAAGATGATGCACCGAAGCGCCGAAACTGGTAGCCATACAATAAATGGGGTGGCTGTGGGTGTTTTATTTTCTTACAATAGTGACCTGCCGTAGACCTCCAGTTACAAGGATGGACAATTCTGGATAATGGATGCCTGGAACTGAGTCATTTGATCAGTGACGGTTCAGTCTGTGGTTAACCGATGAAAGGTCTTGGGTTTGGCGAATGTCAGGAGAAAGTTACGTCTCGTTGCGAGAAGTACATTGCTAAATGTACCAGGTACAGACTGAGATTTTTACATTTGGGCGAGCCGGCCGATGTGACCGAGCGGTTCTAGGCGCTTCAGCCAGGAACCGCGCTGCTGCTACGGTCGCAGGTTCGAATCCTGCCTCGGGCACGGATGTGTATGATGTCCTTAGGTTGTATGTTGTATATTAACCGGGAACCTAGAAACGACGGAGAGGCTCCGTCCCCGCCGCAGCCGCCCACAACCACACGACTGCCGCAATCCACTTGACCCCTCCGCCGTCCCACACCGAACCCAGGGTCATTGTTCGATTTTCGGTTCGGCTCCCGGTGGAAGCCCCCCCCCCCGCCCCCCGCCCCCCAGGGAACGTCTCACACCATACGAGTGTAACCTCTATGTTTGCGTGGTAGAGTAATGGTGGTGTACGTGTACGCAAAGAACTTGTTTGCAAGCAATCGCCGACATAGTGTAGCTGGGGCGGAATATGGGGCATCAGCCCGCATTCACCGAGGCAGATGAAAAACCGCCTAAAAACCATCCACAGACTTGCCGGCTCACCGGACCTCGACATAAGTCCGCCAGGCGGATTCGTGCCGGGGACCAGGCGCTCCTTCCCACTCCTGAAAGCCGTGCGTTAGACCGATCGGCTAACCGGGCGGGCTACTGTCCTTACGTTAGTTAGGTTTAAGTAGTTGTAAGTCTAGGGGACTGATGACCTCAGATATTAAGTCCCATAGTGCTTAGAGTAATTTGAAGATTTGGGGGCTGCGTTTATGGAGCAGACTGTGTGAGGAGGGATCCCGGCGTACGACGTGACGCCGTAGGCTAGCCGGCGCCTCCGTTGCGACGCCGGCGCCGGCGTCGGCCGTCGGGTGCAGCTCCACGTCTTGGGGACGCCGATGCGCGACGCCTTCCTCGCCCTGCCTGCCCGCGGCCGCAGCGGCCCCGTAATAAAAGCGCAGTCAGCAGCCGCCGCCGGTAACGTGGCCATAAATTTAGCATATTATTGTTATTCCGATAACGTCCGCCCGCAATTGCAGGCGGCCGGCTCGTCTCGCCTCTGTGTGTCTGCCCGCCGGCAATTCCTCTCCGCGGCGCTCACACGTATTTGATTAAGTCGGGCGGGGTCGCGCCGCTCCTCTGACTGCGCCGGTCTTTATACTGGCCGTTTCCTCTCCTTTTACTGCCCCGCGGGCACATACGGCGCGCCGAAGTAATGTGACGCGAGGACGCGTTCCTCCTCCAAGTATTTTTCTGGGAGAGGAGGAGTCCCCGTTCCGAGGGCACTCCGCTCCGTGGAACGAACCTGATCGACGTGTCTCGGTTAACGGAACAACTAACATGTTTTATCTTCCAATGCTATCCACCGCCGTGTGTAATTAATATACACTGTCGTCCCTACCAAATATGCCTAAGTCAGTCATCAGAGCGTGTGTGTTTCGCGGATCCCTCATCTATGTTAGCACAGAGTGTAAGGACGTAATTGTCTCTATTTGTACTGAAGTAGCAGCACGTGCGGAAGGAGGGGGATGAGGGAGGAGGGGCGGAAGTCTCCGACTTCACGACGATACAAAATGCGCTGCCCTTCTTTGAACTTTTTCGATGTCCTTCTTCAATACTATCTAAGAAGGATGCCATAGCTTGCAGTAATATTCCAGAAGAGGACAGACAAGTGGCGTAGGTATATTCGTCTCTTTAGCAAATTTTTTGCTTCTACTAAATTTTCTCCAAGTAAAACGGAGTCTTTAGTTCGACTTCCCTACAACACTTTCTACGTCAACGCTCTAATTTCAGCTGTTCATAACTGTATTCGCTACGCATTCAGTTAAACTGACAACCTAAAAACGTGTGTGATTTATCATATAACCTGAATTTAACTTTTTTTTTTTTGCACTCACATGGAGAGAAACAGATTTTTTTCTATTTAGGATCAGTTGCCAATTTTTGCACCATACTTATGAAGGGCGGCCGGCCGGAGTGGCCGAGCGGTTCTAGGGGCTACATTCCGGAACCGCGCGACCGCTACGGTCGCAGGTTCGAATCCTACCTGGGGCATGGATGTGTCTGATCAAAGTCTCCTGGATTTAGCCTGGGATGGTTTAAAGAGATAACGCATAAGTTTCTGGCACGTAGTCACACCTTTTTAAGCTGCGAAGATATTTTGCAACTGTAGATCAATGAAGAAAGCCAGGCAAGGGCTTTGGTCCGCAAGACGTATACACGATTTAACTGTACTTGCCATTAGTATGGTTATAATAAAATGTTATTAACATAGGTATCTGAACAAGATATTTTGTATTTTTTTAGATTGTATTCAATTGTAAAATGTGCAGCAGTAGCTGGCGCCACTGGTTGGTTCTTTTCTTTATGTATATAGTGTAAAGTGCAAAACAAAAAACAAAATGATAGAATATACGAATTGTGAAGGTAAATTCAAGGTAATACGTGTTGTCAGTGCACCACACTTGTAAAGATGACACAGCAGATTGGCATGTCGTACTCTGAAGCCAAAAGTGTTGTAATGGTAAACAGCGGCCGCAGTGTGAAGCCAGCGACTGGAAACAGTTCACTTTGGACTACATGCATATAGAAGTGTTTTTAACGTTTTGACTTACATTTATGATATGTATTTTTTGAAATGAAATGAAATGATCGTATGCAAGTGTTGTCCGGGTGAAAGTCTTATTTCAAAAGACACCACATTGGAGGACTTGGGCGGCGGCGGCGGCGGCGGTGATGATGATGATGATGATGGCGACGATAACACAACACCCAGTCCACGGGCTGAGAAAATCTCCAACCCGGCCGGGAATGAACCCGGGATCACTGCACGGTAGGCAAGCACATTACCATTCATCCAAGCAAGCGGACATGTATTTTATGACTGACTTGAATTTAAAGCTTTTGAAACTGTACATTTAATATGGCAAATATGTTATCTTATTGTAAGTGGTTCTTCACATGCTTATTAGCGCTGAAGATGGCCACACATTGATCCAATACTGCCTATGAAATAAACATGATTAAGACTGATTATTGTGCCCTTTCCCACTTGAAATGAATACAGTCGCTGGACACAACTTGAGTCGTGGTAAAATTTGCTGTTTTGAGGAGCGCGCCGCAGCGCGTAGTGTGAAGCAGTCGCCCTCCGTTTCTGGCGGTGGCGCCGCTGTGGCAATCGTAGCTTTGGTGTCTCCCTCTGGTGGAAAAGGGGAGAGGTTGCCTGTTCACGTACATTTAAGGGGCGCTATGAGCTCGCCAGGGCCTCTCTGATGTTTTTTCCATCCCAGATGATCCCCACTTTGATTATTCCCTCTTTCCTGATGTCATGGACCGTACGAATACCTCTGTTCCTCCCCTTGCTCCTAGCTTCCAATACTTGGGCCACACCCCACCATCTGCACTTAACACTCCCATCACTACACAGGACATCAGCCTCACATTCCGCACTAAACGCAACACTGCTCCCGGCCACGACTTCGTTACCGCCACCTCAAACAGTGCCCTCCCTCCTTCCTTTCAATCCTTGCCACCCTCTACAATGTCATCCTTGCCACTGGCTTCTATCCCGACCTGTGGAAAACCTCCTGATGTTCTCCAAACCCAAAAAGCCTCCATCTGATGCCTCTTCCTATCGTCCTATCTGTCTCACATTGGTGTTCAGCAAGCTCTTGGAAACCATCCTTTCCCGGCGCATCCACCACCACCACCTCCACCAAAACCACCTCCTCCCCAACACCCAATGTGGCTTTCGACCTTCCTTCTCGCTGATGACCAACTCCTCCGCCTCACTCATCTCCTCTCCCTCCAGCTTAACTCCCGTCGCTCCGCCATTTTTGTCTCCCTTGACCTCGAAAAGGCCTACGACCGTGTCTAGCATCCCGGTCTCCTGTTTAACCGCCAAACCTACGCCCTTCCTATCAACTACATCCGTCTGATGGCCTCCTTCCTCTCCCACCGCCCCTCCTATGTTACCATCCATAATGCCAATTCCCACACCTTCTACCCCTCTGCAGGTGTGCCCAAGAGCTCTGTCCACTCCCCTCTCCTCTACCTCCTGTACACGGCAGATATGCCCCAACCCACCCTTCCAGTACACCTATTGCAATATGCTGATGACACCGCATTCCTCGCCCTCGCTCCTACCCTCCACCGGTCCCAACGCCTTCTCCAGAATCACCTTGACCTTTTTGCTGCATGGTGTAACCAGTGGCTCCTGAAACTCAACCCTTCCAAGACTCAGGCCGTCATCGTAGGTCGTACCACTCGCTCCTTCCGGCTCCTGGATTTCTCCCTTACTGTCTGCGCCCTTACTGTCCGCCTTACCCCCACCCTCACCTATCTTGGCCTCACCTATCTTGGCCTCACCATTGACCGTCACCTCACCTGGATCCCTGATCTCCGCTCCATCCAATCCAAAGCCCACAACCGCCTCCGACTCCTCAAACACCTCTCTGGCCAGACATGGGGGTTGCACCCCTCTACCATCCTCCACACCTACAAATCCTTAATCCGTCCCATCCTATGTTATGCCAGTCCTGCCTGGATATCTGCCCCCCCCCCCCCCAAATTCTATAAGTCCCTCCAGATCCTTGAGCGTCATGCACTCCGCCTCACCTTCCGTATTCGCTTCCCGTCCCCCACGCGGATCCTCTATGATCTCATTCCTTTCCCCCATCTGCTCCTATTCCTCGAACATATCTGCATCCTCTACACCTCCCGCCGTCTTGAACCCCCTCACCCCCTGGTTGCTCCTCCCCTCTCTGTTCCCCACTCCCTGCCACGTCTTCACCGTTGTGTCCCCCCTACCCTCCATCTCTACACTCTGCATCTCCTTTCCCAAGGTGGCTTCCATCAACTCCCCCTCCCGGATGATGCCCTCTCTCCCTCCATTTATCCCTCATATCAACTCTGATCCTCACTCCCCCTCCTTTCCTCTGTCCTTTTCCTGGGCTCCCTCTCCCCCCTTCCATCCTCTTTCTTCCACACCTTCCCTCTCTTTGCCCCCTTCTCTCCCCCGAGTCCTTTTACATTTCCCTCCTCTGCCTCCTCTCATTCTGTCTTGCGTCTGCCCTTCTCCCCCTTTATTAGTCCTCTCCCTCCTTGGTTCCCCCCCTTTTCGTTTTTTCCTCTCCTCCCTCCTTGTTTTTTCCCCCTACTCCAGGTCCCCCCCCCCCATCTGCCTTGGGTCGGGAACCCCCCATCTGCCTTGGGTCGGGAGTGCCATCTTTGTGCCGCCTTTTTCGTGCAGTGTTTTACAGTGTGTTTTTCCAGTGCGTGCTCCGTGTTGTGTCTTTTGGGAAGTGGAGCGAAC
Source organism: Schistocerca piceifrons (assembly GCF_021461385.2). Lineage (NCBI taxonomy): Eukaryota > Metazoa > Arthropoda > Insecta > Orthoptera > Acrididae > Schistocerca > Schistocerca piceifrons. Next base: position 524,817,196 of record NC_060142.1, read on the forward strand.
AGCCATCATACTGTCGCTGGGTGTGCTTTTTATCACTTGCGAACAGAAACCAGACTGTCACCATGTTTTTTAATTGTGTGTCCCCTATGTTACTTGTCTGATTCCTGTGTATTTTATCAACATTGCCGTCCCCTTTTGCTTTCTGTTTCAACTTTCCGCATTTTTACGCCATTTTCCACTTTAAATCCCCTTTTTATCGCCTGTTTTTTCTTGTTTCTTTCTTCTTCCTTTTTTTAAAAACAAAGTCTGTAGGCTGTAGAGCAGCGTAGTAAGCTGCTGCCAGCCCGCCCCCTTCGGGGGGAATTGTAAATCAATAAAGAAAAAAAAACTCGCCAGGGGTGAGTTGCTGAGGCGAGTCTTGTCAGTTGGTCAGCCGGGTCAGTGTGGGGCAGTCAGGGTCTGTCTGTCGTCCGGAGTGCTAGTATATGTTAGGCTACCAGTCTGCTCGGGTTTGTTCAAGCAATGGGCATTGGCGGTTGGATCTATCTGGGACACAAGATGACTTGTCCATCTTGAGCGCCGGCGCATGTGAGGTCACCACGTCAGTCCAGTGGCCCACGCCGTACAGCGAGGAGCAGTGGCTTCGCGGCGGACACGAGAGCAACAGGAGTCAACCCACGACGTCGGGCTGGCCGACGCGAGCTGCGACGCCGGGAGATCGGCGCGTCTTACTGCGTCCCTTGAAGCGGCTGGCAGCGGACGGTTCGGGGCAGAGTTTTGGGCGTGCTGCGCCAGGTCTTCGCCAGACATCGCAGTTTATTAAAAGTTAAGCGATTCGTGATATGTTGTTTCATTTACTTGTTAACTTCTACTTGTGTTCTTGGTCAGTCTCTTGTCCCAAGCTTGCTCGTCTCTCTTTGGTCCGCATTTGTTAGGCAGTTAGTGTCTGTCTGTCTGTCTGTCGGTCTGCCGTACGTTAGTAGCTGCCTCTGTCACGTTTGTCGGATTCCGTGTTAACGAATTTATTGCTGAAGGTGTAAAGGCCGAACTCCTGAAATATGTTTTTATCTCGCCTATCATCTTGAGAGGCGGTATATGCGTAATGTAGAGCATGTTTGTACATTTTATGTAGGACTGCATTTCATGGGTTTATATTTAAATGGTCATATTAATATATAAAGTTGCCATCCTTCCACCGTAAGAGTTTTCTTTTAAAACAAGTTGCACTTTCGGTGGCAAGTATTTTTTTTTTTAATGTGAGAGTTTTGTACCATTTCCATCCCTCCAGCGGAGTGCATAGTTTATGTGAGTTGTTAAAATTTTTATTTTAAAGTAATCTGGTTGTGTTGTAGATTTGCACCAGTGTAGTCTTTCAGAGGTTGTTGTGAGCGGTCGTGACTACGGCCGTGTTAACAGGGAGCGGCAAGGTTCTCAGCCCGAAAGATCATACTGCCTAAAAAAATTACTTCTGCCTCTGAATAAATTGTAACTTGATATTTAGAGGGCACTTTCTGATTATAATTTTAAATCTGTTTTTTTTCTTTAAAAAAAAAGAAAAGAAAGATTTTAGGAATAAAATTTTCATTTGTTGAAAGAAATTTGTTTTCATCAGTTACCCACTGGCAACTACTTCCACGCTCACATAGTGTGATTAAATGTGTTAATGTTCTTGATGAATCGATAGTAAATAAAGTAAATTCTTTAAGATAAGATTTTGAAAGTAAATCCACGGTTCACAACTCTTAATTACGAAATCAATGCTTATAAAATCTTCTCAATTGTTTGGACACAAATAAGTTATGCACGAAGAGAGAGACCTCATTTTTTATTCTTCTGACATACGTGAGAGCTGGCACCTACGTAGAACGTTTGACATTTCCATTCTTCTTATATGTCGTCTAAATCATTTAGTAATTCTTTTCTATCATTTTGTGACTTAACTGCACAGCAAAATCTCAGGACGCAGTAGAGATTGTTTACGTTTGTGGAGACGGAGCGCGGTTTTGTTGTTTGCGTTGATTACGAGTTGACAACTGAGGGCAAAGTGCTGGCTATGTTTTTAGGGGTTAACACCATGCCGGGTGGGGAGTGGTGGAACGGAGGCGAGGGAGCCCCACCGGCCTGGGATGGACGGCGGCAGGCCGTTTCTTCATTCAGAGCGCGTCGCCGGTAATTGCCGCCAGGCCCCGCCCGGCATGCGACCCCCGCGCCTCCTACGTCATACTTGATTAAGGAGCAGCAGCAGCAGCGCGACCCTGTTCTGCCCAATCTGCGGTGACGCCCCCGCTGGCGTGTCCCTGCCTTTCATCCCCCGCGACTCGACTCGAGACGTTCCCCGCCCGACTGTTACGTCTCAATAATTTGGTGGCGCCGCTCCCCCCTCCCCCTGAACACGCTGCCGCTGGCTGGTGGAAGGGGGGGAGGGGGGGGGGGGGGAAGAGGCCGAGCTGTCCGACTCGTCCTGTTCGCCAGGATGCGGCGGCAGACGTCGGACGCTGGCCGCTGGCCTTAGGAGGCGGCGGGGCTGGCGTGGCGTCATTATGATTGATGAGGGTGCGGATCGCCGGAGAAGACTTGCGGGCCCGGCCCGAGAAAACAAAGGGTCAGTCAAGGGGGAGGGGAGAGAGGAGGTGAGGGGAGCACATGCTGGCGGAAACGCATCTGAAAACCTGATGGAGCCCATCACCAGGGCGACGGGCAGCCCTGTACAGTCCGCTCTTTCTCAACCTCGGCCTTTTTCACACGCTCCGTGACTGTCTACATCGTTGCACGCAATGGAACATAGTGGTTCCATACGAGCATTGAGGTTCGCCTTAACCGAGACTCTTGTGATTATCAACAAATTGTAACCAGGGAACGCACATACAGCCTATATCGAAAAGATTCCCCTGATTTAAAAACTTTACATTTTTCGATGGAAATATATTATTAAAAAACACAGACGAATTTCAGAAGTTTTAACTCATTATCACCACCATCATCATCATCATCAATTTTCTGCTACATCAGCAGGTATTTCGCGTCTTCCTCCCTCGCCTCCTCTTTCCTTGTACATACCCTTCTAAGGCTGTTTAAGCCCGTCCTTCATTCTTAATATATGTCCTATCCAGTTTCGTGTCCTTTTTCTTACGTCCAGCAATTGTCTTTAACCTCCCACTCTTCTCAGCACCTCTTCATTTCTCACTCTATCCGTCCGGCTTATTCTTTCCATCCTCCGCCACATCCACATTTCAAAAGTGACTAGCTTCCCTCGATCCTTTTCCCTCAGTGTCCACGTTTCAGCACCATACTGGAGATTACTCCATACAAAACATTTTATCAGCCTTTTCCACAAATCAATGTCCATATTGCTGTCGAAAATTTCCTTTTTCTACAAAATGCCTCTTTCGCTATGGCTAGTCTGTATTTAATTTCTGTGCTGCTTCTGCCGGCCGGAGTGGCCGAGCGGTTCTAGGCGCTACAGTCTGGAGCCGCGCGACCGCTACGATCGCAGGTTCGAGTCCTACCTCGGGCATGGATGTGTCTGATGCCCTTAGGTTAGTTAGGTTTGGCTCAATGGCTCTGAGCACTATGGGACTTAACATCTGAGGTCATGAGCCTCCTAGAACTTAGAACTACTTAAACCTAACTAACCTAAGGACATCACACACATCCATGCCCGAGGCAGGATTCGAACCTGCGACCGTAGCAGTCGCGCGGTTCCGGACTGAGGCGCCTAGAACCGCTCGGCCACCGCGGCCGGCTTTAGTTAGGTTTAATTAGTTCTAAGTTCTACGGTTCTGATGACCTCAGATATTAAGTCCCATAGTGCTCAGAGCAATTTGAACCATTTTTGTGCTGCTTTTACAGCAAGTTTCTATCCTGCTTTCAGGGTGTTTAAAGCTTTGCACGGGTTTTAATAGCCAACGGCCTTGCTGCATTTGTAACACCGATTGGCGACACATCACCGAAGTTAAGGGCCGTCGGGCTTGGCTAGCACTTGGATGGGTCACCATATGGGTCTGCCGAGCGCTGTTGGCAAGCAGGGTGCACTCAGCCCTTGTGAGTGCAATTGAGGAGTACTTGACTGAGAGGCAGCGGCTCCGGTCACGAAAGCTGAGAACGCTCGAGAGAACGATGTGCTGACGACATTCCCCTCTATATCTGTACAGCGACGCCTATCAGCTGAAGATTACACGGCGGTCGGCACTGTTGTACCTTCTGAGGCCTGATCGGACGGAGTTAGTTATATGTTTTAATATTTCCCCATTCAGCATATTCACCTTTTTATTTCCTCCCACAGCTATTATTTTTGTTTTCTTTGTATTTATTTTCATTCCATAAGTCTTTCCTTTAGCTTCAATGGTATCCAATCAATCCCATAATTCTTACTGACCTGTTGCTAGGAGGACCTTGTCGTCTGCAAACCTCAAACCCCATGTTGCTGTTCCTCCAGTTTTTTCCCCCCTATCATCTAATGGACAGTGCCAATAATATTTTCTAAGTGTACATTGAAAAGAGTAGGAGACAAACAGCAACCACATCATACTCGTTTTCCTAGTTCTATTCCCTTGGTACTTTCATCTCTCTCTGTCACTGACGGATATTGGTTTAGTTGTAACGAGTTAGTATGCCATCCGGTTTTCCTTTCTACTCTCCTTTTTCCCTTATTATAGTTGCAAGCTTATCCCAAGTCTAATTATCAAAGACCTTTTCCAGGTCTATAGAACACATGTATAGGTCTCTTCTCTTCTCAATAAGCCTCTCGCCCAAAATTCGCAGTAGTCGTATTACATATTTTGTGTGTTTATTCTTTCTAAAGCCAAATTGCTCATCAGCCAGATTCTCCTCCATTACCTTTTCCAGTCTTTTTTATAGGTTCTTATCGTAACTTTGGCTGCATGTGAAATAGGGCTAACTATCCTACATCCACTGCATTTCTTTGTTCCTTTTTTCTTTGCTATTGGCATCATTACTGTTTTCAAGAGGTCCTCTGGCCATTTGCCAGTTATAAATTTTGTTACATAAATTCAATACTTCTCTTCTACTTTCATGGTTCGAACATTTTATCATTTCTCTGGTATTGTATCTGTACCTACTGCTTTCCCACTTATCATTGCAGCTATTGCACTCCTTACTTCTTCCATTATGATTGTTGGTACTTTCTCGTCGTCATTTACACTACTCACGGGTTCAAGTTCCAGAGTTGTTAGTTTGTAGTGTGGCCGTGCGGTTCTAGGCGCTTCAGTCTGGAACCGCGTGACCGCTACGGTCGCAGGTTCGAATCCTGCCTCGCGCATAGATGTGTGTGATGTCCTTAAGTTAGTTAGGTTTAAGTAGTTCCAAGTTCTAGGGGACTGATGAGCACAGCTGTTAAGTCCCATAGTGCTCAGAACCATTTCTTTTGTTAGTTTGTGATCTGGGTATTCCAACACAACACTGCCTATTATAGCAGTGTGGTGATCAAAGCAATATTTGAGGACAAACTTACGTTCTAACTGATGTACAGGCTCATTCGTAACTAGAACGCTCCTTTCCCACTTAGTTACAGTTGAAGAGTTCTTAAGGATATCGTCAGAACTGCGCTGGGGAAATGTAATGGGATCGCTCTTATTCTCTGTATGCATTAATGATCTGATCAGCAATCTTCGGAAGTTTGCTACACTGACGTACGGAAAGATGTCGTCCCTGAGTGACTGTAGGAGAGCAGAGGATGACTCAGATGGAACTTTTATTTGGTCCGACGAATGGCACCTTGCTTTATATGTAGAAAAAAGTGCAATTTAATGCAGATGAACAGGAAAATCAGCCCCGAAATGTTGGAACACAGCATTAGTAGCGTGCTGCTTGATAGTCACCTCGATTAAATATCCAGGGTAACGTTGCAAAGCGATATACTATGGGACGAGCACGTGAGGACGGTAGTACGGAAGTTGAATGCTTCAGATTATTGGGTGAATTTTAGGAAAGTGTGGTTCATCTCTAACGGAGAGCGCGTACAGAAATCTAGTGTGATGTACTATTGACTATTGCTGGAGTGTTTGGGATACGTACCAGGTCAGTCTAAGGGAAGACATCGAAGCAATTCAGAGGAGGGCTACTAGAATGTTACCGGTAGGTTCGATCAGTACGCAGAAATTACGGAGATACTTCGGGAAGGGAAGGCGACATCCTTTCCGCGAGGCATTATTGACAAAATTTAGAGAACCGACACTTGGGATCGACTGATGGATTCTACTGCCACCAACCTACATTTCGCGTAAGGACCTCGAAGATGAGCGAAATTAAGGATCGTACGGAGGTGTATAGGGAGTTGTTTACACTCGCTCTATTTGCGAGTGGAACAGGAAAGTAAATTGGTAGTTGCGGTACGTAGTACCCTTCACCATGCACCATACAGTGGCTCGCAGAATACGAATGTAGATGTAGCGTAAGTGGCATTCAAGCCCGGTACTTCTTACTGTGAGCTTTTAACGGGGCCACTGAGCTACCAGGTGCCAGCGTCTGATGAATGGAACCAAAGACCAGTGTTTATTGCACCTCGTGGAAGTCAATCCGCTAATGTATGGGACATAAATCTGCGTTAAACACCCGCCTTTCTAGGTTATATGTCCATTACGATTTGAAGAAAAGTGGTTATTTGTAGTCCAAAGCAAGGAGAGCGAGCATAGAAGCGTGGGACAAATAGAGCCATAAATTTTAGTATTCATGCTACAGGAAAGCTTGTTAGCATCTCGACGCTGTGACCAGTTGGCAGTGAAAGAGGACGGCAGGGCCTCTATGCCTGGGACGAATCGGAACCGCCGGCTCACGGCGGGTCAGAATTAGCGCTAGGGGCTTCCAGGCTGACAGCGGAACAATATATTTCCGCGCTGCGCTTCCTCCAGCCGTCAAGCGGATCCGCCGCGCCGTAAAATCGTCCGGCGGTGTTCTATTGGGCGACAGAATAAAGGAGCGGCGCTAGAAATGGCCGGATATAGTTTACGGACGGGTACTTACGGATTTCCTTCGGCGTCACAGCCATTCTGAGCAGCCCTAGCTAATGGTTCGGAAGCTCCGTCGAGCAGAACAGACGCGATCGCTTATCATGCAAGAATGGCGGGATCGAAGCAATAGCGGTGTAAGGAGTGTGCCAAATGCCCAAATACTGTACGTCAGCAGTGATGTGCAGGTTCCATTAAGGACTACATGAAGGATACAGCCTGTAGTCAAACAAAAAAGGAACTGTTTCTCATTTTATATTTTGGAAGTAAGAAAGGGAAAACATTGCTTTTGCCTGAGTCTTCGTTTTTTCCTTCTGATGTTGGTTAACCTCGGAGCACTTACTCTCAGATGATATCGGACGATTGTTATCGAAACACGTTTTGCGTTATTTGACCAAGATGTGTCTGTTACTATGAAACTGTAAAGACAAAGTCATGGTATTGATTTATACTCTTGTATACATCTTTGAACATTGGGTCATTTCTAATTCTGATTAGAAATGTCTTCAAATACTCACCAATAACGATTATAAACTTGTTTAATCTTGACGGGTTGTTAACACCATTTTTACACTCCATCGCTGTGTGATAGTGTGGGATGATTTGTAACTTGCTGGTAGATGAAAACTGGCTGCTGCTCCCAGACTTGAACAACCCGGAAGCTTTGCCTATCGTGACGGCTCGTACATTGTCAGGTATCACGTTCTGCCCTCGCAGCCTTACTTATTCCACCAGGTCACTGCTACCTTGCAAACTTCACAAAAGGTAGGAGCGGGCTTCTGATGGAATTAGAATAGTGTGGATGGGTCGTGAGTCACGCCTAGGCGGCACAGTCGGTAGAGCGTATGTCCAAGAAATCCAGAGGTTCCGGGTTTGAATTCCGATTCGGCACATAGTGTCAAGCTGTCAGGAAGTTTCACCACATTTGTACATGCGAAATGAGGAAACACCAATCAAATCCCTGAGGGCACAAACATGTTTATTGGCTCTGAGCACTATGGGACTGAACATCTGATGTCATCAGTCCCCTAGAACTTAGAACCACTTAAACCTAACTAACCTAAGGACATCACACACATCCATGCCCTAGGCATGATTCGAACCTGCGACGGTAGCGGTCGAGCGGTTCCAGACTGAAGCGCCTAGAACCGCTCGGCCACACCGGCAGCCAAAGATGTTTATTAATCGATTCATTTGAAAGCGCAGTGAAACCAGAAGTCCAACGTAATTCTATTGAAAGTGTCTTTCGACCAGTAAATGAAATACCGGACGCAAAACTGAATCCTGTGAATTGCTATGACGAGTAACCCCGCTAACATTTGATCTTGTTATGGTAGACAATTATGGAAATGGCGGGAGAAACTCAATCCCAAAAGCCCTCACTAGTTGATTCACACTTGCATAGAGTAACTAAAGTCTTTATTCCGAGCCTAAAGTCTTTATTCCGACCGACGAATGACCAAAAGTACCGTACACGTTCCGTCAGTGCCGCAATGTCGAGAGGATCTCGATTGTTACTCACTCTGGCGGCCAAGAACGATCCGGTCTTTGATAGCTAAATTTTCGTCATTAAAAATCTTCCGCAGTCAGTAGTATCAGCCCGTTATGAACGCTATGGTTTTCTTAGTTATATTTCAGCGTTTTTACCACATCTGACAGGTTCCGCAAAATGGTCCGCGACTGCGCATGGTTTGGTTGGGAATCATAATTATTTCCACGATCTCCGAACTTGTCTCGAATCGAGCACGTGTAGTACGTAATGGGCTGAGAAGTGACTCGTGCAATTTGCCAACCTTCGGCTCTTACAGACCTACGTGAGCAGGTCTATCAGGTGTGGCATAACGTATCCCCGGACAGTACTCACCATCTGTACGATCGACTGGATGGCAGCGTCAGCATATGCACTGCTGCTCTTGGAGGCTATACTACGTACTACAATAGGTATTTTAGCGTGGGTCGATACCTGGTACCTCAGAACCCTTTGTACCATTGATCTGTAAATGTAATTATTTCATGAACACAATAAATCCTGAGTGAATTAGAAACCTCTAAAATGATGTACTAATTTTTTCCCCCGGCAGTGTAGACTACATATCTACCGAGTGCTTGCAGGCGGGCATGCAAGCTGTATGTTACGGACACATCGCACTCTTGAAGCTATTTCCGGCAGTGGAGAACGTTTCACAGCCTGTCTTGTTATTCCAGGGCGAGCCGTTGCAACTTAGTTGTGGGAAATCGCTCCAGGACACAGCCGTTTCGAATGCGGTATGTTAAACGAAGAGCACGAGGACGTTGAAGGGAGGGTAACTAATAACACAGCGCCTCTGAAACTGTTTCCAGTCGACTATGATGGGCGAGAACTGTGTGGAGCGCAATTTAGCGGGCAGTCGGCTGCTTCTCCTTGCCGCTGGCGACGTGGGCCAGGCGTGTCCTCGACTCTACGGCATCAGTTTAGCGCCCGAAAACCTCAAACCACACACACACACTACGGCATCAGCCTCGCGGCGGCTGTGTAGCCGCCCCCCCCCCCCCCCCCCCCCTCCTTTCCACGCTCACACCCCGCGAACCTGTCTTTCCAGGCCCACACCCCGCGAACCTGTGCCACGTGATTGATGTCGCGCGTCGCAGCATTATTGGTCTCGCGTTACCCCCCACCCCTTTCCTACAGCCTACGCTCTGCGGCCTTCGGTGTCGACCGATTCGAGAAACTGATTTGCGTCCAATCGGTTAATCGAATTTTTGAGTCGGCAGCAGCTCCACCTCCACCGCGCTCGGGTGCAAGTGGTGCCGCCCCCCCCCCCCCACACACACCACCACCCCCACCACCACCACCCCCGCCCGCGCTCTGCGGCGGAGCTATCACGGTGATTGACTGTGGCAGCGCGTCGCGAGCGCCGGCACACAGCTTCTAAATTGCATGGCCGGCGGTGAATGAAATGGTTCATTGTCAGCAAGTGGCGGGTCGCCTATCCAACAGCGCCCGAGCAGTGCGGCACTCTGTGAAATTAACGGCTGGAACGAAATGCCAGCGCTTTCAAGGTGGAGTTTTCCCTTATGCTATGGTGTTTCGTCCTCCGCAGATGCCGATGTCGACTAGTTACGAACACAGTCGAGCCTCGCTAATTCGAAGTTGAAGGGACCAGACAAGAATTCCCAATAACTTGCCGCCTGGAAAGTTTTAAACCATACGAATTCTATAACAGACGTTTAAGAAACAATCCGTCGACCGTAAATGATAATTCCTTCACGAAACATTTTTTCAAATCCGTTTCCGCAAAAGCAGGCAACGCTGCAGTGAAATTATCTTCCGTATCGAGAAGCAGTCGCTGCGCATCACGAAACAGGCTAAACGCCCTAGGAACTATCACCTCTGAATCTCGTACAAACGAGAAATGGTTTCTTTTTGCGTTGACCAGTGAACAATTCACTTCTGACGTGCGACTACCTCATTCATTTTTTCCCCCCTCTTTTGTGCACCGAAATGTGTGTGTAATACGCTGCCGCAAATGTCATCAAGCGATGCTCTTTGCTCGGCTGATGCAAAATTCCTTTGCTTTAATTTTTTCGGTACCATGATGTGAAAGAAGGAAAAAAAAATAAGAATCTCATTATATCAAAATTTAACTTCGTATCTGGTTTGCATAACACGCCTTCCTCGCAAACATGGATATCGGTTTACGAACGTTTGTGTTAGGAGCACGACGCCACGCTCACAAGCGCGGGGCGATCAAGCATCTTTTTTTTATTTTTATTCTTTCCGGATTTTAAATACCAGTCTTTCAAACGCGAGGCATTTTTAAAACGTTGTCATATATTACAAAGGCGAATTAGGATGCCTGTGGCACAACCCACAAAAATGAATGGCACGGCGCTCTGGAAAATCCGGTGACGTACGATGGCATACGAAGGTATTGTAGGTCAGACAGCTAGTGTTAGTCAGGAAGGGTGACGGGTTGAGTGATCTGTGCGACACCGTAATAGCATGCGGGGCTTTGCGAGAAGGAGAACCATAAAGACCTCCCTTTGTGAAGCTCCAGTTGGATTCGCTATGGTCTGTACGTCATTTTAAATATCAACTTCTTTTTATATATATCATTTGTAGCTTTTCTGAAACCGTGAGTGTAAAAATACTTGGGTTATGTTTTTCGATAGAATACTCGAGTTGCAGACTTTGGTTCCGGAACTAGGTGTAACTGCTTTTATCCTTCCTCATTTCAAAATGTTCAAATGTGTGTGAAATCTTATGGGACTTAACAGCTAAGGTCATTAGTCCCTAAGCTTACACACTACTGAACCTAAATTATCCTAAGGACAAACACACACACCCATGCCCGAGGGAGGACTCGAACCTCCGCCGGGACCAGCCGCGCAGTCCATGACTGCAGCGCTTTTGACCGCTCGGCTAATCCCGCGCGGCTCCTAATTTCACACTGCGAGTTATGACATCTGGCTTCTTAATAGCAATTACACCGGACTTAATCAAAACACATGCCATTACTTCGTACTAGCACAGAAATAAGAGTACAGTCATTTTTATTATTCCCCTTTCAAGGACATGTTTTCTTTTTAAGCATTTGATAGACTTCATATTATCACGCAATACGACCATTTATACACTGAAAACCGAGCGAGGTGGCGCAGTGGTCAGCACACTGGACTCGCATTCGGGAGGACGACGCTTCAATCCCGTCTCCGGCCATCCCGATTTAGGTTTTCCGTGATTTCCCTAAATGGCTTCAGGCAAATGCCGGGATGGTTCCTTTGAAAGGGCACGGCCGATTTCCTTCCCCATCCTTCCCTCACCCGAGCTTGCGCTCCGTCTCTAATGACCTCGTTGTCGACGGGACGTTAAACTCAAATGTCCTCCTCCTATATACACTGAAGTCCCAAAGAAACTGGTATAGGCATGCGTATTCAAATAGAGAGAGATGTAAACAGACAGAACAAGGCGCTGCGGTCGACAACGCTTATATGAGACAAGTGTCTGGTGAACTTAGATCGGTTACTGCTGCTACAAAGACAGGTTATCAAGATTTAAGTGAACTTGAACGCGGTGTTATAGTCGACGTACCAGCGATACGACACAGCATCTCTGAGATAGCGATGAAGCGTGGATTCTCCCGTACGACCATTTCACGAGTGTACCGTGAATATCAGGAATCCGGTAAAACATCGAATCTCCGACATCGCTGCGGCCGAAAAAAGATCATGCAAGAACGGGACCAACGACGATTGAAGACAATCGTTCAACATGACTGAAGTGCAACACTTCCGGAAATTGCTCCAGATTTCAATGCTGAGCTATCAACAAGTGTCAGTGTGCGAACCATTCAACGAAACGTCATCGGTATGGGCTTTCAGTTGCCGAAGGTCCGCTCATGTACCCTCTATGACTGCACGACATAAAGCTTTACGTCTCGCCTGGGCCCGTCAATACCGACATTGGACTGTTGATGACTGGAAACTTGTTGTCTAGTCGGACGAGTCTCGTTTCAAATTGTATCGAGCGGATGGACGTGTACGGGTATGGAGACAACCTCGTGAATCCGTGGACCCTGCATGCTACCAGGGGACTGTTCAAGCTGATGCCGGCTCTGTAATGGTGTGGGGTGTGTGCAGTTGGAGTCATAAGGGACCCCTAATACGTCTAGATACGACTCTGAAAGGTAACACGTACATAAACATCCTGCCTCATCACCAGCATCCATTCATGACCGCTGTGCATTCGGACTTTGGCAATTCCAGCAGGACAATACGACAGCCCACACGTCCAAAATTGCTACCTAGTGGCTCCAGGAACACTCTTCTGATTTCAAACACTTCCGCTGGTTACGAAACTCCCCAGACCTGATCATGATTGAGCATATCTGAGATGCCTTGCAACGTGCTGTTTAGAGGAGCTCTCCCCCCCTCGTACTCTTACGGATTCATGGTGCCTCTTCCCGCCAGCACCACTTCAGACAGTAGTCGAGTCCATGTTACGTCGTGTTGCGGCACTTCTGCGTGCTCGCTGGGTCCCTACACTGTATTAGGCAGGTGTACCAGTTTCTTTGGCTCTTGAGTGTGTATTACTATACATGATCAGCACTGCGTCCTCCCTTCTTCAGTTATACCCCTTGATAAACAAAACGGAAAAGAAAACAAAGAACGTACACCAGTCGTTTAGTTTGTGGCTTCTACTGGGAAACACGGAGGAGTTTATGGCTTCGTAAAAGACGAGCGGATGACTAAAGGAAGGCTGCGTCTTTCAAAGTGAACTAGTAAAAACGGCGCGATTAAAATGTTGCCAAATAATTGTTTTCCGATGTCCGTTCTCTACCGAAAGTACAGACCGGACGAAATTTCGTTGGAGGCTTGCTTGTATCGCCAGCAGACACGATAGTCTGAGTGTGTGAATTTTTCTTCGTCCGGTACGTTTGACAGTAAGCTATTCGATTTAGCTGCACTTAGGGTCTGTTCATGTTTTTATGTTCGAAACGTGGACTCGACAGCTCGTGAAAAATGCAGTGTCATCTTCATTCTTTCTAATAATTTAGTTCCTTGCATCACTAACATAAATAAAAGAGTGGGAATGTGGTTCATTTCATACATGTGAAGGTACTGACTAAGAAGAAAAGAATACGATGACACCTCTCCCACGTTGAACAATAAACAAGAGGAACAAAAAATAGGTAAAAAAAAGAGTGAGTTCCAGAATCGAACAAAGTAGGACGTGCCCATTCCGCGCGCGGAAAAAAACTGAGGGCAGAACCTCACCTGAGGGCAGGCCGCCAGAGTTCCGATAAACACAGTAATTGCAGCGGCCGTTCCGCGTAGAATTATCTGTCTCAGGCCGCCAGCCGCCGGCGCTGAAGCGCAGGTAGCCCGGCAGAGAGCTTCCTGCCTGCCGACCGCGAGTAGCATTCCTGAGAGGTCCACCTCCGAGGTGGGCGCGGCAATAAATAAATTCAAGACTTACCCCTTTACTAAGCTGATTAAAGGCTAATGTTGGACGAATTGAATAAAGGATGTCTTCCCAGCTCGTTCATCAAATTGCTTCTTTTCAAGAATGCTGCAGATGCCGACCCCCCTCTATTCTTTGTAAACACCTGCACTCAAGATAAAAAACGAGGGGACGCTTAACGTCCTATAGTGCTCAGAGCCATTTGAACCATTTTCTTGTACGTTCTACCGTTATTCGGCATCGCGGTGCAAGTGCGGAGCTCCAATGAAATGATCAAAACACAGTTTAAGAGAACAGTTCGTAGGAAACGTTTGGATAATGTGGCGGCTGCGGCGTTTTGATGCTGGATTACTGTATTCGGATGCACTGAAAATAATGACCCTTCCCCACACTTGACAGCGTGTATACTGTTCCATTTTGATGTTGATTTAACTACTTCGCTGAATCTCAGTATTTTTGTGGTTAGTTTAGGAGGAGCATGCGACATAACAGCAGTTTTTCGTTATGGCAAATGTGACTCTGTAAGTAATGCACTGTACGCTGAGCACAGTACTCACAATGGTGACCATAACGGTTTGTTCCCAGCAAATCAGATATGTGTAATGTTAATGGTGATGGAAAAAATTTAGCAACTTAGCTTCGGTAGGACAGCTTAAAATCTAATGTTTCAGAGGAATAAACACGGTTTGTGTTTCAGATGGCACGCTCATGTTACGCAATTTCTCACTACTGTAGGACGACTGTGCTAAAGAAAGCACCATAATCCACGAAATCAGAAGTGTTTGCACAACGCCGTTCTAAGGAAATGCGAAATGATTTTACAGTTCCCTGTGCGAAACCACATGGTGGTAACCAATGCGGGTAAGGCTGGCTTACGCGTCGTAGCTGTGAACGCAGCCTATAGAATTGTATGCCGGCCGCGGTGGTCTAGCGGTTCTGGCGCTGCAGCCCGGAACCGCGGGACTGCTACGGTCGCAGGTTCGAATCCTGCCTCGGGCATGGGTGTGTGTGATGTCCTTAGGTTAGTTAGGTTTAAGTAGTTCTAAGTTCTAGGGGACTTATGACCTAAGATGTTGAGTCCCATAGTGCTCAGAGCCATTTGACCCATTTTGAATTGTATGGAAATGAGGGAGGTAGCGCAGTAATCAACACAATGAACTCTCAGTTTGGAGGACGACGGTTCAGATCCGCGTCCAGCCATCCAGTTTTAGGTTTTCCGCCATTTCCCTAAATAGCTCCAGGCAAATGCCGGGATGGTTCCTTCGAAAGAGCGCTACCGAGTTCCTCCCCCATCCTACCTTATTCCGTCTCTAATGATTAAGTTGTCGACGGGACGTTACACACAAATATTCCTTCCTGTTAGAACTATAAGAAAAGCCTCCCAACGTGAGTAAAATCCCTCGGTTTGATACTACACAGTACTGAACAATGTTTTCCCATGGGATGCAGTATAGAATGGTCGTGTGCGAAAGCATTTGCCTACCGAATAATAACGCTTGTTTTATCTTAAAATGTCGTAGGATAGAACTCTTACAGCATGAGATATATGCCCAACTATATTTTGGCATCAGCCGAATAAAACATGCCGGAATTTTGTGACTACCGAGCAAGCGCCAGTGACTGTAAGTTATGCGATGGCGTACTTAAATACTGCGTTAGCTGGCAACAGTACGAGCAGTGGAAGCGCCATCTAACCCCGTTTCATTTCGCCTGCCATGAATCAGGCAGTCGTAGAGCGACGAACAGACAAACAACATTACCTCGTAAAACTGACTACTGTGCACCGGCGCATGAATATAAAGCGCGCCGACACTCGAAAGAAGGATGGATGACTGGTCCGGTACTCATGCGCGCAAATGTGCTGCATGTACTTTGGCGCACTCGCGTACGTCACTGTCACACCAGTAGAAGAGTACGCGAAAATGTAGCTAGCACATGCGAAATACACAGTCACAGACACAGGAAAAAGTACGAACACGAAAATGCGCAAATTCTTACTTCTAAACTGAGGTATATTTCAACGAAGACGAACTGACCTCGACAAAATAATGTGACTACTTCTGATAGCTTGCCGTGTGTTTTCACCATATCGCAGCCAGAAAGGACAGTGTCACAACTCAAATATGTAATATTTCAGAAAAATTCACTTAAAGAATTTCATAAAAATTATATCGAAATAGTGTGAGCTTCTTTTGAATTTCAGCCGGGCGCTGTGGCTTGAGCGGTTCTAGGCACTTCAGTCCGGAACCGTGCTGCTGCTACGGTCGCAGGTACGAATCCTGCCTCGGGCATTGATGTGTGTGATGTCCTTAGGTTAGTCAGGTTTAAGTAGTTCTAAGTCTAGGGGACTCATGGCCTCAGGTGTTAAGTCCTATAGTTCTTAGAGCCATCTCAACTATTTTTAAGTTTCAAGTAACTATTTTTGGCAATAAATTCCATTAAATCCTAGGTAAAAGTAATACGGAAATGTAGTTCTTTTCTCGTCGAACGTGTGGTGTTATCAGATAATTATTAAATTTTTCTTTGAGTTGCGTCACTTTTCTTGCTTTTGTAAAAACATTTTCGTTTTGTTGTCCCCTCTCATGTTACACTTTTGCTACTTTTCCACCACAAATAATTTTTTGCCTTCTTTACTTACTCTAATCAACAAAAGCAAAACGAGGATAATTGAATGTAGTCGAATTAAGTCGGGTGATGCTGAGGAAATTAGATTAGGAAATGACACACTTAAAGTAGTAAAGGAGTTTTGCTATTTGGGGAGCAAAATAACTGACGATGGTCGAAGTAGAGAGGATATAAAATGTAGACTGGCAATGGCAAGGAAAGCGTTTCTGAAGACGAAAAATTTATTAACATCGTGTATAGATCTTAATGTCAGGAAGTCGTTTCTGAAAGTAATTGTATGGAGTGTAGCCATGTATGGAAGTGAAACGTGGACGATAAATAGTTTTGACAAGAAGAGAATAGAAGCTTTCGAAATGTGGTGCTACAGAAGAATGCTGAAGATTAGATGGGTAGATCACATAACTAATGAGGAGGTATTGAATAGAATTGGGGAGAAGAGGAGCTTGTGGCACAACTTGACTAGAAGAAGGGATCGGTTGGTAGGACATGTTCTTAGACATCGAGGGATCACCAATTTAGTATTGGAGGGCAGATTGGAGGGTAAAAATCGTAGAGGGAGACCAAGAGATGAATACACTAAGCAGATTCAGAAGGATGTAGGCTGCAGTAGGTACTGGGAGATGAAGAAGCTTGCACAGGATAGAGTAGCATGGAGAGCTGCATCAAACCAGTCTCAGGACTGAAGACCACAACAACAACAACTTACTCTAATGTAATACGACATTCGAACCTCCATCAGGTAAAATTAGTGCTTAAGTTAGAATAAAGAATGGAAAACTAGTTGCAACTGGTTTATTAAAATTTAATGAACACAGTTTACGAAAAATGGGATCATAAATGGGCTTCATAATATAGCAATACTTTTCGCCAAGAAAACGGATACAATATGAACTTTCTTTACAATAGAACTTGCAATTTTTGTATTCTGCAACACAAGCATTTTCTTAATATTGACAACAGCTGTTATCGTGAAAACAGCGCCCTTCAGACGTGCATGCGTGTCTGAAGGGCATTGTAATGTAAGATACAGACACCATGGGAACACAGTTGTAATAATCAATGAAATAAAAAATTACATTCAACTTATAGTATACATGGAAAGTGTCACAACTCAGGAAGCGCCTCTCGTTTCGAATGATTCATGCACACTTGCCAGTGGCAACGCTAAAGTGACTCCGTTCTTATCTTGGCGAAATCAGTAAGTAGCCTACAGCAAAACTAACACGACAGTCCTGAAGTTTACAAACTGATAGAGATGTGACGTTTTTCGTGTACGCTGGGGTACTTCACAGGCATTTCTCCGTGTCTTAAACTAAAAATTGTCTTTTTTGTGTCAATTTTCCCTCCAGGGTGGGGTATGACACATCAGTATTTAGGAGCGCTCGTCTCGCAAGGAGATCAAATGAGCTTCTGTGAAGTTTGGGAATTAGGAGAGAGATAATGGCCTGACTGAAGCTGCGACAGTACGTTTGTGAGCACGGCAGGGTCGGTCAACTGGTAAGAGCATTTGCCGCGGAGGGACCAGCCAAGTTCAGGTCCAAATCCAGCATATACTGTTAACCACCTTGGAACATGAGACTAATTCCCGAGTATTAACACCAGCACACGGTATATCGAAAATACGCGATAGGGGTCCGATTTCTCGCCGAAAAACAAGAAACTATATCAAAATATGGATGGAAGTACTGTAGTATTCGAGTTACGAGACTGTCAGTTGCTACCAGTGACTTTTTAGAGCGGGTGCTTCCATCGTTTTTTGAAACATCCATGACGGTTGCAATACTTGCTTATAAAAAGAACCTTTGCCGTGCAACAATGTTTGTACTCAATAGTCTATGATAAAAAAGCATAAGCGTAAAAACAAAAACTGTTTATCGTTGAAGAATACCCATGGGAGATGCTTTTCAAATAAAAGGTGAAACGCGCCTGGGCTTGTAAATACCCATCTGTCAGCAGGAAAAAGGGCGTTTTAATCATAAACGATTGTTTACATAGCTGATGATGCAGAGAATAGTTACTTCAGTCTACACGTTATTTCTACAAATCCTTTCCGTAAGCATACAGGGCCCACATTTAATACCTTACAATTTTCGAGGCGGGATTCGAACGCACGACCTCCGTCAGTGCACAGAGAGGTTTGCCGGAGACGTCGGAGGTCGGTGTGCGGAGTTACTGTTGGCGAGCCTTTCTCCACGCCACTATCGGCAGATTTCCGCCTCGCTGGAGCGGACAGCAGCTGTTCGTTAAGCCCGTCTCACACGGAGCAAGGTTCGCCGCAAGTTTGCGAGATGGCGTGCATGCTCGCCGGCTTGCAAGGAAGGGAGCCGGCTATCTTCCATGTCGAAGCTCTCCCACGGTGCAAGAGCGGCCGCTAGTTGTGTTGTGATCGGCTGCATGTTGTATCGAACGAAGATGGCTGCTTCAGGTACAGATGTTCAGAGCAAACTGCCATTATTAGCTGTTTTGGTGCTAAACGATGCAGAAATGCATGCTAATGAGAGAAGAAGAAAGAAAGAAAGAATTGACGAAAAACTGTATTAAGAGGAGAAACGCTGGAAAAGGTGTGCTCTCCATGCTTCATAAAGAGTTGAGGTTAGTTCGCATAACACCTACTTTTGTTTGAAAAGTATCACCATTTCATTACTGTTTGACTTTATAAATATACCAAAAATGACTGTTATATACGACTTTATTTTATAGGATAGAAGATCGTGCATCCTTTGCACATTTTATAAGTATGGATATGGTCGAAGAAGACACACGTCACTTGCAACTCTTCCGAGTGCTTCTGCACGCAAGTGTTTATTATAGTAGTTTATGCTTTTCATGACGTACGGACACTGTTCTTCCCTATAAGTACATATCAATGCTTTAATCGCTTCCTTGGACCACTGCGGTGCCATTATTTAATAATTATACGAACTTCCTACCGCACCTCACAAAAGCAGAAAAGCGACTATCAACAAAGGCTTCCCGCCCAAGCTTTCCGCGACTGACGTCACAAACGAAACGTCTCATGATTGGCCAACGCAGGTGGCACGCAGGGAACCTTACAAGAAAAATAGCACCGGACCTATCCTGGAAATCTTACAAGGTTCCCAGCAAGGTAGCCCGCTAGCAGACGACGGAGCCCGCAAGGTAGCCGTCGCGCGAGCCAGCTCGGAGAGTTACAGCGAATCTTGCTCCGTGTGAGACGGGCTTTAGGCGCCGTCGGAGGCCACCTACCGCGCTTTTCTTCGTCACCTCTCTTCCCATCTGCTCCTCTTGCCACACCGCCCTTACATTTTTCTTTCGTACAATGAGGAACTCTCTCAGTTTGTAGTGCTACGCTGAAACGAAAAACTCCTCTGTAATCCGTAATTAAATTGTATATGGCATTAACTAATTGTAAGTCAAGTTTCGGAGGCTTAGCACCATCTTCAGGTGACAAATTTGGTTTTAACCCATCGGCGCAAGAGTAAAAAATACATTTTAGAAAAATAGTGTACAACATGCACAACTCACCACTGTATACAATGCAGCTGAGACAAAGCTGCAGAAGCTCTCACGTTACCGCATTCTTCAGAGTTCGTCGCCTAAGGATGATGGTATGGCACCGAGTTGCCTGGAGACGATGTTCAGCGGTTGATTACGATGAGTCTTTCCTGCTATAACTTCAGTTGCTGACACTGCTTTTACGAACACGGCTGCGCGTAACACACAGGTTTACACCATTTGAGTATATCCCCTTCAGAAAAAAACGCTTTCCTTTAAAAATATCTTACCCATGTGTAGTACGCTGCAGCTGAACTAGCATCGGTTTTTTCTTTTGTAATAACTACGTTATATTGGAAAAGTACACTGAGGGATTGGATGTCTCCTAATATCGTGTCGGACGCCCGTTTGCCCTGCGTAGTGCAGCAGCTCAAGGTGGAATGGACTCAACAAGTCTTCGGAAGTCCCCTGGAGAAATACAGAGCAACGCTCTGCAGCCCTCCATAGTTGCGATACTGTTACGGCCCATAACTTTGTACACGAACTGATCTCTCCAATACTTCCCATAAATTTTCGATGGGGTTCATGTCAGGCGATCTAGGTGACCAAATCATTCGCTCCAATTGTCTAGAATGTTCTCCAAACCAGTCGCAAACTACTGTGGCCTAGTAATATGACATCGTTGTTTGGGAGCATGAAGTCCATGAATGGCTAAAAATAGTCTCCAAGCAGACGAAAACAACCATTCTCCAACAATGTTCGGTTCAGTTGGACCAAAGGACCCCGTCCATTCCAAGTAAACACCGTCCACACCTTCAGGAGCCATCACCAGCTTGGACAGTGCCTTGTTGACAACTTGGATCCATGGCTTCGTGGGATCTGCGCCACACTCGAATCCTAACATCAGTTCTTACCAACTGAAACGGGGAGTCATCTGACCAGACCACGGGTTTCAAGTTGTCGAGGGTCCAACCGAAATGTCACGAGCACTGCAGGCGATGTCGTGCTGTTAGCAGAGGTACTCGCAGAGCTCGGTTTGCTGCCATAGCCCATTAAGGCCAAATTTAGACGCACTGTTCTAATGGACACATTCGTCGTCCGTCCCGCACTGATTCCTGTGGTTATTTAACTCAGTGTTGCTTTTCTTTTGGCAGTGACAGTTCTACACAAAAGCCGCTCCTCTCGGTCGTTAAGTGAAGGCCGTCGGCCACAACGTTGTCCGTGGTGAGAGGTCATCCCTGAAATTTGGTATTCTCGGCACACTCTTGACACTGTGTATCTCGGAATGTTGAATTCCATAACGACTTACGAAATGGAACGTCCCATGCGTCTAGCTCCAACTACCATTCCGCGATCAGACTCTGTTGATGCCCGTCGTGCGACCCCAATCACGTGTGAAACAGTTTCACATGAATAACGTGAGTACAAATGACTGAAAAATGTTTTTTATTTCAGTCTTTGATTACAATATGAATTCTTTAGAAGGTGACCAGTTTTAGTTCGTAATGACCATCCTCAGATCTACAATATACAAATATATACAACTAGTGAGCAGTGTGTCTTTCAACATAATACAGCAATCCGTATCACAATACACTATCATGCAAACAGGGAGATGTACAGAAAATATGAGAAAACGTACCTTTTTTACACCATGTCCTAAAGTGGTTAGGCCATAATGGCATCTTCAAAACATATAAATATAATCAGCAAAGCATCGTCATAAAGATCTAAAATAAGGTGTAGAATAGGCCGCATCGTCCACACAGTCATTATTGCAACTGGCTACTGAAGTACAGTAGCTAACAGAAATCTGTTTCCCTACATCATCCCTAGATGTCGCTACAGTCAGCTTAGATGTAGTCATCATTTACGCAAAAAACATGTCGCAGTTGGTGAAACAAATGACTGCTTCGCCAGTGTACTGCCTTTTTATATGTTGTGTATATGGTACTAACGCCATCAGTATATGTGCATACCGCTATTTCATGATTTTTGTTGCCTCACTGTAAATAAAGAGAGCGATGAATGATGTTGCGAGAGGAATGAAACCATTCGGTGAATATATATTGTCAGAGACCGTGCTCAAAGTAATATTTGGTTAAGTAAAGACGGTAGTAAGTAGAGAACCTTAAAAATCGCCAAGGTAAAGTACACTTAGGCGATTTATAATAATTTTTTGTGTACTTTTGGGAAGGTTACTTGATACCTGTAAGTTGTTATAGTCCGTCCTTTTCCCGCATCGCTTAGTTAGTGGTATTAGAAAATTTGTTTACGTAATTCGGCAGACGCAAGACGGAGTGGCGACCTGGAGCCGGGGTGCCGTTTAACCGCTGCGGCTGCAGCCCTCGCCTGCAGAAGCGGAGGGTCCCGACTAACGAAGCTGCGGTGTCGCTAATGACTCTCGAAGCGAACCCCGACGCCGAGGGGGCAGGTGCTGAGACCTGAGAACGCCGCAGCCGCAGAAGGGGACCGGCGCGGTCGGACGTCGAACGGTCACCACGCGGGCATATCGACTTTAAGTATCGACCCGGGCGAGCGCTGCGGCGTCGCATGCAGCGTGTTTTCTTCTGTCTTGCGGAATAAAAGAGCGGCGCGGGGGCAGCGGCCGCGTCGCCGTGGCAACGCGAGGATGAAACCGGAAACGGGCGCTCATCAGCAGCGCCCGCGATCCGAGGAATGCGCGCCGCTTTGCGATATCGATTGGCGGCCCGGCGCCGACGACAATGACGCCGCCTCGCTGGGTGCCCCGCCATATGGAGCCAACCGGTGGGGAGCGGGGCGGCGCGATCTTCCCGCGGTAGCTGTGCGCAGGTACCCCACCTCGCAGACTGCGATGAGGCACAGCTCGGCTGACAAACAGATACGTGTACGTCATTACCGGTGAACAGATAGAGTGCTGGCATTGGCTGACGTAGGAATGGCTTCGTTGGCGAGACAGCGGGCACTGAAGGCCCGCTCGGATTCAAAAGATTGATAACGCTGTCATAAAAACCAGAATCTTGGTCTCTGCGTGCAGTACTCTACGGAATGCAATGCGCTATAAACTCATTCCATTACTTAATTTCTTAGTAGAACCAACTGATACATATTATTAATATTCTCTTTTATTCACTCTGTATGCAGACGATTGTACAACTGACGGAAGATAATTTACAAAAGGGGCTATGCGTCTTACAAGACGTAGCGGAAGAATATGGACTGATACAAGGTACGAAAAAAAAAAAATTCCTTCGAAGGAATTGACGTGCAGAATCGGTATGCCAATCAAGCAGGATCTCAGTGAGCACTGAGGCTATGATTCCACTAATGCACCAGGTTGAAGATACAAGTTTGGTAAAACAGCCTGATCTGTTGCGTGAAGAACTCCGCGACTGCCTCTTGCACATCCTCGTCCACGGTAATCGTCGACCTTTCATGGCCTTTTTTAATGGACCGAAGACGTGATATTCGCATAGGGAGAGATCAGCACTGTAGGGCTGGCGCTCGAATGTCTCCCACTTGAGTTAGCGTAGTTTCTGCATTACGAAGTTGGCGATATGGGTACGGGCGTTATCACGAAGCAGCAGCATGGGACTTTTTTGCTCCATTACACCACGGTCGTTTTCGACAGATAAGCTGTCCTATACACATTCTTTGTTCTGCGATGGATGTTTCAGGTGTTTGTGCTTCGATAGCCAAGAAAGGAGTAGCAACACGCTGGTCCTGTTTCGACGCATTTGGTAATAAAATCCAGGTAAATGTCAAAATATCTGGGCATAACGCTGCAAAACGATATGACATGGAACGAGCATGTGAGAACTGTGGTAAGGAAGGCAAATGGTCGACTTCGGCTTATTGGGAGAATTTTAGGAAAGAGTGATTCACCTGTAAAGGAGACCGCATAGGACGCCGGTGCGACCTATTCTTGAGCTCTGCTCAAGTGTTCGGGCAGCGCGGGATTAGCCGGGCGGTCTCAGCCGCTGCAGTCATGGACTGTGTGGCTGGTCCCGGC
This sequence comes from Schistocerca piceifrons, assembly GCF_021461385.2. Taxonomy (NCBI): domain Eukaryota; kingdom Metazoa; phylum Arthropoda; class Insecta; order Orthoptera; family Acrididae; genus Schistocerca; species Schistocerca piceifrons. The sequence continues at coordinate 524,841,134 of NC_060142.1, forward strand.
GGAGGTTCGAGTCCTCCCTCGGGCATGGGTGTTGTGTTTGTCCTTAGGACAATTTAGGTTCAGTAGTGTGTAAGCTTAGGGACTGATGACCTTAGCAGTTAAGTTCCATAAGATTTCACACACATTTGAACATTTTTTTTTTTCCGGGTGTTCGGGATCCGTACCAGGTCGGATTGAAATGAAATTCACCATTTGGGAGAGAGGACCAAACAGCGAGGTGATCGGTACCATCGGATTGGGGAATGATGCGGAAGGATATCGGCCGTGCCCTTTCAAAGGAACCATCCTGGCATTTGCCTGAAGCGATTTAAGGAACTCGCGGAAAACTAAATGAGGATGGCCAGACGTGGGTTTGAAACTTTGTCCTCTGGAATGCGAAAAGAAATGGTTCAAATGGCTCTGAGCACTATGGGACTTAACTTCTGAGGTCATCAGTCCCCTAGACTTGGAACTACTTAAACGTAACTAACCTAAGGCCATCACACACATCCATGCCCGAGGTAGTATTCGAACCTGCGACCGTATCAGCAGAGCGGTTCCGGACTGAAGCGCCTAGAACCGCTCGGCCACAGCGGCCGGCTCTCTCAAATGCGAGTGCAGTGCACTAACCACTGCGCCACATCGCTCGGTGTCGAACTGAAGGAAGATGTCGAACAAATTCAGAGGCGGGGTACCCTCCGCCACGCACCGTACAGTGGCTCGCAGAGTATCGATGTAGATGTAGATATTAGGCAGGGTGATGTGTTTTTGGAGTTTCGATTTTTTGTCCAAATCCTGAAAGTATTAAGCGTTATATCGCGGCTTGCTCTGAAAATGATTGGGAAGTATGGCAGAGCGCGGTCTGACTGAAGGCAGTTCACAGTGCGCCGCCCACGCCGCCCACGAAGAGAGCAGCGGCGACGACCGGTCCTATCGACCGGGCGTGGAGCAGGCAGGCAGGCCGGTGGGCGGCGTCGTGGCAGGCAGGCAGGCAGCGACGTGGCGCTCGTAACGGACGGCGTCGGGGCGCCGTTCTTCGGGGGCGACACGGAGTGTCTGCCGCTACGCTCCCGGGGGCCGCACAGTAACTTGCCGCCGTGGCGCCCAGCTTCCCGACCAAACTCGCGCGCACACTCTTCCTCGGGACGCGCGTAAAGCAGCGGCGGCCACATAAAGCTGCTGGCTCTGCCTCTGCCTCGGCTTCCCCCAGGGATTAACGTTAGGACCGCTCCTTTTATTAGTCCCTGCTGCTCGCCCGCGCTCGTTCCAAATTAACGCGATGGCTTGCGGCCTGCGGCGGGTGCACGGTTTGTTTCCGGCTACACAGCCACGGTTGTCTCCTTGCTCGGTGTCTGCAGATGCCGTATCGCACCTAAACTGTGTGGTAGAGTCCTCGTAATCTCAGGTGACGTAAATAAAACTTGCCCCAGTTTTCGGGACGATATAAACATTGACAGGCCACCGTGGTTTGAGGTCCAATATCCGACAGTGTAAGACACACCGTTCCTACTAGCAAGAGGCCCTTGATCTGCCTGAGCACTGGGGAAAGATGGCAGGAATTCGCAACATTAATAAGAAAAGGACTTAGAAGAAATAAAAACTGAGATATATTCTGAAATCAGAATGGAACGGAGTATTATTAAGGCGAGGGCAGCCGTCACTGACAATACACAATCACAAAACGGGAACAAGTATTATAACTATAGACGCAACACACACACACACACACACACACACACACACACACACACAAAACTAAGAACAAATCAGAGAGAGAATGCTGGAGCTTGGGCAGCAGACCTACGCGACAAAGGATGAGAGAGAGGGGGGGGGGGGCGGTGGGGAAGCGAGGAACTTTGATGGATCTTACTCATATGGTCTGCCAGTCATTGCTCTGCCGTCGTATCGCGAAACACCCGCACGTCGGAGCTAACGAAACGGCACATCCTAAGAAGGCAACCGTACGAATTTCTCAAATCAAGTCGTTCAAATGGCTCTGAGCACTATGGGACTTAACATCTGAGGTCATCAGTCGCCTATATTTAGAACTACTTAAACCTAACTAACCTAAGGACAGCACACACATCCATGCCCAAGGCAGGATTCGAACCTGCGACCGTAGCAGCAGCGCGGTTCCGGACTGACGCGCCTAGAACCGCTCGGTCACAATGGCCGGCACGAATTTCTCCTCACCGATTTTATTTGTACTGACGGGGTTTGTAGGGCACGACTGGAACTTAAAAATGTGTGAACAGGAACATGCCGGCTCTCAACTGTTGTAGAGAAAATCTAATTTGAAACTTTTTGGTGTGCTTATGCACTTTGTATGGTCGCTAATAGGCAACGCGTCCCCAGCCGAGAGAATAAGCACTTAGTTTCGTAAGTGCGATGTCTCTGGATCGAATCTGGATTCCGGTACTACCTCTTTTTGTGAATCATCTCCACCAATATTCGGTGCTATGCGAAATAGTGTGACGAACGTGGACCGTTTATGAATGTAAAACAAGTTTGTTTTGCAATACACGCATTGAAAGAAACCATGTAAAATAACAATTCGGCGTTCCTTACGTCTACTGTATGTCGCGATAATTGTATCCCAATTTCAGCTGTCATCCTGATTTATGCAGTGCTGCATAGTTTACGCATGATACTTCCCACAAATGTAGATACATTGACTACACCGATTTGATTGAACGTTCCCGTGTATCCTTTTTTTCATTTTCAATCATCTTAAGAAAACAATTTATTCCTTATCTTGGCGACGGCTTTCCCCTAGACTGAACGTTTGCTTACTGCTCATGGTAACTAGAATTGTTCACCGAGAACTGACATCCGGCGTTTTATGTCATGGATGGTGATTCTTAACTGTGAACAGTGTGCCTACGACATTCGTAGAATTAAGAATTACTGTGCCCGCTGCCTTCATAGTCGCGTGTTGCGTGTTTCTCATTCTACTGCTTTGGAATGTAGATGGAGAGTTACCAGCATTTACTATACAGACAAGGAGCAGGGTAATTCATTTCTCCTGCTCCTCAATACTGCGATCTTTCTTTGGTTTATTTTAAATTCGTATTCTGTGCTAAGCAAACCGATGCGTCAAACAGGTCCTGTAACTTTTCGTCTCGTTACAGAGGACGGCAACGACTTCAGCGAATCATTTGTAACTTCCCTTCACCCTGAAGACATAATATTACCCTCACACCGCCTAGTCAATGGAAGAAACACTTCGTTAATACCTTCATGAGGTTCATGTGTGCTATTGGATGGTTATAGATGTTGGAAAAAGAAGAGGAGAGAGAAGGAGTGGGGTTGAACGTTTCGTCACCGACGATATCCTTAGAGAAGGAGCACAAACTTCGATAAAACAAATGTTAGGCAAAAACTGTGGCGTGTGTTTCAAATAAACCCTCCAGACAATCACCATTATTGGTTTAGGGGAGCTATGCTGAACATAAATCTGCGCACGTATAACAAATGTATAAAGATGTTTCGAAAGAAATTATGAAGAAAAGAAGACGTTGCTAATTTTCGTAAGAGGAACACAAAAAACGTTTGCTAATTCATTCAGACGCAACAGAATTTTAACAAATACCTTGAACGAAACAGGAGGACATTAGTGAAAGACTAAAAACTATTTTAGAGGCAATGTAAATTCAAAGTTACGTGTCTCTACATGGCAAAGAGAACAGCACCTAACAGAAACAAACGATTTCAGCAAAATGCATTGTATTAAAAATCACAAAACGGAGAAATTGCGGCTACGTAATAGGAAAGAGCCGTATGGTACTGTGGGCTGTACACTAGATTCTTAAGATCTCGGATCGTTCTCAAAATTTCCATTCAATCTTCGTGATTTTTGTCCTTCGTGGCTAGGAGGAATGTCTGGGCATTTCCTTAAAAAAAAATCCTATGGTCAATTTCCTTCCCATAATCCTGCATTTGCTGCACTACTGAAGGAGACTTTAGGTGATTGAGAGTACTTTAACTCGTTTAACAAAATAACCTGGTTCAGACTGTGGAGATATAGTTAAATACCTGAACTCATTTTTGAGACTGAACCACGTATAAATACATAATAATTAAATACTTTCGTGGACAGTTTCCTGCTAGCATCCTCCTGACCGTGACTGTACTCACACACACACTCGCCCTCGCTTAGTTGTTTTCTGAAATTATGGACAGAGGTTCTTGTCAGATTACAGCGTCAACAGAAACGCACTTACCTGTAGTTCTTTAAACTCATTTACTGCGAGGCAACTAATCCTCAGCGGGAAACCTTTCGCAGAAGTTCATGTCAGTGGGTGCAGAGAACAGGCGGTATACACGCACACGTGGATCAGCGTTGAGCGTTGAAACAGAAGTGAAATGGTGAGTGGAAAGAGACAGAGAGAGAGAAAGGAGAGCAGAAAAAATGGGCGGGGGTGGGGGGGGGGGGGGGGGCACGACATCAACGCAAGAATCTCGTAAAAGGCGCTGCCTTGCCGTGCGCCAGCCAAGTACATGGTCGCTCAGTGCCTCTACTTGGGACTGCATCTCCCTGAGCTACGAATGAGGTCTACTTGTTTCAGCGAGCACCTGCTCGAGAAACGCGAGGGAACTGCAGTGTGCCTCCACGTGGAGGTAATGGAAACGTGTTTCATTACTCGACGCGGAATGTACGGCATTCCTAATTGAACAGATGTTGGCGGAGACATGCCACAACACAGGTGTTTCATCCGCTGCCTGTCGCAACAGCAGATGCCTATCGCATGATTAAGTCCGTCGATTAGACATTGGTTTCATACCAACGATAGGAAAACTACACTTGAGAGTTGCGGAGCGTCATACAGTTCACTCAGTTAATATTAAGTTTCCTTTATTTCTGCACTTAAAGTAGCTTTCGTTTCACACTTTTTCAGCAAAGTATGCGCTGCGTTCTTAATTTCTTCCAACATTCTTGCTAGTGCCCTTAGTTTATTATCTTCGGTGGCTAGTTTCAAAACCTCTGCGAACATTGGTCGCAAATACAAGGTTAATATCGAATATAGTTATTTCACTGTGATAAATACTTATATTTCAGAATAGAGTTTGTGCTTTTGTTTGCCACGTATATCAGGAGTGAAAAGGCAAGTAGGTCCTTTCCGGAGTTCGCTGATACGCGAATTTGGCTTTAGGATGTACAGTATAAAGAACTTGATCTCTTATGCGTTACAGTGTGCATCGTAAATGTCGATATACTATGTGAAGGTGCTTAAAGTACAGTTCCTCGACTACAGTTTCTTATGTACGTAAAACCTGGGAAAGTTGTCGATAGTAGACTTGTCCACCAATATTTCTGTTCCTGTATGTGGGCATTACTTATTTACGCAGTAGCAAGAATATAATGCTATATTACACAGACATTTAGCGATGACCTTCATGCTCACAGCAGTATGTGAAAACAAGAACTAGGCCACAACTCAGGAGAATATATCAGCTTAACTCACAATAGAGAATGCGTTCAGTTAAATTAATGTCCAGATTGGGGTTAACAATCAGATCTTTATACTGAAATGAGTAATCTTGAGTGGAGGGAGACCGGCAATGTGGAGAACTGGGAGATGTACTTAACCAGTCCTCTATCACTGGCAGAGGCTCCTACAAGGTGCGAAGATTACAACACTCTGATGTTCAAATGTGTGTGAAATCTTATGGGACTTAGCTGCTAAGGTCATCAGTCCCTAAGATTTCACACTACTTAACCTAAATTATGCTAAGGACAAACATACACACCCATGCCCGAGGGAGGACTCGAACCTCCGCCGGTACCAGCCGCACAGTCCATGACTGCAGCGCCTAGACCGCTCGGCTAATCCCGCGCGGCAAACACTCTGGTAGTAACCATCTTATCATTCAAGTTGTTCGCTGCTGTATCTTTCACCAAGGAGGATAAAGTCTCCTCTAGAGAATGAGGAAATGTGTCAGAAGGTTAGTGCAGTCTGCCTTGTTTCGATGTGGAAAATGTTTATTTGGTGCTTCGGGCAATCGGAGTGTGGTTCTTTGAAGAGTTCTCATACATGCGAAGACAAATTGTAGTGTATGTCTTCGTTCTAACTATTTTTTAAAAAAGTTTGAAAACAGGACGAAATTAACGGGATTGGCTGAAAGCTGACACAGAAGACCAGAAAAAAGGCGTAATTATTTTTTGTGCCTTATTAGTATGGGTGAATTATCATATTGATAATGTAATCCGAAACAGAAAACAAGTGAATATGCATCTCGACTAACTGCAATAACGCCAAACAAGACACACATTTCCTTAAGTCGTGGTTCCGTTTCTCCTGGGTGGAATTTCGCGCCATTTCAGTCGACCCTCCTTCAAATCATTCGCAAAGGCGGAAACTTCTCTGTTACGTGAAGGTTCGTTACATTTAGAAAACATTATCCATCAGCAATTTTTTGTGGTTAGAAGGGATAAGACATAGAAAGAAAGAGGAATGCTTAAAACAACAGCTGTCTTTAGGCAATACGGGGGTAAAACTTCCACCTTCAAGACGGTGAATCTTGCATCAGACTGACAAGAGCATAAGTGGATACTGTTGCCTAATGGGATGAAACTGCTAGAACGATGTAGAAGTGTATTTTTATCGTGATAGAACTATTACGAGTGTAGATGGTGGTCAAAACAAAAGTAGCCAGAGAAATATTTATATAACTGACCCGAAAATGACCCTTATTAATGAACAGAACTGACCCATCACAGAAAATGCTGGAAACCGTTATTTCGATGTACTGATCGTTTGCTGTTACTTGTCTCTGAATGCGCATATACGCATTTTCCATGAAAACGGCTGGCGACAGTGGCGAACCTGCCGGCCGGAGCGGTTCTAGTCGCTACAGTCTGGAACAGCGCGACCGCTACGGTAGCAGGTTCGAATCCTGCCTCGGGCATGGATGTGTGTGATGTCATTAGGTTAGTTAGGTTTAAGTAGTTCTAAGTTCTAGGGGACTGGTGACCTCAGAAGCTAAGTCCCATAGTGCTCAGAGCCATTTTTTTGAGCAGTGGCGAACCGATGGATGTTCCATCAGTCATTTCATAATAATTTCTACCGTACAAGAAGTAAGTGGTCGTCAAAGTGTGCCCAAATAATTTCGAAGCCAAACAAGTATTTCGATTCGTAGTGGAAATGGTACACGAAAAACACCAAAACGTCTCCTGCTTCATTTTCTCGTCACCTCCTGCCATAACCGCGGAATTATTCGAACGCAGTGCATCAGTTAGTAATTTTGAGCTTATGGCCAGTTCCACTGATCAACCCTACTTCGGTCAAACGGCCGCTCCTACATTTCACCCGGCTGACCTCACGTCACGTCATGTTGTCGGTGAACAGCGGATAACTGCTGGCGGGGCTGCTGCAGCAGTATATGATGAACGCCCGTTCTGGGAAAGCGTATGAGTCGACCGCACCAGTGACGGACTGGCTCCCGGCAGCGCAGCGTGGCCGAGCGCTGGCGGCAATCCGACGCCAGCGCCGCTGCCATGTTACCCCGCTCGGTAACCCTAGGCGTGCCGCGTGTATCGCTTACTACGAGTTCCGGATTGCCCAGCGTAAGTAACAAATATCCTTTCACCGAGCTCGCTGCGGGTTCAGTTACGCTGCGTTCATCCGCGACGATTGAATGCGACAGAAATGAAGTCGCCTCGGAAGAAGGCTCCTCAGACAGTAGACAAGGAGGTACGCCGACAGAGAGATAAGGGAGAGAGAAGCTTAGATCAGCATTCTGCTGCCCAGTGCTTGACTGCATACACGAACGTATGTTTGTTTACACTGAAGCGTCGAAGAAACTGGTATAGGCATGCGTATTGAAATACAGAGATATGTAAACAGGCAGAAAACAACGCTGCGGTCGGCTTGGCCTATATAAGACCACAAGTGGATGGCTGAGTTGTTAGATGGCTACTGGTGGTGCAATGGCAGGTTACCAAGATTTAAGTAAGTCTGAACGTGGTCTTACAGTCGGCGCACGAGCGATGGAACACAGCCCGTAACAGGTTTATGCTATCTTGAAACCTAAGAGAAAGAATTTGCTCAGGTGCTCTTACAACTCATTTCATCTTCAGTTGAAGAATTATTGTCCATTCGAATGCGCGGCAGCATCTACAGTAATTGGTAGCTACTGTGTCCGTACTTGATTTGCTATTGGACACTAATCAGAGAATAAGTCGACTTATCAGTTTAATGTCAGTTCGATATTTATTGTGCCAATTGGTCTACCGATGTGTTTGTATATTTTTACATTGGAACTGATCTGCTGTGGGCTAAGATTTTGTATAAATTTTTAGACAACATAGTTGTATGGAGATAAACAGCGATTAATTTACTTATCACCAATTATTCAAAATGACAGTCACAGTCGTATTATTTATTTTGCCGCCAACTGGTTTCAACCCGCGATGGGGTCATCTTCAGGGCAATTTACAGCATTTGGTCGCTCGCTGGATGTCGTCACCCTGCCTGTGCACGGTTAGTAACTATCAACTAGTTACCAACCGTGCACAGGCAGCCGGCCGCGGTGGTCTAGCGGTTCTAGGCGCTCAGTCCGGGACCGCGTGACTGCTACGGTCACAGGTTCGAATCCTGCATCGGGCATGGATGTGTGTGATGCCCTTAGGTTAGTTAGGTTTAAGTGGTTCTAAGTTCTAGGGCACTAATGACCACAGAAGTTAAGTTCCATAGTGCTCAGAGCCATTTGAACCTTTTTTTTTTTTTTTGCACAGGCAGGGTGACGACTCTAGCGAGCGACCAAATGGTGTAAATTGCCCTGACGAAGACCCCATCGCGGGTTGAAACCGGTTGGAGGCAAAATAAATAATACGACAGTGACTGTCATTTTGAATAATTGATAAGAGTTTGTAATGAATGTCGTTTTCCATTTTTAGCTGTTGCTCATCTGGCAGCTTTGATGTCGTGCCAGAATCTCGTCAGTCTTGAGCGCCTTCTTCTGGTCTTCCGCGCAGTTCTTTTTCGGCCTTTGAGATATTCACCTAGCTGAAAACTTGTTTTTCCCCTTTTTTCTACATTCATTCCTATCCATAATTTTTTCCTCTGGGATACCGATTTCTTTAAGATCTTCATCACTCTTGGAACCAACGCCATCTTTCTACATTTGGCTTCTTGAAATTTCTGACTTTGTTATATAGACGATAATCGGAATTTCTAAACATGTACTCTTAGAACAACAACCTATTCTTTTTAACCTATGGTGTTACTGGTTTTGTCTTTCTGTGCGTTCCTGATTTGGTCTCAAATATATGACCCCTTGATTCCGTCTGTTGCTTAAAATCTCCCCTAATACCTTCCATTCTCTTCCGGCGAATATATCGACTAGTCCCCGTCTATTCATGACTGAAGACTCCGAAGCATACAGGATGTCCGTAAATCCTCGTTACCAACTTCTGGAACTTCTGGAACTTTAAGAGGTATTTTGAATTGGAACTAGTGTCCAAAACAGGTAGGGAACGACATCGCTTGTTTCACACTTACACTCATTGATAGCCAAAGAAATTGCTCGTGTACTCGTTGACTGGTTCTCTTTAACGTGTTGCAGTACCGCCTCTACCAAATCGGGCGTGTGAATTCTCCTTGGAGCACCATAGTCACGCATGCTGACGGTAAAGGTACCTTGTCTCTAAGTCGTTATTTATTTGTGGTAAAAAGAGTATGCGATGGACTTGGGCGTTGTGGAGAACGATCTTGATAAAGGCGACGAGGCAGCTCTTCCATCACACTGAGCTTCGCCATTCAAAAGGATCATGTCGGTGTATTCTGCAAACGTGTACTCAGCCATGTTGCTCTAACACTCATAGACACGTAAATGAGGCTCGAACCAGTTGTTGGGGTTGGGTTGTTTAGGGGAAGAGACCGAACAGCGAGGTCATCGGTCTCATCGGATTAGGGAAGGATGGGGAAGGAAGACGGCCGTGCTCTTTCAAAGGAACCATCCCGGCATTTGCCTGGAGCGATTTAGGGAAATCAGGGAAAACCTAAATCAGGATGGCCGGACGCAGGATTGATCGAACCAGTTCAGAGAGGTAAAACAGACGTCAGATGACATCAGTCGGTCTGCAGTAACCATAACCGTCCTGTCACCATGACTGCCCTGTTGCACACCTACCTAGCAAATATGTTTTCAAACGACTGTAGCACGGAAAAGCGTACGTTTCCGTAAAGAGTCCTATTCAAAATATTATGGACTCACTCCCCTCTAGAAGTTCTGGAAGTTTGTGACCGGAGTTTTTGAACATCATGTATACTGATTCTGGTTTGATAACTATTACCATAATGTCTTAACTTCGCTCCAATGTGCAGCGTCTTCTTATTGTTGAAGAGTTTTGTCATGTCATATGTTCGGCCCCGTTTGCAGATCCTAAGAAAGGTGGCATCCCGTTCTAAACTACTCTGTTCCGTTTACTCTCATAGGTATCTAAATTTCTTCACACAATAAATCTACGTTTGGTTTAAAATCGTCCATTCTAATGCATCGTTGGTATTTGTCATACATTTTGTGTTCTCTAGGAGATCAGTTCAACTTTCTCAGCTGCCGCTGTCAGTCTGTCAGTCCTCGTTATTGCAAAGTTAACATTATTATCAGTATTTAAGTTGGGTATTTCGGATTTACTCGCAGGATTTTGTGCTTGCCGTGGAAGCATTTTGCGAGCTGCTGACCCTTCACTAGAAAGTTATCGACATTTCCCTGAGTAAGGCCCCAAGTTTTTAAATTTATTTGGCGCTTTCCCAACGCGAACCGCGTGGCGGTTCTGTGCGTCCTTTATTCCGCCGCAACTGGTCGCAAGGGGAAAGAGGGAGATGGGTGGGGTGGGGGAGGAGGCGGGACCGAGAGCAGAGTTCGCGGACTTCCTAATCGTCATTTTCACTGCTAACACACCCTCGGGTTGCTGATTGTCCTCGTCGACTGCTCGGAGGTCGAATAAAAGACCTCCGCGCAGGGCCGACGAGGGTAGCTAAGGGGACAGAGTAGGTAGGATATATACGCGGCGGGGAGCCGACAGCGCGCCGTGCGGGAGAGGCAGATCTGCCGAGAATTCGGCGAGGAGCAGCGGCGGCAGCGTAATGAAGGCGGCAGAAATCAGCGAACTGTGCGGTTTAATTGGAGCCCATACGCTCTGCAGAATGGCGGCTCGCTCCGGGGTCGGACCAGCCACTTGAGCGGATCGCGCCGGTGTCTCTCGAGGGGCTCGTTGGGGACGGATCTCTCTCTCTCTCTCTCTCTCTCTCTCTCTCTCTCTCTCTCTCTCCTTCCTACAGTTCCAGTTCCCACTCTCTAATAGCGGCCGAGATCGTACCAGTTCAAACGCCACGGTTTGAGCTACGGGGTGGAATACAGGGAGCGACGGCTTCTGTTGCTGGCGTCAATGGCTCTCGCCACTGTTCGTGGCTGCTCCACGCAAGTGTTTCCCGTCTCCTCAACGGAAGTAAACCATCTACAGACCAGAGCTACGTGCGAGGCCCTCATACATGCGTACTCACTATGGCAAAACATCTTTTAAAGTCTTCTGAATAATCTCCAACTTAACGCGAATCAAGATTACCACCAAAACCACGAATTATTTGACATCCACTGCCAAATAAAAGCCTTCCAAAGACCTCATGCACTGCAGACTAAATCAATGCGCATCCAAATCGTTGCTGCTGCATGCTTTCTAACGTCATCTTTCCATCTATTGTATCGTTGTCTCTACTTTTTCCTGTACTTCCATAGCTACAATCAGTTCGCATGGACTCACGTCCAGACCATCTCCACTACGTTTTCATTACTTACTCTTACTCTTGCTGAACTTAATCTCCTGGCCCTGCAAACCGTAGTCAGTTTTTGGAGTCTTCCTCAGCGCCCTGTCCTTGGCATCTTCTTCCCTCTCTCCAAGCATTTGAAGATCCTCAGCCACCTGGCCTCACCAAATTACTTTCGCTCTACCTAAAGGTCTTTTTCATTCTGATTTATTCTGACACTTCTCTCGATCTTCACCCCTCCTCCGTTCAAAAATCTTCCATGACAAAACACTCATTGATCTCAAAAATAATTCCTATAAAGATCTATTTGTCACTACCGTACTTCAGAATTGGTAACACAAGCTCAATGTATTTCTTTTTTTCTTGCTGCACAGCAGGCTTAGTTAATCTGCGCCTTACCAAATACGCTCTAGTCCTTTATTACTCATCTGTTAATTTCTTTCTTGTCCTTACAGTGGCTGTCTTCAGCTGAGCTACATACAGAAATTCATCCACTGGATCTGAGAGAAGAATGTTGATTCTAATCCCCTTAGCAAGGTAGTATCGGGCGTGAAACGTGATGAATATACAAAACAGTTTAACGAAAGAACCAGATGAATATAACCTATTAGGAACCTAGGCTAGAACACTGTTCTTCACTGAAGGTTTCGGTGGCTCATTGGTTATCTCTCAGTTCAAAAATTCAAAATTCTAAAAGTAGCCACAGTGTTAAAGCTTAGTAGTACAGAAAATACCCTTCGTCACACAAGGTGGCCTCCAGAGCATAAATGTAGATTCTGCTGCACTTTTCAGCATCTGATCTTGTATTATAAACTATTAACCGTCTAGATTTCGGAGCATGTAAGTTACGAAAAACGTTCTGCTGTGAATAGGGCTTATTGGTCAGAGAAGAGAAATAATTGGGCGTTGGAGTGTGATGTCTGAGCGAATTTCTGTGAGATGACAGAGATTCTCTCTCTCTCTCTCTCTCTCTCTCTCTCTCTCTCTCTCTCTCTCTCACACACACACACACACACACACACACACACACAGCATAAAGCTAACAGGAGATGCAGTGGTTAGAAATTGCAATGATAACGATACAAATGTCGGAGTGGTTCCTCTAAAGCAACGACTCTTTCTTGTCATATAATCATACAACTGCTAACTGCTCTGCTATTCTGTCTAATATCACTGCAGCAGCACTTTGAACTAGGACCTAATCCCGTACTTCTAATTTTTCACAAAAACATGCTTTCAGATTTTAATACATTACCAATTAAGAGCAACTATTATGATATATTTGGCCAGAGATTGGATGAGTGCAGTGTTTGAAAAGTAACTAATGGCAAGGGAGGCACAGGAATACGCGATTGATACCTGGAGTGTCACTCATTTTAACTTGCCACAAATATTTATCGCAAATATGAAAGATACGCCAGTTATTAGAGCTACGGAGTTACATACGGTGCACGTTGCTTGAAGCTGTTTAGTTTCAAACACAGAGTTTCGCCCAGTCTCAACAGTTCACCGTGCAAAGTCACGAAGCTTGATGCGCAAAAGATCCTGCCGAGTAACTTGTTTTGTAAATAAAGCCACCTTTCGTGCTGCAATTTAAATTATTTTTCCCAGACGCGTTTCACCTTTTTCTTACTCTGAATGAAAGGAAACACTGGTAGATACCGACTTCGGGGAAGATCAGTTTGGATTCCGTAGAAATGTCGGAACACGCGAAGCAGTACTGACCCTACGACTTACCTTAGAAGACAGGTTAAGGAAAGGTAAACCGGCGTTTATAGCATTTGTAGACTTAGAAAAAGCTTTTCACACTGTTTACTGAAATACTTTCTTTCGAATTCTGAAGGTGGCAGGGGCAAAAGCCAAGGAGCAAAAGGCTATTTACAATTTGTACAGAAACCAAATGCCAGTTATGAGAGAATTGGGGAGAAGAGTAATTTGTGGCACAACTTGATTAGAAGAAGAGATCAATTGGTAGGACACGTTCTGAGGCATCAAGGGATCACCAATTTAGGATTGGAGGGAAGTGTGGAGGGTGAAAACCGCAGAGGGAGACCAAGAGATGAATACACTAAGCAGATTCAGAAGGATGTAGGTTGCAATAATTATTCGGAGATGAAGAGGCTTCACAGGATAGAGTAGCACGGAGAGCTGCATCAAACCAGTCTCTGGACTGAAGATCGCAACAACAACAACAACAACAACATCTTCAATGGGATAGTTTGTTGGCATATGCGTTTCCACTCATCTGTTTGGGAGGTCGCACTACGACTTCATTTCCGAAACATAAGCACAATTTTGTCTTCCGAACATTTTCTTTCACACTGTTCACCCTGTTTCTACTTCTTCTTTGTGGTACAGTATTATTCTTTTGCCACTAGTTATAGCTCTTCTTTCGAACACTGTGCTTTTAAGGAAGTAAATATTGTGAGTTCGTTACGTGTTTCCTGCTGTTTGGTTTGTTTACCTGCATTTTGCCAACCAAATATCCCACTGAAGATGCCTTAGTGTAAGAAAAATGCGAAACGCACCTGGGAGAAATAAATAAAGTTGCAGCAAGAAAAGGAGGTTTTATTTACAAAATAAGTATTTCTGTGTTTGCTGCGGAGGATGGCAACGCAAACAAACTGGTTATCCTGTCGAGTGTTTCCACTTGAAATCCCGCATAACACGTTATCACCGTTTAGTAAGAATTCCACATTTTAAAAGTGTATTGATTCTGTGTGTGAAAATGGGAGCAGAGACCTTCTTTTTCAAAAGTCCAGAGATTCATTGCGCAACAGAAATGTGACCCAGTTCATAGTGATACTCCGATGTGTGTGCCCGAGCCGTCACTACAGTGTGGTCGGCGGTGTACCGTAAGTAAAACGAGTGTGTGGTGAATGGACAGAGGCGCTCAGCTGTAGGACAGCAGGGAAGAATGGATGGCCGGCAGAGCCTGTGCTGGTGAAGGGGAGCAGAGATGAGAGGAGGGAATAAGGGGCAGCGACAGAGGAGAGCGCTCCGACACGTATGCAGGCCATTCTGTCCGCGTCTCATATAGCGGCGCCGCTGGCGTCTACGTGAGCCAATGCGGCCGGCGCGCCGTCACTCCCTGCAAGAGGATCCCACGGCACCGGACACCTCCTTCACAACGGCTACACTCACTGTACATCACAAGGGCAGCTGTACCAACCTGTACTATCTTGTCTCTCTTTATCAACTAGCCTGTTCACTTCTGGCGACAGTAGCCGCAATGTGTAGCAGGTCTTTTGTTTACATCATGAGCTTCACCATGATCATGAATGTTCTCATCCCATGAGCGGTCCCATTGTCATGCCTCAATCGCCATGAGCGCCACCACCTTCATGAGCGCCACCATCGTCATGAGCACCACCACCGTCATGAGCGCCACCACCATCATGAGAGTCATTAGCGCCACCAACGCATGAGCGCCACCTCCGTCACGAGTGCCACCACCGTAATGAGCGTAAATACCGTCTTGAGCGCCATCATTGTCACGACCAGCATCATCATACTTGCCGTCATAATACGCCATCTGACGTCCACTGCTTGGTGCAGTTCTCCTCCGTACTTCTCTGTGGATTAAAATATTCAGTCTCTTGCTTCAATTTCGTCCTGCATTTTTGCTAATGTAGTATCCTATGCACCTTCCATTACGTCGATCTCTCGCTTTCTTCCTTGGGTCTTCGACTCCAGCAATTCCTTATCGTTTTAGCTTCTTGATCCGTTTAAAAAGTCTCCTCTGTCTCCTAGTAATTATCGGTGTGTATAACTTCATTACTCGCTGAGCAAGCCGCTTTTTGTATGTCTCAATGCCATCAATCAGCATGTAATACACAGTCACAAAGGAAAGTTAGTTTTCAAGAGTGTCTAATTCAGCAAAGTCACTCTTCCTGTTGGAACGAAAAACGAAGTAAGTGATTAACTACAAAATGCCCTCTCAAATATCGTTACGACTATTCTAGTCACTCTTCTTGCTATACGGAAAACGAAATAAATGATTAGCTACACAATGCTTGCTCAAGTATCGTTACGACAATTCTATTTACGCTTTTTTCGTTATTTCGGAACGAATGATTCGTGTTTGTTCTGCGATAATTCTTGCAGAAACACATACCGAATCTGAGGACATTAATTTTTTCCCTTTTCTTGGAGCTGTATTTACTGATGTTGGTTTTATTTATTTCAATTTTGAACCATAATAGCTTAATCTTCCTGTGCCAGATAGAACATATTAATCATCGAGATCAACAAACTAGTGTTGCGACATACAAACCCGAGTATATGCTACCGATCTGCGTGTACCTGCTTCACTTGAAAAATGACGTAACTGTAAACCTGCAGGGCACAACCGGTATAAACCATCTGCTGCATATCTTTTTCAATTACAGAAAGCACCTGTAGATCGTTTATGGGTTGTATCAGACAGATTAAATTTGGGGATCTGGATTAAATCCTCCGACATATCAATGCGTGTGAGAATGAAGGTACCTAGCTCTGAAATTGATAGTATGTAAAATTTCCATCACTATATACGGGCAAAGAAAAATTTATATGTATTGTCTTTCGTCAGTATCGAGCAGCCGACGTCTCTACATCTTCGACCAGCATGGAAGAAAGAACATTAAATGAACGAGTTGATGGAGCAGTAAAACCCAAAATCGAATCCATGAGTAACAAAGTCAAAATTCTGAGAAGACCATTCTGATCTGTACCTTCATGTTCTCCTTTAATCATGCAGGACGAATACCGTAAAGTGCTCAAACCGTTAATCCAATAAATACATAGATAACTTAAAAACACAAAATCGAAATGTGTCCCAATAGAAGACGATATGTGACTTCTGAAAATACGCCGAAAGAAATAAAAACTTCCAACATCAAAAAGTAATCAATGTAAAGTAATGAAAACTCAGGAATACGTTTGTCTAGGTAACTTATTTAAGTGATTCAAATTGCAAGATCACAGGTTAATGTAAGCGCGAGATAAACCACTGCAAATGTGATATGCTGGTGCCTTAATAACCGATGTAACCGCCAGAATGTTAAATGCAAGAATGCAGGCGAACATGAATTGTGTTGTAAAGGTGCCGGATTTCAGGTTTCCGTCTGGAATTCTATGCTTGTTGCAACTTGGTCAATGAATGCAGGAATAGCTAATGCTGTTTGTGCATGAGGCTGGAATTGTCGGCCGATGATGTCCAATACACGTATGTGGTCGGTTGAGGACAGATCTGGTGATCGAGCAGGCCAAGGCAACATGTCTACACACTGTAGATCTGCTGGGTTACAACAGTAGTCTGTGGTCGAGCGTTATCCTGTTGGAAAACAGCCCATGGAACGCCGTTCATGAATCTCAGCAACACAACAGGTCGAATCATCAGATTGAAGTACAAATTTGCAGTGACGTTGAGTGGGATAGCCATGAGAGTGCACCTGCTGTTGTACGAAATCGTACCCCAGACCTTAACTCTAGCCGGCTGGTGTGGCCGAGCGGGTCTGGGCGCTACAGTTTGGAACCGCGCGACGGTCGTAGGTTCAAATCCTGCCATGAGCATGGATGTGTGTGATGTCCTTAGGTTAGTTAGGTTTAAGTAGTTCTAAGTTCTAGGTGACTGATGACCTGAGGAGTTAAGTACCATAGTGCTCAGAGCCATTTGAATCATTTTGAACCTTAACTCCAGGTAGGTCCAATGTGTCTAGCACGCAGACAGGTTGGTTGCAGGCCCTCGACTGGCCACCTCCTAACCAACACACGGCCATCACTGGCAGCGAGGCGAAACCAACTTCCATCAGAAAACACACCAGGCCAGCAACCCCCCTCCCCTCCAATGAGCTCTCACTTGACACCATTGAAGTCGCAAGTGACTGTGGTTTGGTGTTGTGGAATGCACACGACAGGCTTCTGGCTCGGAGCTGTCCTTAAAGTAGCCGATTTGAAACAGTTCGTTATGTCAATGTGACGCCAACTGCTGCTCATATTGCTGCTGCAGATGCAGTACGATTCGCCAGAACCATACGCCGACCACTGTGGTCTTCCCTCTACATAGTGCCACGTGGATGTCCATAGCCCGGTTTTCTTGCGACGTTACACTCCCCTGACCATCGCTGCAAGCGGTCATGTAGGGTGGGTACATTCCTGCCACGTCTTTCTGCAATATCGTAGAAGGAACAAAAAACGGTTCAAATGGCTCTGAGCACTATGGGACTTAACGTCTATGGTCATCAGTCCCCTCGAACTTAGAACTATTGAAACCTAACTAACCTAAGGACATCACACAACACCCAGTCATCACGAGGCAGAGAAAATCCCTGACCCCGCCGGGAATCGAACCCGGGCGCGGGAAGCGAGAACGCTACCGCACGACCACGAGCTGCGGACGCAGAAGGAACATTCAGCTTCTCCTCGCCCCATTACACGACCTCGTTCAACCTCAGTGATGTGTTGATGGTGGCGTCTTTGTCGCCTTAAAGGCATTCTTGTCTAACATCAACTCACCACGTCTAATCTCAAAGGTAACTAACGCTCGCGGCCGTTACAGCGTGTATTTAAAGGAAACCAGATATACTTCCTCATAGTGGCGCTGTTGGCACCACTCTTTTGAGACTGGCTTGAAAACTGAATAGACACCTTTCAGGTGTAGAAACACGCCCAACAACTTTCGTTTATGACGCACAATTTCTTCTTGGTGTTGCAATTTTTATGCGACAGTACATAGGAGCACCATTTTGTCGCTGGCTATCGCCACTGCTGCCGTTGCTACGCTTCGGCACGGAACGTAATGGAACACCTGTCGACGCACTTAGCCTGCGGGCGGCGGGCACAGTGGTCGGCGACGCGCAGCCGCGCCAGCGCGTGTTGGCCCGGCCCGAGCGCCGCCAAGTTGTCAGGCGGGCAGAGCAGTGAGGCGGGCAGGCATCTGCGGGCCCCGGGCCATCGCGGTAATGGCGGCCCGTAATTACGCGCGCCCGGGATCAACTGCAGTTTCGTCGTCGCCGGCGATCATGCCGGCATAATCACCGGAATACGATCAAGTTCGGCCGTCGTCCCCCGCGGGCGCTCCCCGCTGCCAACCAGTCTCCACCCCGCTCAGACTCTGCCGTGCGCCAAGGCTGGAGCCCAGAGCACGCTAAAGCAGCACTATCCCCGTGCCCAGAAAGTGGAGGTCTGGTTCCGAAGCCCGGTCGGGTTCGCAATTAGCACTTACTACAAAGTACAGAGGTTTGAACTCACAATGAGACTCACCATCAATTTCTTCCAAATTTATGACAGGAAAGAAGATCGAGTTTAAAGTCCGTCGACGTCGAGGTCATTACAGACGGAGTACAAGTTCCGATTATTTACAGGATGGGGAAGAAAATCCGTCGTGCCCTCTCCAAGGAACCATCTCAGCATTTGCCTGAAGAGATTTTAAGAAATCACAAAAGGCCGAAATCTGGATATCCACAACGCTATCAAAGGTTTAAACCTCCATCATCCGGTGGATTTGTATGTGTTAATATGAGATGTAGGTGTTGTGTTGCGACTTTGGGGTAACCTATGACACTGTCTCCAGTGGTCAGGTGCTCTTTCCTCTGTCGTAACACACTACATGTAAACTGTCAAAGACTGTTAACAAAGATGGAGTCCCGAAACACCTATGTGCAAAGAACATGTTCTTAGATTGATTCCAGTAACAGTCTCGGGAAAGCCTATCGTAAAATGGTCGCATTTAAACCAAAATTAGACATTCTTTTTATTTTACAGATCATGATTTACACGTGCTCAGATGACATTCCCGGCGGTGTCAGGGATTTTCTCTGCCTCATGATGACTGAGTGTTGTGTGTTGTCCTTAGGTTAGTTAGGTTTAAATAGTTCTAAGTTCTAGGGGACAGATGACTATAGATGTTAAGTCCCATAGTGCTCAGAGCCATTTGAACCATTTAGATGACATTTACAGAAAAAAAAACAGGAGAAGCAATAATTTTCTCAGCATCTTACATACGCTATGAAAGTCGCATTTTTACGTGACAGTTCTATGGATTCTACACAAAAACAGACGTGATTTATATTCACATAAAGTTCTCTCTCATGGAACATTTTTGCAGCAAACCACGGGCAAAGTAGTAGTGTTTTATGAAATTATAAATGGATGAAATATACTGAGCATTATTTTGGTAAGCGAGGTAAAAATTAAACAGAAAAGAAACGATATGTTTCCCCATACGAACTTGGCCCCATGACCTTCCCATTGCCGTTCTCTACCTTTTCCGTTGCTACAGCCGCCACCTAGAAAGTACGCTAACATAAACGGTTCAGGCATTGCTCGACCCGCGCCAGAAATACTAATTTTTCTAAACGCCTAGCCCCCTTGCGCTCCCACTTCAGTCATTTTCATTTCTATGCGAGCCCTGCATATACCATAAATCTGGACGGAGTAGGTGATGAAGAGTAGTCGGGCCGAGCGGTTCTAGGCGCTTCAGTCCGGAACGGCGCTGCTGCTACGGTCGCAGGTTCGAATCCTACCTCGGGCGTGGACGTGTGTGATGTCCTTAGGTTAGTTAGGTTTAAGTAGTTCTAACTCGAGGGGACTGATGACCTCATATGTTAAGCCCCACAGTGTTTAGAGCCATTTGAACCATTTTTGAAGGGTAGTCGCAGTAGCCTTGACAGAATCGTTGTTACTTCTGAGCTCGTTTGTTTCTGTCAGATACTTCCTCTTCCGGAAAAGAAAGCGGTTCTTAATCCTACTCAACACCGCCGCAACAGTAGTTTTGATTCCGCATAGGGCGCGACAACGTTGCGAAACCATCCTGTCGTCGCAAAAGCGACTGTGCTAGCCGACGGTGGGTCGACAACAAAGCCGGGTAGCTGAACGCCGTAAGAGAAAACGAAGCTCAACGTGCGAGTCAATGCCAGATAGGCTCTCTAAAAGTAAAGCAAAACGTTTCTTTTCTGAAAGTAGGTTGGTTTTATTCCGGATTGCAATAGACCACGTTATTCCCCACTCTTCTAACTACAAAATCTAATTTTTTAAACATAATCTCCATTTAATGCTGCGGCCTGAAGCCAAGGCGAGCCTGTATATCCACATGGTACCACTATACTGGTTGACGTCAGAGGCAACGTCTTGCTGCGTCAGTAACCTCGGTACTAGCAACTGAAACGTCCAGTTGTGCAGCGGTGAGACCGATTATGATCCGTCTATCACCTCGAATGAGAGTGTCTGCACGTTCTAATATTGGAAGAGTCGCAGCTGTGTGCGGCCGCCCGGTACGCAGGAGGTCGGACAGGTTTGCGCCACCTTGTTGCGATGATGACAGACGCCTCGCTCTACGACTCACCGTGCTTTTGATCACTGCAAGGTCTCCGGCAAGCGCGGCTACGTATAATTCCGCAACCAATGAGAACTTCATGAAACTACAGGGAGTGAGGCGTGAATAATCCACTATATCCCACAACAAATTCGCGATTTCTCAACCGAAATTGGTCAAGAAAAAAATGTTACATTACTTATTGAATGTCCCTCGTACTTGGGAGCCGACCGTTTGAATACCGCGCAGAGACGACGAAGAAAAAACTGGTTGAAATGGCTCTGAGCGCTATGGGACTTAACATCTATGGTCATCAGTCCCCTAGAACTTAGAACTACTTAAGCCTAACTAACCTAAGGACATCACACAACACCCAGTCATCACGAGGCAGAGAAAATCCTTGACCCCGCCGGGAAACGAACCCGGGAACCTGGGCGCGGGAAGCGAGAACGCTACCGCACGACGACGAGCTGCGGACGACGACGAACGAAGAGAGGGACACAAAACACAACCAGCGCGAAGGTCTGAACACTAGCAGGCGGAAACGGGGCACGGCGTGAGGCGTAGGTCAGGTGCTAGGTGGTTGAAATCAGCGTAAGAACTGAAGGGCCTGGCCTATCGCCACCGACAGGTGAACACCTGGGCCAGTGGTTCCGCCAGTGGCGCGAGTGGCGCCCTTGACAGATTGCACCGCTTTGCCTTGAGATCCATGTGCTAGCTCATTTGCTTCCGTATCGATGTCCGCTGGCGTTGACACTGAACACTCAGAGCAAAATCTAATAACGCAGTTGCTCCTTTCATTCGCTCCACTACTCGTCTTTGAAAGCTGAATCATTCGTATTGGGTTCGTTACTGTAATGTGAGCCTTAAATTCATTATATTAGATCCTAGCTTCACCTTCACACTGACACAGCTTTTCTAAATGAAAGGCTTTCTGGTGTTGACAGCAGATTGTAAAACCGTTACAATTACGACTCAGATTTGAAGGTGAACATATTTAACGCAGGACAATTACGTAAACTGTTATTAGGCTTCTTTTTATCATGAAATGAAACATCGCTCATAGAAACAGGATGAAAGCATTATTACATCATTTCCCACTGATGCAAACTACTAGCAGACAAAAAGACAACAAAATAAGCGGTTGGGAAGTAACTGGATAAAAACGAAGCAGCAATTAACGTTAAGAATTATTCCATCTACTAAAACCAACTGTGCAGGGTGATTACATGATAATGTTGCAAACTTTTAGGGATCATGTAGAAGGGTAAAGACCGAGTCTAAAATCGTAAACCTACGTCTACCTGATACTCCTGACAATGGAATAACCAGACTATAGGGTAGGCAACTTTCTGAGGTACGAAATAAAACAAGAAAAAATAGTCCAGTAAACGTGGGCTCCAAAATGCATGCCATAAGAGCAATGAGCACTTGTTCATGTTCGATACTGTAGAAAACACCCCTTCCACTGCAACCTCCTTGGTTGCCATATTTTTGGAGGAGACAGTAAGGACCAAAACAAGGAAAAAACATGGGTTCTAGAATGCATACCTTAATGTCTATGAGCACTTGTTCAGTTGCATAGACGTGTTTCACACAACTGAAGAATAACAAGTGCTCGTAGCCCTATGGTACGCATTTCAGCGCCTATCTTTACGAAACATTTTCCCTTGTTACATCCATACTGCCACCTACGAAGGTTGCCTACTCTGCGATCTTAACAAACACAGTACCGATACATGTATTCCACTGTAAAAGGTATCATATCGGTTTTGTCTTGTAACTTTCGAATCGGTTGTTTCTGGACCAGAACACCTTACCTCAAATTGATACATTTACTCTTCTTCATCATCCCTGAAAGTCTGCAATATAATCACGGACCACAATGTGTGACTTACATATAAGTACTGAAATCACAGGAAAATTATTTTCACTTTGATGTTTGCATCACAGTTACTTTAGCATACTGTTTTAACTCGGGAGTTTCCATTTAATTCTGCTTCCAAGTGCTTGCTAGAAGGGAAATTCCCATCATTCGACTGTGCAGTATTGTAAACAGAGCAGATGTCAAATCGAACGCATTAATAGACCCGCCCCCCTCTGTGCCTATTGTACTTCGTAAACTGCCTTGCATGTCTCGAAGCCCCTTGACTGGCTGCTGTGTGATCAGCACTCAGCCAAGATCTCAGAACGTCAAACAACTCCTTAATATTTACGGAGAAGTGCGTGCTGCCTTGCGTGTGACCGGCCGTTGCGTGTCTCCTTCGGTTCTCAGACCTCTATTAATCAACAAACCGTTTCTGAGAACCAGCGACGGCCATTTGGCGTTTTCGTGATTGTCTGTCTCACCGTGGGCAGTTTCATTTGGACTACGTGTCTTCCAGCAGAAGTAGAAAATAATTTCTCAGCATACACCGAGTCGTGACACAAATACAAATATAGCTTTTTATAGCGCCAGTAGTACTGTGTTTGGTTTCGCCTGCACTCCGTACTTTCTCTGCAGTTATCTAGCGAATGAAAAAGCATCGGTCCTCTGATAAAACATCATTTTGGTTTTACTGTCCTTGTTGATTTGTAACATGAACGTTAGGTCTGGATGTGAGGCATGCTTTGCCCATAACCTTTTTTTTTTCCTACTAATACTGGAGACGTCATCGGAGGCTATAAAGACTCGGATAGTAGCTTCAATGCAAACGAGTTCCGCGAGCTGAATTGTTTATACGTAACCATGCAACGAGGGGGTCGACACTTGACCTGACTGCTTCTTAAGGTTAGAAAGTCGCCTCGATGTGCTATTTATCTTATAGCGCTTAAGAGGTCGTGCTGTTTGCTTTATTCTGCTTTAAGGGACTCAGTTTCTCTAATTTCTATCCGCCTGCTCTTCTGTTAAAGTTATTTTTGTGCTTCTGAATTTGTATGACTTCCATGTAGATTCTAGCACAGTAATTTATTGGTGGCCAACTCCTTCTACTCCATTGATGAATTTCTTAGTAAAACCAACTGATTTGTATATAAGTACAACATAACTTCTGCACAATTTCAGTGCAGTGATGTGTTCATTGAAAATTTGTGTGTGTGTGTAAGTATAATCTGACTTCTGCACCATTTCAGTGCAGTAATGTGTTCATTGTAAATAAGTATTACAGTAGTTGTATTACATGTTTATTACCTTATAAATAAATAAAAAACGTTTTTTATTTTAAATTCAGTGCATTAGTATTTGTAAAATGACTCTTAGTGTTCATTAAAAATGACGATCATTCCACTTGGGACCTGTGGAATGGTACATTTGCTTATTTGTTTTAGTTGTAAATATTTGTCATGTATTATTGTTTTTCTGACATGTTCCACATCCAGGAGGACCTCCTCACTACGGATCAATTGGAATGAAAGTAAATCTAATCTAATCTAATCTAATGACTAGACCTTTCTAAAACTATATACTTGACGGTTCCCTCGTCCCAGTACATTATCTGCAACTGCAGATTTATGCGTGTATGCCAGACGAAATATGTTTTTGTATTCTTTGATCCGGCTGTTAATTCTCCTTTTAGTACCAGGTGGCTATATTTTAAGTGCAACTACTAACAGAGGTCCATTGTGGGCTGTATTTAACGTATGGCAGCGAAACTTGGTAGATAGACTGATGCGTTAATGCGGAACCGATTTACAGTGGAAAAAAATAGTTCGAATTTTGGCCAGCAGCTGCAAATCTGGCGCCGCACAGAGCCAGATTTGCCTCTAATGGCCAAACCAGGAACTAATTTTTCCAGCATAAATCGGTCACGCATTAACGTATTAGAATATCTATCAATTACAGTGCGCACTGGAAATCTGCGAGTGGCTGCACATTAATTAAAATCGCCTAGTAGCTCCTATGAGGACTTGACATTTTGTATTCCTCTGCTGGGTGAGGCTGCGGGCGTAGGTCCTTTGCAGTGTTCGAAACAGCACACACCCTTGCCCTGACGGCCTAACCAAAATTTCCTGTCAGTGCCACGCTGATATGTGCGACTGGTGTTACGAATAGGAGAAAAATCTCTCTCTTGGTTTTAGCATGTAGCGCCTCATTTATCTCTTTATCAGAGCAGTCGTTTCTGCTAAACGTAAATCTGAAAGCACTTTTCCTCTCATATTCTTTAAGCTCGGTCTGCCAATGTTTTAATCTATATTCTCTTTCCTGTTTGGCGTGACGAACGAAATTTTTTGTAAAGGTGTCTGTCCATCTACTTGGGTTTTCTGTAGACGTTGTATCCCGAGGTTCTTTCAGGTTTCCGTGTATATGTAAAAATGAAATCTGTCTCCCTTTCTCATTTTCCATTGTAAACTTTATATTAGAATTGGTGTCATTCAGAAAATTTAGGAATTGTAGGGGTTCTGTTTTCTGTATGGATCAAATAAACAGTACTCAAGCAGCAAGTGAGCAGCGTGAACAGCACAGGTTGGGGCGCTGCTCAGACGCTTGTGGAGTATTTATTACTCTTCGCTGTTAAATATACCTGGTAATACATATCGGCATAACGAACGTAGCACTAGACTAATTTTGGGCCGCTCTCTCGAACGGGCATGTAAAATTTCGCTTTATATCTAGACCATTACTGTGCACTCCAGAATTAAGAAACAGGTAGAGAGTTCATTGAACCGCCTTCACGCTATTTCTCTACCGTTCCAATCTCGAACGGCGTGCGGGAAAAAGCAAACATGTGAATCTTCCTGTGTGAGATCCGATTTGTATTATTTTACCGTAATGATCATATCTCCGGATGTAGAATCTTTTCGCAATGGGAAGAAAAAGTTAGTGATTGAAATTTCGCAAGAAATACCTGCCGCAATGAAGTTTCAATCCCAATAGGAACAACGAGAAACTAAAGATCAGGATTGATGGTCATGAGGTAGATGAAGTTAGGGATTTCTACTACGTAGGCATCAAAATAACGAATGACAGACGGAACAAGGAGAGCTTCATATACAGACTAGCAACGGAAAACGGCATTCCTTGCCAAAAGAAGTCTATTAGTATCAAAAATAGGTCCTAATTTGAGGAAGAAATTTCTGAGAATGTACGAAGTTAGGTGGACTGATTAGGTAAGGAACGAGGAGGTTCTGTGCAGAATCGGAAAGGAAAGGAAGACGTAGAAAACACTGACAAGGAGAAGACAGAGGATGATATAATATCTGTTAAGACATCAGATAATGGCAGCCATGGTACTAGAGGGAGTTGTAGAGGTCAGAAACTGTAGAGAGAGAAGGAGATTGGAATGTATCCAGCAGATAATCGAGGACGTAGGGTGCAAGTGTTACTCTGAGATGAAGAGATTGGTACAGGAAAGGAATTAGTGGCAGGCCACATCGAACCAGTCAAAAGACTGATGACTAAAAAAAAGAATCGTGAACACAAGTATTTAGTTGAATTGACAGACTTTAGATTCGTGTGATTTATCCTGTAACATAAGTTTAGCGAATATCTTTCATCCTCATGTGGATGACTTCACACTTTTCATTTTTTAGAGTCAATTGCATGTTTTCGCAACAGAAATTTTGTCTAAAATAATCGTTTCACCCCTAACAGGAAGCAAACCGACGCTTTCCGTCCTCGCAGGGCGTCGCAGGGAGGACGTAGTGAGCAGTGTTAGTTTGGGTCACTCTAGCTACGCATTACCATCAGAAAATTGAGTCCGCCTTGATGCAAAACACCTTGTTATTCGTTTATTTCTTTGTTCTCCCAAAGTAGTTTTGGCGACATATATCACCATCATCAGTGCTCCTTTAAATCTAAAACATGCTATTTTCTGCATGTTTTGGATTTAAAAAAACCGCTGACAATGGTGATATTTGTCGCCGAAACTAGTCTGTGAGAATAAAGAAATAAACGAATAACAAGGTACGACTCACGCCCGGTACTCACAGCTTTACTTCTGCCAGTACCTCGTCTCCTACCTTCCAAACTTCACAGAAGCTCTCCTGCGAACCTTGCAGAACTAGCACTCCTGAAAGAAAGGATACTGTGGAGACATGGCTTAGCCACAGCCTGGGGGATGTTTCCAGAATGAGACTTTCACTCTGCAGCGGAGTGTACGCTGATATGAAACTTCCTGGTAGATTAAAACTGTGTGCCAGGAAGTTTCATATCAGCGCACACTCCGCTGCAGAGTGAAAGTCTCATTCTGAATAACAAGGTGTTTTGCATCAAGGCGGACTCAGTTTTCTAATATTACTGTTTTTCTATGCAAACACGCACCAAATGGAAGATTCCAAGACAAAAACATTCTAGCTACGCATCTCAAAAACGAAATTGGTAATTGTTGTGTACATAGTTCCGCGTAGTCAGCGCGTACACAACTTTTCCAAAGCGCGCGCCCCGCTAAGCACAACAGCGCAGGCGCAGCGCTCGTCCGTCTCCGCACTACGAGATGGCGCTGCCATAAAGACGGACCAAATTCTGTTTCCGCCGATTCGCGTATTAATATGTAATGCAGCCAGTGAGATTGCTGCTAACGTAGAACCTTTTCTCCTCGCGGATCACACTCGGGCAGTGATACCTGAATGCGCGAGGTATTATAATGAGTGCAAAGACCTCCGATTAGTCAGTCTGCATTTGTCTGCACCAGTCGGTACCAGTCTATATTCAAGTTTCAGTCTGCGCCTAATAAGATTACCATATTCCTGTACATAGCCATGAAGATAAATGTATGGACACTTTTGTCCAGTATCAGAGATATATGTGAGAATAAGTTTAACGTACCAAAACCAAAGGAACTTCAGATTGTCAATTGTAAATAGCATCCAGAACCAAGTTAAGTTATTTTTATGCTTGTTGTTATTTTAATAAATGTGTGTGAAAATTAATCAAGTTGTGTTTAAAGTTGGTCACCGTCAATCTGCAAGTGGCATTTCTATCGTCTGACCTAATGGCAGAAGATAAAACACGCCACAATAAGACCACGAGACATATTGCTGACACTCGCCTACTTCGTTATAGCGATAAGTCAAATAATCTGATGGTGTGTGTACTGAAGGTCTTACGGTACGCACACCACAGTAATATATGCAGAAATGCCAGAGAAAATGCGCCTGACGACTCTTAAGAGGGGCATCCGGTGTCAGAAGTGGAAGAGACAACGTGAGTGACGTTTTACGGAAAGTGAATGGCGTTTCATTTCGTTGCTAGAGAAAGGAACAAAGGGCCGAGGACGGTAGCAGGTTCCAGGTGCCTGGCGAGGCGAGCGGCTGGTGGCTGCCGGCGGCCACTGGGAGCGGGTAGAAGTGGGTAGGAGCGGAGCGACGTGCAGGCCTGTACTTTGCATAATGCAGCGCGCGGGCGGCGTGGGTGGCAAGCCGGCAGCGCTGACTCACAGCCAGCACCGGCAGCACGCCGGCACCGCGCCTATAGCTACAGGCGGGCAGGCCCACCTCGCCGTGGTGTGGCGTCGCGCCGCCCCGCTGTTAAACTTCCCGACACGACGCACCCGGCTGCTCCGTCGCCTCGCGTATCCTCTGCTGTGCTCTTACCCGACCGGATGTTACTCTTGCGCCTGGCCTGAGTACCAAGCTACGTACAGTGGGAATTAATGGCGTAAATAAAGTAAAATTTATTCATATGAAAGGTACCTTTTATCATAAACTATTGAGAATAAAAATCTGTAAAAAATATGGTTTGCAGGTTAAACATTTCTTACCACTCTCCTGCTTCGATGCGGTTGAGCTCCGTCTTACATGAACCACATCTTGTCGAAATCAAAGTCACTTTGGATAATGGGGATGAAATCATCTGCCAAAGCCTTCACGTACCGTACGGTAGTCACCGTGACATCAAGGAATAGCGCACCGATAACCCCGTGACTGGACACTGCACACCACACAGTCAGCCGTTGAGGGTGAAGAGACTTCTCGATCGCGAAATACGGATTCTTAGTCCGCCAAATGCGCCAATTTTGCTTATTGACGAACACATCCAAATAGCCTTCGTCCCTAAACCAAACCATAGTAATTCCCATCTTGCCCCGCGGCGAATCGTGCAGTTTGAACATCATAGCGCAAACTGTTCAGAAGTTATGACGATTTAAGTGTCAGTAAGTCGTTTCTGAAAGTATTTGTATGGAGTGTAGCCATGTATGGAAGTGAAACATGGACGATAAATAGTATAGACAAGAAGAGAATAGAAGCTTTCGAAATGTGGTGCTACAGAATAATGCTGAAGATTAGATGGGTAGATCACATAACTAATGTGGAGGTATTGAATATAATTGGGGAGAAGAGGAGTTTGTGGCACAACTTGACTAGAAGAAGGGATCGGTTGGTAGGGCATATTCTGAGGCATCAAGGGATCACCAATTTAGTACTGGAGGGCAGCGTGGAGGGTAAAAATCGTAGAGGGAGACCAAGACAGGAATACACTAAACAGATTCAGAAGAATGTAGGTTGCAGTAGGTACTGGGAGATGAAGAACCTTGCACAGCATAGAGTAGCATGGAGAGCTGCATCAAACCAGTCTCTGGACTGCATACCACAGCAACAACAACTTCAGTAATTGTCACCCCGCACATACAGTACTAAGATCGGAGTATCCTGTAATTTTGAACAAATTCTGGGAAGGAGAAGCTGAGAAAAATTGCACTTCCTTCTTAAAAAGTACGACTTAGGGGAAACAACAGTTAAATTTGCCAGTGCATTCCAATTCCTTAACATGAGTAGTCTGCATCCTCTTCCATCCCATCTTGCATTGTCCTTTCTCCTGCTCCTCTGCGTTGTCTTGCCCTTCTTTCAAGGTGCCTAATAGCTCTCGCTGATACCCTAGCTCTTTCTTTATCTAAATTTAACATTTGTTTCAGTGTGAAACGACCAACAGTTTGTAGAAGTCTTTTCAGTACTTCACATCTCTCAACATTTCCTTCACTGACCGTCATCACTGCATCAAAGACACTAAAATGCAGTGTACTGATGAGACACGCACACTGTCTTGACAGTCCTGCCCACGTTACGTTCCTGATCGACTCGCTAGGCTTTTCGCTGCAGCCATGAAGACATTTCTTCAGTAATCTTACATCTGAAAAATCTCTGAAAGTTTCTTTCAAGATCAGAAAAGGTATAGCTGGTTTGCGAAAAACAAATTTTCACAATTATGCTGCGCTCTGTTGTATTTGCACCATGAATCACTTAGTGGAAGGCTTAGGCCACGAATGGGTTTATCGCCTGTTGAAGAGACTGCCCATACAGACTTTCTCATATCTTCTACGCTACTAACATTTTGCCCGATGGCCATGCTATAATAATTTTGGATTTTATCTGTGACAGTTCCTATCAGTATATTCTTACAATCTAATCCTACGCCATCTTCCAGTTTCTTTCCCTTGTATGGAATTTTCAGTCGTTGCACTCTCGTACCCATTCGCTCTTGTACATGACTCATGCTCTTCAGTTTAGTGATCGTTACATTTTCTCCAAATGGCTTGTCCCTCAACTGGTTTGAAAGCTTTTGAAACCCTATCTCCTAAATAACTGACGACATTCTTCAACTGTTCACATTATTAGAAAATGGCCACGCCAACACAGTGTTTTGTTTAAGTGAATGAATAAACCAGAAATAAGGCAATAATATAAATGTATTACATGTCATCGGAAAGGGAAAATTCCTTAGACTGAGATCAATGAAAACAAAACAAAAATTTAAAATTTTAGTGTTTCAACTGGTACGGAGTCTCTTAATGCACAGGATTCGCGTCCGGGTGGACCTCGGTTAAAGACCCTCACACACTATCGAACTTGCTTGTCAAATTCACTCTTATATATCCACGTATTTGTCAGTAAAGCACGTGTACGATCCAACAAGTCTGTCAGTTTAACATCAATTTTGAAGCAGACGTTGTTCGTATATGCTGTATTTCAATACTACTGGGAGTGGTTACAAATGCAGATAAGCGATTACCCTCATTGACTCTCGTAGTGTATTTAAAGATTAGGAAGAAAGAAACAAGGTGCTGGTCCAGCGAATGTTTTGAAATAAGAGAGAATTATACATATGAAAAGCTGTTGATGAAAATGCTACACGTGGAAACTGATGAATACATCAACTATCTCCGAATGGATAGTGAAACTTATAATAACTTGATCAGAGCTACTTTCCATCTTCTACAATTTATCAAAATACCACACACAACAGTGACATATTTTTCAAACTGGAACTTATTTAGGAGCTAGCAAGGACACAGTTTGGGAGACAACGATGTTATCTCTCACCACTTTCGATGATGAGTTCGCAAGCAGATTACTCACGAAATTCAGCTGCCGTGGTTACAGCTGGACGGACACTTACCTGAAACAAGAAACAAAAAAGTAAAAATTAACTTTTAGCAGCTTTCAATTTTGCAACAGATGTTGAACATAAAATAAAGTCAGCGACGAAAGAAATGGCTAACGTCGAACAACCTTTCAACTTCAGTCGCAATAGAAGCATAGAAGTTACTTTTCCTAGATATGGCTGCAAAATTCTTTTACGTGGAAAATGTATTTACCTCACGTATCAATGAACTTAACGGAAACGGGAAGTACATGTTATATCGAGAGGTAACGTTATGTTCGAAGATATTAGCGGTTTCGAGAATACACTGATGGAGATGCAGAACGGTCAGGTTTGTTCCACTGTGATTACTGCAGTTGAAGTCACGAACGATGTCGATCGAGTTTAGGCTTTCTCTACGCAATTACGTCACACATTCTCCGAAAGTCAATGAGCGTTCAGTAGTATTGTGACCGCTCTGCTGTTAATGCCGTAGTTAATGCGAGCATTAAACGCGATCGTAGCGAATTGTTTAGGGAATCTCTATTCCATTTGTTGCAAATTGTCATCGCTGATGATGGTGGTAAGTGATAAATTCTGCAGAAGCAAGCGGGAGACATAATTTGCAGGACATACGCTTTCTTCAAGCGGGAAGAACGCGCATGCGCGTGCCGCAACTGCCTTTGGAATCGCCAAGAATGCAATCTCCATCTGTGCCTCGTCATGCGCAAGCCGCCATCTTTCGTGCATCAGACTATAGGAATTATGAACTTTCGGAGCGACAGAGAAATGTAGAGGTGAATTGAAGCTTTGAGTAAGATAAGGAGTAAATGTCTGATCTACAGTTGGTGAATCACTCCTGGCGGTAAGTAAAGATGCAGACCGGAATCATGCTTCATTATACAATGTACATTCCTAACAAGATTCGTTATCAATTCACTTTAACCTGCATTATAAACTTACTATTGTGCAAAAAGACGTATTAAATCATATTGATGAATAAAACACAGTAGTTCTCACTGCTGTATTTAAACAGATGACTCGACGGATCGTTACGTCCAGTGAATGGAAAAGGTCTTAACGATATGAAAGAGGGATAACCTGTAAAAAATAGTCTCAATGATATATGCAAAGTGCACTGCAAGTCTTAGTGGCGATTTTAGCTAGTGAACGTGATAATCAAGATGTGGTAGCAACTCTTATGTGGCAACCTACAGGATAACACGGAACTATGAAGTATCAGTCAAAAGCAGTTCTCTCCAAGGAAAGATATCCCCATTGGCAACACGATTAATTCAGTACTTAGAAGAAAGGTATTCTCCCTGCACAACCACAACGTTAATGAGATAATGCGGCTGCCAACTTCAACCTAAAGTGGCGTGCGGTGCTCTGATGTTAGCATATTCCTATCTATAGGAACTCAGTGGTTTCTACAGCAACGCTATAGACTACACTACCAATGATGTATGTTGACGACCATACGTTTACCAAACGGATCAACAAAATTGCCAACAAGGTTCGTTATATGGACCTGTCATGTGGGACACTGTTAGTCGACACTTGCTTCTTACTTACGTAGTTCTTCCAGCGCTCTGTAGCATGGCGGGCAACAACTTACCTCATAGAACTATATCGTTTGCCAAATTTTTTTTTTCGCTTATCCCTAATATATGTTCATGTGTTGAAGATTTTTTGTAAACGTTTCTAAGCGTTAAAAGCCCTTTCTCTACCTGTGTATCAATCTGTCACCTCTCAAAACTGTGCTCACTTTGAGATTTTTCAGTCTTACATCAGCAGAACGTGCCCCCAGGTTCGGTCTTATTTCAGCAACGATTCTGTGCAGGCTGCATAAACCACTTCTTCTCAGCACTGGCCATTCTATCCAGTTTCATAGTGATTAGCTGTAAACTTTGTGGTGTTTCTGCCAGAAAAAAATGGTTCAAATGGCTCTGAGCACTATGGGACTTAACATCTGAAGTCATCAGTCCCCTAGAACTTAGAACTACTTAAACCTAACTAAACTAAGGACATCACACACATCCATGCCCGAGGCAGGATTCGAACCTGCGACCGTAGCGGCCGTGCGGTTCCAGACTTAAGCACCTAGAACCGCTCGGCCACACCGGCCGGCTTCTGCCAGAAGAATGACGCTATCACCAATGTATGTCCACATTAGATTTGTCTATAGTTTTGTTCATTATAAAGTCTACGACTAATATGAAAAGGACTCGTGATGAAATACATCCTAACCAACTTTCAGACTGCTGGAGTAATTTGGGTCACCAACTTTTGTAAATCAATAGAACGAAAAACCAGTCCAAGTTGCAAATACTTTATTTTCCATTCGATGACTAATTTCGGGCCGAGGCCGAGACTAATTTTCAAATCAACGTTACGAAGTCGAAAACAGCATTTCCGAAGATGTCAACAAAATGTGTAATGTACATTTGCAGTGCATACAGATAACTTATCTGTTGACATCTTCGGAAATGCCATTTTCGACGTCGTTACGTTGATTTGGAAATGGGTCTCGGCCCGAAACTAGTCATAGAATGGAAAATAAAGTATTTGCAACGTTTTTCGTCCTATTGAATTGCATCCTTGTCAGATGCCTCTCAGAATGTTAAAGAAAGAGGTGTTCCCATCTTCTGTTCTTGTACAGCTACTCGAGTCTAGACACATGTTTCTGAAAACCTCAATGATATGGTCAGAAATTCCACAAGGTCTTACAGAATTCCTCAATGATTCTCGGTGTACACAGTCGAAATATAATTGAAAGATAAATGAAGTTGCAGCTGGATGGTTAAAAATCTTTCAGAGATGGTAAGGAAAACAGGTGAGCCTTCACAAGATTGCCATTCATCAGCAGGGCGCAAAATGAGGCTCGTATCAAGAAGCGTCATGACGAGGGAATTTATCATAGCTGCTTCCCAGTGGTTCCTTTAGGAGCTAGCCACTGGAATTGCCTGTACAGAATGGTGCCGTGCCAGTAAAGATAACGGACTTCCGGCGACCACCGCGCGCCGTTCTTACATCCGGAGAGCAAATTCTAGAAGAACGGAAAGAGGAAATAAGAGGGGTCCCGCGATTCGGAGTGAGAACTCGGGAGTTGGCGGGTGGGGCGGAGGGAGGTGGGGAGGGAAGGGGAGAGGGAAAGGAACCCTTTTCGACATTTCAACTTAATTCCGGCGCTGGGTCTAGGCCGGGCTTGGTGCCTCCGCTGGCCGCCTCATTCCCTCGGGGAGCGAGTTTTATCAGAAAATTGGTCTTGCGCCGGCGCGCGCGTGCCGCTGTAACTAACCGTGTTTTATGCCGGGGATTTGGGCCTGCCCGCAGCCACGCCGCAGCGCAGCGCA
This sequence comes from Schistocerca piceifrons, assembly GCF_021461385.2. Taxonomy (NCBI): domain Eukaryota; kingdom Metazoa; phylum Arthropoda; class Insecta; order Orthoptera; family Acrididae; genus Schistocerca; species Schistocerca piceifrons. Next base: position 524,875,805 of record NC_060142.1, read on the forward strand.
CCGCACCCCGCAACGCAGGCCGCTGCGCTGGCGGCGTCTCCTGCTACGCTAAGAAGATTACACCCAGCCGCCCTGCGTCTCCAGCAGGGTGGCGACCCTGCCGGACGCGGACCGTGAGGGGCACATAGTCCAGAGTCGCCACAGCAAACGCCTCGAGCGTTTCCTCACGGGAAATTCTTGCTCAGGTTGTAAGAACATATTATTTAACGTGACGACAGTCAAAGAGACTGTGGCACACAACGGGCAACTCTAAGTTTTGATGTCCACCATGCTGCTGAACGCTCAGGACCGATCGGGCCTGTGCCTGTGGTACGTGTACCTCAACGTGGTATACACGACCGCAGTTACAGGATCTGCACGCGAACCACGCAGTACGTACGAGTTCTCGAAACGGAGCAAATTTTTTTGGAAATTTGTGGTAAGTTCCTATGTGAACAAACTGCTGACGTCTTCGGTTCCTGGACTTACACACATGTTAATCTACACTACTCACCAATAAAATTGCTACACCACGAACATGACGTGCTACAGACGCCAAATTTAACCGACAGGAAGAAGATGCTGTGATACGCAAATGATTAGCTTTTCAGAGCATTCACACAAAGTTGGCGCCAGTGGCGATACCTCCAACGTGCTCACATGAGGAAAGTTTCCAGCCGATTTCTCATAGACAAACAGCAGTTGACCGGCGTTGCCTGGTGAAACGTCGTTGTGATGCCTCGTGTAAGGAGGAGACTTTAATAAAGGTTGGATTGTAGCCTATCGCAATTGCTGTTTATGCTGTGAGCAGAACCTGGAAAAAATGACGTTTTGCCATTCTTGCACCCAGGTTCGTCGTTGAGTACACCAACGCAGGAGCACATGTCTGTGATGCAGCGTCAAGGGTAACCGCTATCGCGATAGGCTACAATCCGACATTTATCGAAGTCGGAAACGTGATGGTATGCATTTCTTCTCCTTACACGAGGTATCACCACAACGTTTCACCAGGCAACACCGGTCAACTGCTGTTTGTGTATGAGAAATCGATTGGAAACGTTCCACATGTCAGCACGTTGTAGGTGTCGCTACCGGCGCCAACGTTGTGTGAATGCTCTGAAAAGCTAATCATTTGCATATCACAGTATCTTCTTCCTGTCGGTTAAATTTCGCGTCTGTAGCACGTCATCTTCGTGGTGTAGCAGATTTAATGGCTAGTAGTGTACATTCCTAGAGCTTTGATGTTCATACTTTTTCAGGTATGTTATATTTGTGTATTATAACGTCGTACCATGCCTCTCCCCAAATCACCACCTCTCTCCATCCCCCCTTACTTTCCCTCCCTCTACACCGTTCCTCTCCCCTTTCCCCCCTTTCTCCGCCCTGGTTGTTTTTGATATTGTTTCTGTCCGCACTATTCACAGATTATGTAGTTTGTTTTTGCCTCAGTAACGTCTTTTAGATGATAACTTATTATTTGTTGCCATTTCATTAGTTTCAAATATGTACAAAATTAAAAATGATGTGGTTTTTAATGTAATAATTTTAATTTTAACGCTTAAGCATGTTTAGCATGACAGTGTTCATCCCTGATAGCGCACCCTCCCTGCGTTTAACACTAGTTCCCTCTCTTGCCATATGCTGTCCTTAGTCCGTGCGTGCGTTGGTGTGCAAAAAAGAAACAGCAACAGCCATGTTGTGTATGTTTTATTATGGCAGACGCCTTTCGGCTATATTTTAACATTCCTCTGACAAAACATGTAACCCAGTAAGTCTGTTTTTTTTATTTTTTCTTATTCGTAACGAGATATAATTGTACCTGTATATAACGAAATCCGATGCCGATTTATGGGTTTCATTTTATTGCAAAGTTAATGCGGACGCACAAAAATGATTAATGATCTTTATAGACCCACAACATAGTCTTCGCCGATTTTGGAGTACATCTCATCACTACAACCACCCTTTCTCTCTTTTGCCATTTACATTCACTACAACCAGTATTAACAACTTAATAAACGGAAAGAGCGATTGTAAAGCTTCACAATATCGGACAAACTCACTCCTGAGAGAGAACGTGTGGTACTTCTACTTAAGTAATATCGAATGTTAAAGAAAACATTGCTAATAATTTAATAAGGAAGTCCCATAACCTTTATTAATATATGAAGCTTAAAAAAATGATACAGCAAGACGCTATACCGGCACACGGTGTTTCGTTCGGCACTTCTACCAAATACTCTACACTAAACTTCTACAACGAACGATTTTGTATTTTATGTTAGGATCTTCTGCACATTTTAATCGCCGATATTAGCAGCCATTTAGTTGTAACAAATACTCCGAAGAACAACGACTTTCTCACGAGTTGAAAGTCGTACTTTCGTAACATGTCATTAATAACACCAAAATAACTAAATACTAAAATTCTTTAGCCACCAATATTACGTTTCCCAAAGATTTTTTGGTTAGTAGTGCTCTGTTTAAAATTTTAATTTGCATGAGATTTCTTAACTACATTCGTTGTTCCGGCATACCTACAGTCTCTCAATGTGTGTGCCGAAAATTTCCGACCCTACAGGGTATGTTAAAAGTGTTATAAATAACACGCCTTTAATTCACAAAAGAAAAAATAGCTAGAAAGACAGTGAAGCTAGGTAAAAAAAATATATATTAAGAAGAATGGAAAGTACATGCAACGTTCTCCTCTCATGAATGTTAAGTGGCTACTCGCTTTTTCTCTCTGTTCCCTAGCAAAATTGAAAATGAGACATATTTTAACAGCTCCGTGCGCTGGTAAGCCCGCCAATTATGCAGTAATGCGCTTTCAGAGGCGCGTTTAGCCCCAGAAGGAAAGGCAAAGTGAGCAGTGTGGAGAGTGGAAGAGAGAGAGAGGCCATTACACGATCCGACTATCAAGACTGTGCGCGGAGTGACCGCGTCTTTCAAGTACTGCTATACGGAGCGCAGAGAACACCGTCAGGAAATTGCACATGACACCGTAGAGAACAGAATATGCACAGCCTCGAGCGCTGCCCCAGGGCCGCGACTCATACCGACCTTTTATTTTCCCTTTTTCCTTTTTTTTCTCCCCCTCTCCCCATCTCTCTTTCATCTTGTAGAGTCTCCACCACCTTCAACTCGCTCTCATTGTATTAACCACAACAGCGGCGTAGGACGCTCATCTGCTTTACTGTCTTACAGAGGAGGAAGCGTATTTGCAGAGTTTGCGGGTAGGGGAAGAGGGATAAGAGGATAGCGGTAGTGGTGGGGTAGGGGGGAATTGGAGGAGTGCTGAGGAAGAGGTGGGGGGGGGGGGGGTGGAGAAGGGGCAGAAAAAGCGGCCAGAGTTAATAGCGACGAGTAAACCCGGCGCCCACTAACGCGACGCCTTGTTTGAGTAAGGGCTCTGCGCGGAATTAATGGCCACCAGACTGCGACGCCGTTTTTGCCCGTGCATATTTTCCACTGGCTTTGTTAACTTCGCGCTTGTTAAAGTGATAACGAATTAACAGCGAGTAAAGTCTAACGTATCCCCAGCCACGTAGGAGGAGGAGGAGACTTCTTTCAGCAGCGTGTGTGTGCGCGCGCGCGCGCGCCTGTGTGTGTGTGTGTGTGTGTGTGTGTGTATGTATGTTTTTGCGCATGCACAGAGTCGGTGCGCTGACATGGTCAATCCTTTAAAGACGGCGAGTTTTGCGGAGAAATGGGGGAGAGGGGTCAAGGAGAGCTGTTTCATTCAACACGGTTCATCCTCATTTCGCGGTGACCCGTACGGACAAGCAGCCTTTGCGCTTCACGTACAATACAGTGTCATTTAGATTTGCGACTCCCACAAGTTACACAAATCATGCAAAGGCGCTGAAAATAGAAATTATCTAACCAGTCTGGTAAAGGACATCTTGCACACAGTGATCTACACTTCAAAAGCATTTATTTGCCATACCAGCATTTGGGCATGCAGACCATCATCAGTTGCATCTGATACAGAGGACAAACATAGAAATATACGTCTAACGATGTTGGTAACACCAGATGGAGCGTCTTCCCAGTTGACTGGTTAGCATCATTGCTTGGAGGGACCTGGTTTCGACTCCCGGTACTTCCTCGCATTTTTATGAAGTATAGAGGTCTAGAACGGGGTCCACTCAGCATCTGAGCTCAAATGAAGAGCTGCATGAGTAATGAATCTACGGCTTCCAGTTGTTACTGGCAATAACAACTGGAGGAAGTTCGCCACAAGCTAACCACACGTCCCACGATCATAGATCGCTCCTGCTAGTCTCTTGTAGGCAGCAGTCAGCCAGTGGGAATATCCCTAAAGCCTAATCTGTGAGCGGTGTCAATGTTTACGATAGCAGTACATGTTTCTCTATATTCCAGGGTAGAAACGTAAGATTACGTAGCCTACATGCTGTGCACGTCTACCTCAAACGACGTCTCTGTCAAGTGTAAAATCTTTACGATGATAAAAAGTGGCATGGATCGAGAAAACACCGAACCCCGTGAATATTCAAAATCTAATTATAGTTCATGGCTATGCCTACATGAACACTGTCTTACCTCTGCGGTACACATATCGTAGTGTCTGCGTGTTATAAATGTGAATCGCTGATAAGCCTCGCTTCATGGTCATAAAGGACATTGCTTAACAGTAGAAAAAGCGCTAAACCGCTGGTCAAGACACAGACTTTATAGTACACGTATCTTGACAACTCAGACCATACCTAGACAGACATGTGGCAAGCACTTACAATGCACATAGAATATAGCGTTTGGACAAATTTATTTTCTTATTCTAGTGTCAGACACACGGTTATGACTGTATTCCTTTTGCCAAAGGCTTGGCCACTTTCTGTCTTTTGATAAAGTTCATCTGTGCAGGAGGCTGGACACAGTCGGCGTTGAAGCAAATGATACTGTTCTTCCCCACAGTCGCAACTGAATATCATCTAGATATGCGTAACCCCATCTTGCCAAGTTAACCTTTTATTTGCCAAATCCACATCTCAGCCAGTTCAGGTACTTCCAAGCTCGTCCATTTCTCGTCAGATCCAGGAGGTAATGTTCCTGAAATTTTATTCCAGCCATGGGGAAGATGGATGGTGGCCCTCCATAGTTGCAAACTAGCTTTTTCAGCAGTGGTTCAAAGTGCCGTCAATGTTCTTTGGATACCACTCCTTGAGTTCAGTCGTTGCGAGTGATGTTCGTGATCACAGGGAGGATGCATTCTCTCCAGCTCCACCGCTGTATCTGTTCGAACAGGTGCTGGTTGTACTCCTACGAGGTGGCAAAGCCATTCGACTGGAGTGGATTTCAAGCACACTATTATGATTCCGCAGGTATCATTGAGAGCTGTATCCAAGAGTTTGGCATATGTTGCATTATACCGATCAGGACATGCATGCTCTGCCGCAGAATAGCATAAGGCCGTTGCAGAGGTTCGTAGGGTTTCAGATTGACAGCCCTATTGCGAACGCGCCAGTTTATTCCTGGTCGAAACTTTTGACATGCAGTTCTTGCCTCTCCGAAGATTGCGATGACTTGCGATCAGGACAATAAAAGCAATCGGCTTCCTGTCAGCCACTAACTGCGCTGAGGAAAGAATACGGGTCGACGTTTCACCTCAAGAGCCTGGCATGTGTCACTCGCTTTGTATGTGGGGCGGGCACGCGATGACCTCCTACGCGACGTGACTACGAACATACATTCTTCAGACGTGCGTCACGGTGTTCCGCGGATCATCCGCTGACCATGTTCGTAAACGAAATGGACGAGTCACGAAATCCTGAGAAAAGCGCATGCACCTGAGTGGCTACGTAGGCGGTTTCACAGGAAATGAGCTCTTTTCAAGAACAGCAATCGATAAAATAAATTTGCCTTTCGTTAAGTTTCGGTGACGATCTCGATATAAACTCTTAGGGGGAAAAAGGCCTCCAGACAGAATACAGGATAAATTTTGAATTACAACACAATTGCGGAAGGGTGCTGGTAGATTTATACGCACTACGTAAATTATTTACTGTCTCCTCAGATTCATTTTACAGTGAAAGGGCTTAGTGTTTAAACTTTGAACTTATAGAGACTGCAACGAACATCGCTAAATAGGTGTGCACCCTAAGTGACAGTAGAGCGTTCCGTAGCGCTGCAGCAGTAGGGACTCGGAACAGGGTGACGGCGCGCGCGTGCGCGGACTTTTCGCCTGCAGTGACAGCGCCGCCGTCGGAGAGGCGACCTTTGAAGAAGGAAGTAGATGACAATAAAACTTCATTTAGCTGCAATCCTCGCGCCGGACGCAGGTCGTAAATCACGGCGCGGACCCGGCCTCGTCTGCCCCGGCCGCCGCGTGCCTCTGCCGTCTCCGCAGAGGCGGAGGAGCGCGCATTAAAATTTAGTAGATATGAGGAATCACGGCGTGCGGCCTGCCGGCTGCGGGTCGCGTCGGCCGCAAAGTTTTTGCGCCCTGCGCGCGTTTTTCTTTGGTCTTTTTCGGCGCCGCTCGCCCCCAGGCCCGGCCCGGCCGGAGACGCGCGCGCGCCGCGTATTTTTCTTGCGCGGAGCCATAAATCTGCGCCGCTCCGCGACCACCGCCGCCGTCCCTTGCGGCAGGCGTCGGGCCGGCTCGGCCGCTCCGTTATTGACAAAAAACACGCGACGGCCGCCCGGCCTTCGCGCGGTGTGGCGTGCCGCATTGCCGCTCGGGTCCGTCCGTGCACACCTCTGCCGATATCCTGTGGTGGGTACGAAGCACTGTTTCCTAATACCGAAACTACTGCAAAGACGTAAAAATGACACTGATAAGCAAAAACTTTATGACCGCTGCCCACTGCGACGCCGGATGCCACCTGGTGCCATTGCGGGCACGCGACGCAGCAACGGAAGTATGGAAGATGAGCAGACACGGACGGGGGATTACCCTGGCCTGTAGATGGGAAAATCCCTTGACATAAGCAACTTCGACAAAGGTTAGATTATTATTACGCAGAGCCTGTGAACGAGTATCTCGAAAATAGCGGGGTCGAATGTTCACGTGCTACTGTCGTGAGCATCTACGGAAGGGGTAGAATAACTGTGAAACTACGGCTAGCCGCTAAATGGTTGGACGCCCATGACTCTTCCCAGAACGTAGGGTTGGGAGGATTATTTGCAGTGTGCAGTAGGATAGATGGTTATTGGTGGCATCTCTGCCGAAAGGCCGGTCGGTGTGGCCGAGCGGTTCTCGGCGCTTCAGTCTGGAACCGCGGGACCGCTACTGTCACAGGTTCGAATCCTGCCTCGGGCATTGATGTTTGTGATTTGTGATGTCCTTAGGTTAGTTATGTTTAAGTAGTTCTAAGTTATAGGGGACTGATGACCCCAGATGTTAAGTCCCACTGTGCTCAGAGCCATTTGAACAATTTTTCTGCCGAAAGAGAACATTGCTGGTGCACGCACAAGTGTTTCGGAGCACACCGTTCATCGTACATTGTCGAATACAGACATCCGCCACGGACCACCCCCACGTGTTTACATGTTGACCCAGCGCCAGTTGCAACCGCACTGAGCACGGGACCATCGGTATTCGACCCTCGATCAATGAAAAAGATGTTCAAATGGTGTCTGGGTGCAGTACTCTACGGAATGCAATGATCTATAAACTAAAAAAAAAAAAAAAAAATGTTCACATGTGTGTGAAATCCCATGGGGCTTAACTGCTAAGGTTATCAGTCCTTAAGCTTACACACTACTTAACCTGAATTATGAATTATCCTAAGGATAAACACACACACCCATGCCCGAGGGAGGACTCGAACCTCCGCCGGGACCAGCCGCACAGTCCATGACTGCAGCGCCTAAGACCACTTGGCTAATCCCGCTCGGCGATCAATGGAAAGGTCTCTCTTTTTGCTACGCTAGATCGATGGTCGTCTCCACTAACACCGCCATCGAGGTGAACAACAGCTCGAAACGCGCAGCACCCCGCGGACGCAGGCTGGTGGGTGGAACAGGATGCTATGGGAGACTTTCAACTTCACCTGCGTGGGACCTGTAGTCGTAAACAAAGACACGCTGACAGTTGCGAACCACCTGCACCGCGTCATGCTTGATGAATTCCCCGAAGGCGATGTCGTTTTTCAGCAGTATAACTGTCCGTGTCTCGGAGCCACAACCGTGCTGAAGTGGTTCGTGGAGCATTACAGCGAACTTACGTTACTGTCTGGGCGACCAAATTCGCCTCGTAGAAATCCTATGGAACCCGACAGGGTCGCTATCGGGCGCCATCACCGGATACGCAAATCTGTGGCGCGTTATTTACGCGATTTACATGACATGTGTGTAGAAATCTAACGCCACCAACAATCTGTTGGATCCCTGATGCGCAGAGTCAGTGGTGTATTTGATTCCAAAGACGGATAAACCAGTTATTAAGCAGTTGGTTGTAATGGTTTGGCTCATTGGCGTATGTCGGTCTCGCTCGACATTGAGTACTGTAAGGGATCCGTGATCCCACGAACATAGATATTAGTGTCCGACACCCAGGTCGATAGCAGTCACGAGTCGATTGTCGAGCGCTGCAGGAGGCAGTGAGACTGGTGTCGGGTGAGATGTAGTGCTGGAGAGACGGGCAAGAGTGGTGGTCGAGTGAGCTGGAAACAGTAAAATTCACCGGAGTATGACAAATGAGCGCGTCCCCCTGATCGTCGTAGGGGGGTCCCTCATCGATACCGATTCGCGAGTGATATGAAACCAAAAGTGACAAGTGCCGAATTACGTGTTTCGCGTCAACCGCGTCGGCCAGCAACAACCATGGATTGCAGAGAGGATTGTTGTGAATGTTAACCATCAGCATTGCGTGTGACGAAGTACTTGAAATCAGCAACCAATAAAAAGATATAACCTTGATTAAACGTGTAAGGCGAAGGTAGCAACTGCCTCAGAATTTGTGTGTTAGTAGAAAATACATATCAATTTGTACATCGCAACCTTTGTGATCCTTACCACTCGGTTGCGATAATTTTTGTGAGTATTTCCATTGATTCAACGATTTTTCCTGTTTTGGTCTTATATCTTTTCGCATTGTCGCATTGTCAACTTTTGCATATTGTACAGCTGCCGTTGATGATGGTTTAAGACCGAAACCGGTAGCAGAATAAATAACATTATCGCAGGCAGCACGGTGTTATGAAAGTTTGGAAAATTCGTGCATACTGTTGACTACCGCCTAAACAAGACGTTCAGTTAGAAATTTGGCACGTTATTCAAAAATCACACACGCCGCTACATTGCTTAGTAAATCGTACGATAAGTAGAGTTTTTAAGTTGTGTTTCGCTTATAAATCTCTGATGATCAACGGCGATTTCATTACTTCCACCTAAAGCCTCATTCGCTAAATGTTACGACGAATTTGCTGACGGGTTATGCAACCAGTGCACTTTCAACACCGCTTGTGTTTCGCTAACAACAAATCATAGCAGTCTGGAGCACCACTGTGCCGCTGCTAGCCAATTGAGGCTGCAGCAGGCAGCGCCGGGGAGGCCGGGTCGTGATTCAACCGCCGCCTCCACCGCCCCCGTTCCTTCTGGCTGCGAGGCCATTCTTCGCGCTCCAGTCGGACGCCTCTGCCCCGATTAGCTGGCTCCGGAGCGGAGGCAACTGGCAAGAAGGGCTCTAGGGGCGAGCTCAAAGTGGAGCGCAGAAAAAAAAGGGAGGGAGGTAGGGGTAAGGGTCCCACTCTGTCTGCCTGTGACGGCAGCGGTAAGCACCGCACGCTTCTAATAAAGAACCACTCGCAATGGCGGCGTAAGGTGCACGTAATGACGTCAGTTACGTACAAGGTGAGGCAGCTGAGACATGCTACCCCAGATATATCCGCAACGATTAAATACATCGAGATCCGATTCTCGCTGAGCTATAGTGAACCATGTTGCGAATATTATGACGTACACAAGTAACTTTCATCGTTCGTAGTTACCGAATTATCGACACAGAAATTTTTGACTACATTTGTACACTTTTCTGGGGCACTGGAAAGAGCCTCCGAAGAGGACTTCAAAGATATAACGTGGGTGGGACTTGACAAAACTCTAACAAGATATCAGCGTCGCAAATCGGCCTCAGCTGTCCTACGGAAGTAGTTCCACAATCCTGTCTCCCCCTCCCACCGCGACAAATACAAGCAAAGTTGCTCTGAGCACTATGGGACTTAATATCTGAGGTCATCAGTCCCCTAGAACTTAGAACTACTTAAACCTAACCTAAAGACATAACACACATCCATGCCCGAGGCAGCATTCGAACCTGCGACCGTAGCAGTCGCGCGCTTCCAGACTGTAGCGCCTAGAACCGTTCGGCCACGCAAGCCAGCGAAGATGTTTTTATTTCTAGCTGTAATCCATTCTGATAATGTAGTGAACAGCTTCATTTTTTCCACGTTCCATCTAAAACTTAGTATGAATGTAAGAATTTCATAAAACAACATCGTTCCTCCCACATTAGCCACTCATTTTTTGTACATTTCGACCTCTGGCTATCCTCTTCGTAAGTGAATGAAGTTTTCCCTTGTAAATGCGGTCAGTACATCATACTCACATAGGCACCCGAATGCAGCATGTGCAGAAACCTACAGCGACTACTACATTCTGTTAAGAATTTTGAAATAAAATAGTACAGTTATTCATACTTGCTGTCTCGTAAAAGAAAAATAAAGTCCAAACGAACCTAAGGGCTTGCAGCATGGCTTTGAAGAACGATGTGTTTGAGTTTTACCTCCTGCCGACGTCGAAACAGCAAAGTTCAAAGATAGAGTCTTTAAAAAAAAATATTCGTAGCATTTGTCGAAAATGGATTGGGGAGCCAGAGAAAACTTGTTCATTCTGAAGGTGTAAGTCTTACTTGAAAGCCGCCCGCTGTGGCCGAGCGGTTCTAGGCGCTTCAGCCCGGAACCGCGCTGCTGCTCCGGTCGCAGGTTCGAATCCTGCCTCGGGCATGGATGTGTGTGATATCCTTAGGTTAGTTAGGTTTAAGTAGTTCTACGATTAGGGGACTGTTGACCTCAGATGTTAAATGCCATAATGCTCAGAGCCATTTTCTTTCTTGAAACACAGCAATATGAATACGACCTATACATGTGACTGAACAGCGGAACAATAATGAAGCAATACCATAATAACGATTCACTACATTTTAATATTTTTCAGTCACGAAGCATTTCACAGGCTATATACTTTATCTAAGCTTAACTTTTCTTTTCTCTTTTTTTTTTTACGCTGTGGTTTACACTGTTCGAAAGCCGACTTCTCAGCGAAAAACTGGAGAAAATTGAACCTAGCTGTTTTTCTAAGATGAACAATCACTTTGGATATTACCCCCCCCCCCCCCCCGAACCCGACACACACACACACACACACACACACGCACACACTTTTACTTTGGACTGCCAAATGGTGCTCCTAAATGGTCGTGGTGTCATATAGGGTGATACCAGTATAAAGCAAAGACTATCATGAACTCTGAAAGGGCACAAGTGTCCAAACTTCGTTTTAGGTATATCGTCTTGAAGTGTAATGATTAAGCGACCTAATATTCTAAAAGTATTTATTTGGATTGACACTGAGCGTGGAAGCCCGCCCACTTACACGCTGAATAGTCAAAACATTATGACCACACTGCCAACCGTAACGATGGATGCCTACTGGTGGCGTTTCGGGCACGTAATGCGGTAACAGAATTATGTAAACAGAGGAGATACGGAGAGGGGGATCACCCTAACAAAGATATGGGCTGCAAATGAGGAAATCGATTGAGATAAGAGACTCTGACAAAGGGCTGATTACTATTACGCAGAGCATGTGAACGAATGTCTCGAAATAGGAGAAGCTAGTCGAATGTTCACGTGTCATTGTCGTTAGCATATACCGAAAGAGGTAGGAGGGCAGTGAAAGTACCTCTAGGCGCTAAATGGTTGGACGTCCACGACTCATCACAGAACGTGGAGATTGGAGACTTGTCTGCTCTGTAAAGTAGGATAGTTGGCGATAGGTGGCATCTCTGCCCAAAGAACACAATGCTGGTGCACGTACAAGTGTTTCGGAGCACACCGTTCATCGTACATTTTCGAACACCGACTTCCGCAATAGACTATCCCTACGTGTTCGCTTTTGACCCAAGACATTGTCAATTACGATTGCAGTGGGCACGGGACCATCGGGATTCGACCGTCGATCAACGGAAACGTGTCGGCTCTTTGGGCGAATCACATTTTTCCTAAACTAGGTCGATGGTCGTCACCACAAAAGCTGCCATGGAGATGAACAGCGACTCGAAACGTGCAGCGCGCCACGAACGCAGGCTGATGGGAGCAGTATTATGCTACGGGTGACATTCTCCTGCGCTTGCATGGGACCTGTGGTATTAACAAACTGACAGCTGCGATCCACCTGCATCCCTTCACGCTTGATGTCTTCCCCGACTACGTTGTCACCTTTCAGCAGTACAATTGTCCACGTCTCGGAGCCAGGACCGTGCTTCAGAGGTTTGAGGAGTATTATAGTGAACTGAGTCTATGTCTCGGCGACCAAATTCGCCTGATGTAAATCTTATGGAACCCGTATGGATCGCTATCGGGCACCATTACCACGTACCCAAGTCAGCGTCCCGTTTTTACTCGAATTACAGGACCTTTGCGTAAGCATCTAATGCCACTTGCCTCCATAAAACTACCAACAAGCTGTAGGATCCCTGATACGTAGAATCAGGGACGTATTTCGTTCCACAGATGGGCAAACAAGCTGTTAAGAAGGTGGTCATATTGTTTAGGCTCATCAGTGTATAGTTATAAAGCGTTCGCTTATTTAGCGAGATAAATCTGTTAGTCTCTTGAGGCTACAACTCATGACTTGAAAGTTGCCGAGTCGTTCTGGATTGTTCCACGCAGCGCTTCCTTGCTTGGTTGCGGTCGTGTCAGGAAAGAGCACCACCGGGCCGCGAACTCCACGGCAACGAGAAACCGCCCGGCTGGCAGCTGCGCGACATGAAAAGCGGGCCACGGGACGGAGGGGTCGGGTTGTGAGAGTGGCAGGGAGGGGGGGGGGGGGTGCCTCAGAATAAGCGCCTGTGTTCCGCCGTAATTAAAACCCTGCAGCGGAAGCGGCGCCCGGGCCTTTCAGAGCCAGCAGCCCGGCCCGGAGACACAAAAGAAATGCTTTCATGCGAGGAGTCCGGTCAGTGGGGCCTCTCAGGCTCTCCAGCGAGAGCGGCCTGCCGCCGGCAGGTGCCTCCCAGACGGCGCATGCGCACACGTTATCGCTCGAGGCCTCCAAATCTCGGGCCTTGTTCCGCGCGTGTGCTTGCACGCGACTGTGCTCCCTTCCGTTTCCTTTTACTCGTCTCTTTACCTGCAAAACACTTGTGAAGTCCAACACAGAGGAGCAGCCGACCGATGTCTTACTACTGTGTGTTAATGAAACTCTCTGGATTTAGGGAATTACTTCTGCCTGCTACTGTTGCGTATATTACGGCTGCCTGCTAACACGTGTAATCACTGTCAGCACACTATTTTGTGACCGTAGACAGTAGCTAGACGGCCTGGAAGTGGCACAGTAAGATGTTGTTGTCTCTTTACGAGTACTCTCTTTCAATGTTTCGGGCAACTGTTACAGGAATCAAACCAAAGGATCCATTCTAAAGGCAACAAAGAAGGAGAAGTGGAACTATTCTAATTTGTAACTGAAATTACTGTTAATGCTGATTATCTCTACTTTAAAACGAAGTTACATTTAGTGACGGTATTATGTCGAAAGTTGAAATGTTGAGACCGTGACTGTAGTACAATATGGTTTATAACTGAAGCAGCAACCAGCCAGAAGTATGGTTTCACATGTTTTATTTGTATTAAACCATAACTAGGTTTGGTTCTTTTACAATTCCATATTCAGATGGTTGTTACAAACTTCCTTTTATTTATTTATTTTTTTTTGCTGGTGACTTGTTTTGTGTCCGTTATGTGTTTGCTGCACTAGGATGGACAATGTTTTCTGTTCGCTAGTTGGTCAAGGTCACGATACATTATTTCTTATGACCTCTATCAAACTATTCATGAAAAAGGTTTAAGAGTTATTAAAACGTGACGTGTAGTGAAAAATTACGTGCTGTATGCTTGTGTGACGAAAACGCCCTGTGTTGGATGATTTCAAAATTCACATAAAAAACACACAACGTTTTCGTGCGCGCGCGCGCACACACACACACACACACACACACACACACACACACACACACACACACACACACATACACACACACACAGAGGCATACAGCACGTAAGAGTGTACCACATTTCACGTTTTAATAAATTTTTGAAACCTCCTGATAAATGCTTTGACGGGGCATAAGAAATAAATCATAAAGCTTTACCAAATAGTGAAGAAACAACTTTGTCTATTCTAGCGCAGCAAACCAATAACGGATACAAAAAAGGCCCCAGAAAGAAAAGAAAATCAAATTTGTAGCAACCATCTGAAGATGGAATAGTGAGAAACCCGAAACCGATTATGGTTTGATACAATTAAACCTTGTTAAATCATGCTTGTGGCTGGATGCTGTTTCAGTTATGAACATTAAACTCATTGACTTTAATAGACTGAGGTCAAGCTAGTTTCAGGCCAAATTGGCGACACGTGCCTATGTAAGTAGTTAATGTTCATACAGAAGAATTTATTTTGTAAAAAAACTTAATCGGACTTCGAAGTAACGTGTAGGCTTGAATTTTGAGTAGTAAAATAGCTAACGATAGTGCGCTTCCAGCTTAATTTATATGGCCAGAAATTAAGTGGCTGATTTGACTAAAACAAGTTAACAGAGGTTTGGTATTTTACAGAATATAAACAAGATTGAAATGCAACATGCCCATTATTATTGCCAAAAAGACAGATCTACTACAACTTACATCAGTGTCGTGTCGATGCCAGAGCAAGAAGGTAAAATTAGTCTACTGTCGCATTTTTCTCAGATATAACAAATATTGGAGAGCAAAGATTGGTGAACATCGATGTGTTAAAGTTACTGATATTTCCAACACGTTCCTTTGATGCAGATACAAGCAAAAAAAAAAAAAAAAAAAAAAAAAAAAAAAAATAGTTTTTACTCTTCATTCGACAGAATTGACATTTAAATTGGAATACTGGCAGTATACATGGCAGTCTACAAGCAGTAATATCATTTGACGTTGTTACTACCATGCCCCTTCAGAATGTTTTAATCAGGTACAAGCAATCACCCTTGCGCCTTTATCGAAAGATATATTATACTTCTCACATAACAAAGGAATCAAGAAGGTCCCCAAGGTGTACTGTTACGCTACGACTTAGGGGTTTTAGAAGTCAGGGAAGTAATCTGTGGTTCTGATGACATCCTTCTAGTCATTTTCGAACTTTCCTAGTGGTGCGGCAAAGGAACCCTATCTTGATGGACAGTCTTAATCTACCCACGGAGAGCTGTAATTTACTGTTGGACGCAGTTTTCGAAATAGATTCGCAACCAGTCCACTCAGGAGCCCTTTTGACATGGATAAATTGTCCTAGTGAAAGCCCCTGAAACATCTGTTCCACAGTACTGAACTTGCTATTTGTCTTTTTTCCACTGTTTCTCAACGCGAGTACGATTTGTCCTAAGAAACGTTACAGATGTGGCATTGGTAAAACAGAGATTGTTTTGCAATGTAAGACACTTGGTTCATGTTCACGAAGGGGGGAGTCAAAATCCGGGCCGCTCGGGGTAGCCGCGCGGTCTAGGGGTCCTGTCACGGTTCGTGCGGCTCTCCCCGTCGGAGGTTCGACTCGTCCCTCGGGCATGGGTGTGTGTTTTGTCCTTAGCGTAAGTTAATCTAAGTTAGATTAAGTAGTGTGTAAGCTTATGGACCGATGACCTCAGCAGTTTGGTCCCATAAGATCTTACCAGAAATTTCCAATTTTTTCAAAATCCGGGTACAGCGATCAAAAAAATGATTCAAATGGCTCTGAGCACCATGGGACTTAACTTCTGAGGTCATGAGTCCCCTAGAACTTAGAACTAATTAAACCTAACTAACCTAAGGACATCACACACATCCATGTCCGAGGCAGGATTCGAACCTGCGACCGTAGCGGTCGCGCGGTTCCAGACTGCAGCGCCTAGAACCGCTCGTCCACCACGGCCGGCTAAAAGCTAGAAAGAACCTGTCTTTGTTAAAGGAGAGAAAACCGTCCGAAAAACGTACTGCAGAATTTTTTTTTTTTTACATTAGAGAGACGTTCAATAAGTAATATGGCACATTTTCTTCTCGATCAGTTTAGGTCGAAAAAATGCGGAATATGTGTGACATCGTTGAATATTCGCACCTCAGCTTGTATAGATTTATGATGTTCCGATAGGTGGCGGCGCTGTACTAGCCTTCAAAATGGTATCTGTAAAGGAAGGGCGTTCCAAACAGAGAACTGTCTCTTTTGGCGGAAAACCAGAGCATTATAGATATGCATATGCGCTTTCAAGATGTCTAAGGAGACCTAGCAATGAGCAAAATCACTGTGAGCTGTTGGACGAGGAGTCTGTCATCATCGCAACAAGGTCGCGCAGACCAGTCCGATCTCCTGCGTACCGGCCGGCCGCTTACAGCTGTGACTCCTGCAACATTGGAACTTGCGGACACTCTCGTTGGAGGTGATCAGCGGGTAAGTATCAAATACCTTGCTGCGCAATTGGACGTCTCTGTTGGCAGTGTTGAGGTTAGTGATGCAGCAAGACGTTGGCTCCGACGTCACCCAGTTGAGGGTATCATGAGGGCGCAGAGGCCCTCCCAGTAAGGTGGCAGAAGGCCGTCGCATTGAATGAAGATTAAGTTGAGGAAGGGGGTTTTTAGACAGAAGAGTTTGAAATAGCATGGAGTATCGGAATTCTGAGTAAAACGAACCTCCTTTCAGAAAAAAAGTGTGTTCCATTACTTGTAGAACGCCCCTTGCATTACATTAAGTGGGTGTTATGGAGCCGGAGGCTTATCTCACTAGGGGGTAAGATACGTACTGCCTACAGAAAAATTAAAGAGACCTTTGGAGAAAAGAGAACCACTTGTATAAATATCAAGAGCTCAGATGGAAACCCAGTTCTAAGCAAAGAAGGGAAAGCAGAAGGGTGGTAGGAGTATACAGAGGGTCTACACAAGGGCGATTTACTTGAGGACAATATCATGGAAATGGAAGAGGATGTAGATGAAGATGAAATGGGAGATATGATACTGCATGAAGAGTTGGCAGAGCACTGAAAGACTTCAGTCGAAAGAAGGCCCCGGGACAAGACAACATTCCGTTAGAACTACTCACAGCCTTGGGAGTGCCAGTCCTGACAAAACTCTACAATCTGGTGAGCAAGATGTATGAGACAGGCGAAATACTCTCAGACTTCAAGAAGAATATAATAATTCCAATCCCAAAGAAAGCAGGTGATGACAGATGTGAAGTTTAATAAGACACGGCTGCAAAGTACTAACGCGAATTCTTTACAGGCGAATGGAAAAACTGGTAGAAGCCGACCTCGGGGAAGATCAGTCTGGATTCCGTAGAAATACTGGAACACGTGGGGCAATACTGACCCTACGACTTATCGTAGAAGATAGATTAAGGAAAGCCAAACCTACGTTTCTAGCATTTGTAGACTTAGAGAAAGCTTTTGACAATGTTGATTGGAATACTCTCTTTCAAATCTTGAAGGTGCCAGGGGTAAAATACAGGGAGCGAAAGGCTATTTGCAATTTGTACAGAAACCAGATGACAGTTATAAGAGTCGAGGGGTATGAAAGGAAAGCACTGGTTGGGAAGGGAGTGAGACAGGGTTGTAGCCTCTCCCCGATGTTATTCAATCTGTATTTTGAGCAAGTAGTAAGGGAAAGAAAAGAAAAATTCGGAGTAGGTATTAAAATCCCTGGAGAAGAAATAAAAACTTTGAGGTTCGCCGATGACATTGTAATTCTGTCAGAGATAGCAATGAACCTGGAAGAGTAGTTGAACGGAATGGACAGTGCCTTGAAAGAAGGATATAAGATGAACACCAACAAAAGCGAAACGAGGATAGTGGAATGTATTCGAGTTGGGTGATGCTGAGGGAATTAGATTAGTAAATGAGACGCTTAAAGTAGTAAATTGAGTATAGATTTAAGTGTAAGGAGCTCGTTTGTGAAAGTATTTGTATGGAGTGTAGCCATGTATGAAAGTGAAACATGGACGATAAATAGTTTGAAAAAGAATGAAGATTAGATCGGTAGATCACATAACTAATGAGAAGGTATTGAATAGAATTGGGGAGAAGAGGAGTTCGTGGCACAACTTGACTAGAAGAAGGGATCTGTTGGTAGGACATATTCTGAGACATCAAGGGATCAATAATTTAGTATTGGAGGGCAGCGTGGAGGATAAAAATCGTAGAGGGAGACCAAGAGATGAATACACTAAGCAGATTCAGAAGGATGTAGGCTGCAGTAGGTACTGGGAGATGAAGAAGCTTGCATAGGATTGAGTAGCATGGAGAGCTTCATCAAACCAGTCTCTGGACTGGAGACCACAACAACAATGGAGCCAGAAAAGAAGCGCGTAAGGCGGTAAATGACAGTTACTTTCGTCGCACTGGTAAGTTTGACAGAGTTAAAGCGTTCCATACACAGCGAAGCAATTCGCTTACTGATGGGGAACAAACTAAGGCGTCAGCGACCAAATATCCCTATCGATTTTCACGAAGCGTCTGTGTTCTCATTCGGAGAGCTGCTGGAATCTTGGATAAAAATGCGTCAGCCAAACACTTGGTTGTTATAGATTTATTCTCTGAGTCATAGTACTAATCGTTATCATCAACTTTACCATTTGTAAACTGAATTTATTCATGTGGGGGAAAATACGTAAATTCCATTATTTTAATGTTATATGATACAGCAGGTGAAAAAGTGGACATGTAGATCATGAATGTGAGCGTCCACAGCATTTACAAGAGACGTTTCTTTCTGCTGCTGATGCGAAACTCCACCAAGGAAAAAAATGTACTTGTCATGAAGTACACGGCATAATCGTTTCGACAATTTTGCTGACGTTAATACGTGTTAGTTGACGGTGCTCCGCAACGTAATGGTGACGGTAAAATTCGAGCACGACGCTCGACCGCTATAAACGCACACCCGGTCGAGGTTTGACTGCCTTCATAACTCCGCTGTTGCAGCGCGCGCCGTCTGTGCGTGGGAGACGTGTTTTATAGCTAATTGCCGAAACTGAGCTCGAATGGGTCGCCCAAATTAACTGTGCGTCCGCGTTATTTACATCGCTGTCGTGTCGGCAGTCCTCCGCCGGCCGCTCATCTCGGTAATTCATCCTCGCGGTATTAAACAATGTAAAAGTTTGGCGTACGAGATTAAAAGTTTGGGCCCGCGCGGAGGAGTGGGCCCGCCCCCGCGCCCGCTCCCGTCGTCCGCGTCCCCCCGGTGGGCAGGGAGCAGGGGGGGCGGCGGGCTTCCGAGTGGCGACCAGATTTAATAATCGTAAATTTTAATCAGCCGCGTTGGCAGCGCCGCGCCGCGCCGCTGCCAGCCTTGGACGCTGGGCGCGGCCGCCGCGGCCGTGCGAACCGACCGCGGCCGGCCTTGGCTGCAGGCGCAACGGTGGCAAGGTGGCGGCTGGCTGCCGCTTACCGCGGGCACAGCCACTGCGTGCGGCACTCTGTGAGGCGGAGAGCTCTATCAAGTCTTGCCCTACTTGCATACACGGGTGGTGGTTATCGCTGAAACAACTGGTTTTCCGTTATCTACACCTAGCCAGGACCAGGCTTGAAGGATCACTGGAGTACCAACTGACACTAAACGCCAACTAAAAAATTGGAGGATGGATATTTCGCAAGACGAGTGAGACACAAGTGATTAGGGCCGAAGGCTACACCAGTTCTTTCCCGATGTAAGGGAGAGACTAAAACTTAAACATATCGATCCCAGCCGCGATATGGTCCATTTCTTAAAATGACATGGCTCTTATTGCACACAGTTAGGAGGGGTAGGACTTCAAACGGCACTGATCGGCTGGTCCTGGCGGAGGTTCAAGTCCTCCCTCGGGAATGGGTGTGTGTGTTTGTCCCTAGGATAATTCAGGTTATGTAGTGTGTAAGCTTAGGGACTGATGACCTTAGCAGTTAAGTCCCGTAAGATTTCACACACATTTGAACATTTGAACTTCAAACGGCCCCACTTGGAGCAGCAGAGGCACCACAGGACATTTTAATTCAAAAAATGGTTCAAATGGCTCTAAGCACTAAGGGACTTAACTTCTGAGGGCATCAGTCCCATAGAACTTAAAACTACTTAAACCAAATAACCTAAGGACATCACACACATCCACGCCCGAGGCAGGATTCGAACCTGAGACCGTAGCGGTCGCGCGGTTCCAGACTGAAGCGCATAGAACCGCTCGGCCACACCGGCCGGCGACATTTTAATTTCCACTGTCTATACTTTACAAGTAAGTTCATCAAACTTTGTCAGCAAGAGCAGGAAGCATTTAGGATTCGCACTCATAGCAGTGGAAGTTCAAAAGCAATACAAAATAATTTTTTTTTACATGTGAAATTTCATCATTTTTTTCACTTGTTTTCGCTGCGTTTGTTGCTATAGGTACACTTTTCTTCGTAAGTAAGAGAAATTCTTCGATGGATTCTGCACAGGATACAAATCGTACTTACAGGTGTATGAAGCTCTAGAATTTTCCAAATCTATTAGAAAATGTGGTAAAAATTGAGATAGTTCACTATAAAATTTGAATTTTTTAAAACATGAAGTTAAATGTAACAGCTCATTTTTTTCATAAATTAAACAAGTTCTAGAGTTTCATACACGTGTAAGTATGGTTTGCACGCTGTGCAAAATTCATCGAAGAATCTTTCTTACTTATGAAGAAAAGTGTACCTATAGCAACAAATGCAGCCAATAGTGAGTGAAAAAAAGATGAAATTCACATGTAAAAAATTGATTTTGTTATGTTTTTGAACTTCCACTGCTATGAGTGTGGTTCCTGAATCCTTCCCGGTCATGCTTACAGGGTTTCATGAATTTCTTTGTAAACGTAAAGGCAGTAGAAATTAAAATATCTTGTGGTACCTCTCCTGCTGCAAGTCGGCCCGTTTGGTGTCCTACTCCCCCCCCCCCCCCCCGCCCCCTTTTAAACCGCGTGAGTCTGAGGCAGACGCCAACGTGCACATGTAAGGAAGAAGGCTCTCCAGAACACATCGTCTTTTTTTGCGGACGATATACTAACATTCAAGACACCATACGCGCAATGCTCAGAAACGAAGACCAATGGACCATGTTAAACACATTCACTGACGATATCTCCAAAGCGACCTGAGCCAGACACCGAGCGTATATGCGAAGACAGGAAGCAATTCACAGGTTGGAAATCAGCACTGATTCCGAGATGGGAACAGCTGACGACACTGATCCCAACATGACCATAAATGAAAATGAAGAAATACCCTAAATAAGCAAGACAACAGCCTAAAAACAAAAAAGAAAAAAGGGTTAAGGTTTAATTATTAGGAAATCTTGAGTAGATGTTAGATTGAGATGGAGAGCAGTAATTGTCGGTCGGTGGCTTGATGGACAACTCCAAGACACTCACCGTCATAAACACTTGGTAAGGGACATTCTTCCACTATAATGTTTCCTGCCTTCTGTTTCACTCTTCCTAAAAGTATGGTTATGGTTCATAATTAGATTTTCCAAAATTTTGTTAATTTCATAGATGTTCAGAATCTTTCATCTATTCATCTTAAATGCAAAAATCTGGTTTACTTTAGAAAATTATTTTCCGAATTTATAACATGTCTACAAGTTATAATACGTCGTAGGCTCTTCTCTGTCTTCATAAATGCAATAGCTAATTATAAAATTTTCGACTCTTAGTTACTTTTAAGTTTATTAGTACTTGAGGCTACAATATTATTAATCCATTTTAAAAATAAGAAAGAAATAGGTATAATGTTCTGTACATCTACAATTTCGTATTGCGGAAGTA
The DNA here is from genome assembly GCF_021461385.2 of Schistocerca piceifrons. NCBI lineage: Eukaryota > Metazoa > Arthropoda > Insecta > Orthoptera > Acrididae > Schistocerca > Schistocerca piceifrons. The sequence goes on from NC_060142.1 coordinate 524,897,825, forward strand.
CGTTCTGTCTTAGAAACAAGGTGGCAGGTCATCTGTAAATGGCAGCAAATAAAATATAAATACCTACATCTACGTGGCTACCCTGCAAATCACACTTCAGTGCTTGGCAGAGGGTTCATCGAACCAACTTCACAATAGTTCCCTGTTATTTCACTCTGGAACAGCGCTCGAAAGAGCTCTGATTTCCCTTATTTTATTATCTCTGCGGAAAAAAATGTTTTGGAGATTCTGCAGGGAAGCCACCACAGAAACTCTTTCGTCAAAGAGAGGAACGGTATAGCGGGTCGTGAGAGGAAAATCGAATGTAACAAGTGATCAGAGGCGTGATACGCTAAATGTGGGTTCATGCAAAGTGCACAGGGATGCGAAAAAGAGTGAAAAAGTTATACTGTAACGCTAGCAAATCCAGATTCCTAATCTATATCCCTTGCAAATATCTACATCTACGTCAACGTCTACATGGATAATCTGCAAATCACACTTAAGTTCCTGGCAGAGTGTTCATCGAACGACATTTACAATAATTATCTGTTATTCCAATATCGAGCAGGCGCGGAAAAAGCGAACACCTACATCTTTCCGTGAGAGCTCTGATTTCCCTTATTTTGTTACGATGGTAGTTTCTGCCAACTTACGTCGGCGCCAATGGAGTATTTTTGCATTCGTAGAAGCAAATTGATGACTGAAATTTCTTTAGAAGATCCCGCCGCAACGAGAAATGCATGTATTTTAATGATGTCCACCCCAAATCCTGTATCAGTCCGTGAAACTCTCTTCCCTATTTCTCGACAGTCAAAACGTGTTACTCTTCTTTGGACTTTCAAGATGTTCTCTGTTAATCGTATCTGGGAAGGATTCCACACCGCGAAGCAGTACTCCGAAAGAGGAGGGACAAGCGTAGTATAGACAGTCTCATTAGTAAGTCTGTTGTAGGCTGCCTCTTCAATAAATGTTTTAAGTGTTTTGCCAATAAAACGCTGTCTTTGGTTCCCCTCCGCAGTAACTTTTTATCTTCGTTCTTTCACGAGTTCTGAACCTACTGCCAAACGAACATTGCTACAAAATCCGAAACATTCTTTTTATAGGTCAGAAAAATGTTCGCCCATACAACAATTTCACGCGAAAGCTGCAAAAAAATCGGTGTCATTAGGTTTCGAACTCGGGATCTTTTCTACAACAATCTGATGCTCTACCATCTCACCTACCAGATATATTTACAGATGTATCTCACAAATGAGCTTTTACAATAACCTGCAGTTGTGGTATTAATTCTGATTACCATTTACAAATGTTCCACTGGACGACAACACGAACTAAATCGGTGTTTCGTTTGATACTCTATAGACACCCGCCGGTTGGTACCGATCTTAGTGGCTGACATCTGGAAGTTTGGATGTGAGTATGATACTCTGGTATAGCGATATATGCAGTAGCATCGCTGGTCAGTGGTAGCGACCGTGGCTCCCCCACACGGACAAAAAGCGGCGCCGGTCGTGACCGGCCCGCGTCGGCTAAACATGGCCGCCCAGCGAGCTAGCGGGAGGGCGTCGCCGTTGCATATTGCATGCTGCTCTGATATTTATGATTTTGGTGCATTTCAGACACTTTTGTGGCCGGCTCATGAAATTTAAATGGAGCCCACACTCTGCCAGCGCGCGAGGAAACTGCTTAATTCCGACCGGCTCTGCGGCGTTCGCTCGGGCGCTGGGAACGGAAATCCCTGTACGAAACCACGTGTTGCGGAAATAAGGCGCTGTCTCGGCAGAGAACTGAGCACGAGTACCGCCGAATCTGCATACAACTCTCTCTGTCTCTCTCTCTCTCTCTCTCTCTCTCTCTCTCTCTCTCTCTCTCTCTCTCTCTCTGCTTTAATAACAATCCGATCTTCACCGAGGATGTAGAGCATATATTATTACCACCAACTTTCAAATCGCGCAATGATCACCATTCAAAGATAAGGGAAATAAGAGCTTGTACTGAGGCGTTCAGACACTCGTTTTCCCTCGCGAGATCCGCGAGTGGAACAGAGCGGGAAATATGACTTTGGCGCGAATTGTGCCCCCCCGCCACACACCGCTTGGTGGTCAGCGGAGTATATATGTAAATGTAGATGTAGAATCGAGAATAGCATGACAATTTTCAGAGTTTGCTTTACAACTTTTCGCTGGTTGGAAGGGTGGGGTGGCGGGGGGTGGATAACCGTCATAAATTGATGGTGAATTGCATATGTGCACAAATACTGTCGACGTAGTTCCATAGTAAGGGAATGAGCAGGGCGAACAGATGCAGGAATACTACATTGCCATTCTAGGCAAGGACCTGATGAAGGTTGTTTGCTGTCCCCTTAGTCCAACTTGTTCTACAGGGTCAGATATGCTTCTCTGGCTGGCTCTGAGCACTATGGGACTTAACATCTATGGTCATCAGTCTCCTAGAACTTAGAACTACTTAAACCTAACTAACCTAAGGACATCGCACAACACCCAGTCATCACAAGGCAGAGAAAATCCCCGACCCCGCCGGGAATCGAAGCCGGGAACCCGGGCGTGGGAAGCGAGAACGCTACCGCACGACCACGAGCTGCGGACGATGTGCTTCTCTGGCGTGAGGATGACAATGAGAACTGCTTATACAGAGCAATGTTTGATTTGTGTTGTTATGCATGAAGGGAAGGAACAGTGTGAAACTCGGTGCCGGCGCATAGCCTACCTGCTCTCGAATAACGTGTCGCGTTCCGGCACAGGTCCTGTTTGCACGGAGGTGTCGCCTGTGTAGCTTAATCAGGACGTTGACGGCAATATGGGCTGAGCTCTATGAACGAGGATAACACGGCAAGTGCTATAATCCGAGTTTTCTGAGACTTCGCTCAGTGGAAGAGGAGCCAAAATAAGCGAACTCGTGTCTGCGTTCAAGGAACAGATTTCTATCTTCGAGGAATTGAAGGACGATAGATGGTTCCAACCGCTTTAAAAAGAGACTGGTGAGTATGCTGGAAAATAGTGTTGTGTATCTGTGTCATTTCGAAGTGAAATGGCGATATTCACTAAAAGTTACTTGGCCTGCCATGTGTGATTTACTTTCTGAAGTCTCGTACAACATCAAGCATGAAGAAAACAGCGCCCTGACATCCATCTCTGCAAAACAAAATGTGACGCAGCACAATTTCACCGAACTGAAGAACGATATAGCTATTATCCATGCAGCAACCGTGTTCAACGTCACTGAAATGATGCCTTGCATCATTTCCGAAAAATGCGAAGGAACTACGTTTTCTGGGACACTATTTTTATTGGTATTCTGACTAACACACGAGGTTTGGCTAAACAACAGTTGGAGAGGTTTTTTCAACAGACAAACAATGCGGGCGTCAAGGTCAAACATTGCACTGTCAAGTGAAGTGATATATCCTCTCTTCGTTGCGGCTACTCATTTACCTGACGATTCCTCAATGGGAGCGTTGCCTTCTTTTCTGTCTGCCTGTGTATCCGCAGCCCGTGAAAAAAATGCTAAGTGTTTTGAAACAGGAACGGATAAATGTGAAAGTTTTAGTGGAACTTGGAAAGTCGGCCTCACAGTTCCATATTTCTTCAGACAGGTTATGGCAGTGAAACGCTTTTACGCATCACAGTTTCTGAATGGTTTAAGAGGTTCAGACAGACGAGAAGAGACTGAAGATGAATCACGTCCAGGGCAACCCTCAACGTCACCAACGGACGAAAATATGGAGAAAATTGGTGATTTAATCCGGAATGACCGGCCATTGAGTGTTTCTGTCCTTGCCGACGTAGTAAAATTGACAATGAAACAGTTTCGCAGATTTCATACGAACATTTTCACGTAAGGTGAATTTATTCAGAAATTGTATCCAGGACCTCACGAATGGCCGCGCGGGATTAGCCGAGCGGTCTAGGGCACTGCTGTGATAGACTGTGCGGCTGGTCCCGGCGGAGGTTCGAGTCCTCCCTCGGGCATGGGTGTGTGTGTTTGTCCTTAGGATAATTTAGGTTAAGTAGTGTGTAAGCTTAGGGACTGATGACTTTAGCAGTTAAGTCCTATAAGATTTCACACACACACACACACACACACACACACACACACACACACCACCCGAATGAACATTGTGAAACTCTCAAAAGGCATCAAAAAGATCCACAAAGTTCATGAAAAAGAAAGAACGTGTGATTAATCGTGGTTTTGGACTTATGGTCTGAAAACTGAGTGCCAATCACTGCAATGGACGAGCCCGGAATTACCGAAACGGAAGAAGGCTCGAACGTCAGAATCAAAATTCAAAGCAATGATGATCGTGTTTCTTCGACTACCGTGGGATAATGTACGTGAATAGGGCAAATGAACGTCGAAGTGTAAATAAGCAATTTTATCTTGAATACCTATCTACGCTCCGCGAACGAGTAATAAGAAAGGGAGTTGAGTTGTGGAAAAGCTGGTCGTAGATTCTGCCTCGCAATAAGGCCCCGGCACATACTGCGTTGGTTGTTAAGTCGTTTTTGGTTAAGCATGGAATTCCTGTGTTGGAAGAATACACTACTTGCCAAGTCCTCGCCGGCCGCGGTGGCCGAGCGGTTCTAGGCGCTTCAGTCCGGAACCGCACGACTGTTTCGGTCGCAGGTTCGAATCCTGCCTCGGGCATGAATGTGTGTGATGTCCTTAGGTTAGTTAGGTTTAAGTAGTTCTCAGTTCTAGGAGACTGATGACCTCAGATGTTAAGTCCCATAGTGCTCAGAGGCATTTTTTGAACCAAGTCCTCCACCATGTGTCTATTTTCTGCTTTCGAAAGCAAAAATCTGTCATTAGAGCAACGAGATTTGACAAAGTTGAAGCTGTAAAAGAGCAAGAGAAGGTGATCGTGAAGACGCTTTCAGAAGACAAGTTCAAACGCTGCTATTAGCTGTGGAAACTTCGCATCGAGCGGTGTAAGAATGGCGTAATGGAGCATTATTTTGAAGGGGATAATGTGAAAGTTGCGAAAAAGTAAAAATAAAGAATGCTATACCCGTCGTCCGGTTATTTTCTAGCCATACCCCTTTAGAGAACCTTGTGCTCCACGGGCTCAGTTAACGCAAGAATCCCTTATACGGAATTCCTTGCGGTCACGCGAAAGCAATGTTAAAATGCAACTCCGGTGCCGGGCGCGCACGGCAGGAATGGCAGTCCGCTGAGTGAGCAACTTCCTGGTGTGCTGTACGTGCAAAGGAAGCGTCGAGTACCTGGCGTACTTTCTGCACGCTCCCTCGTTTCGTCGAACGGTGCTCGGTGCTTGCGCAAGGGGCGCGGTCTTCTGGGCGGGAGCGAGAGCTCCGTGGAAGACATTCCGCCGCCCTGAGTGGCCGGATGCGACCGCTTAGCGGCCGGAGGCCATCGCCGTCCTCTCCGGGCCATCTCCCGCCTCTCTTCAGCAGGACGGTCCAGCGGCTGCGCGCCACAAGGGGCCTGCTCTCTTGCCCTCTGTACGTCCTCAGAGACAGGGGCGGGCAAGGAATGTGGGGTCCGTTACAAGTCACAGCGACTGAAAGGTCACAGTGACTGAGAAGTCGCAGTAACAACTTTACAACATCCGCCTGCGATTTCAGTCAAAACTGGAAGTCGCAAGTAGCAAATAAAATTAGCTTTTGACTTCAACGGCGTGTGCCATCTGCTGGCCGAAGTTCGTACTTCTTTCGGAGAACCTTTTGTCCCATTACGGAGTCTGCCTACCAGTTCAGTCACAACTGGATGTCACAAGGAGCAAGTAACGACTAAAAGTAGCATCTAAGAATTGTAACATTCAACACCGAGTGCAATCAGTTGACCGACGTTCGTTCTCGCTCTAAGAGCCTTGCGCCTCACTCTATGGATGCGTAACCCACCTATGGTGAAAGTAATGAACCAAGATGATGTAAGGGGACCGTCAAATGAAAACGAGACAAACAGAAAAAAGTAAGAAAACCTTTTATTATTTCAAAAACAATCGCCGTAACTGTTAATATACACTCCTGGAAATGGAAAAAAGAACACATTGACACCGGTGTGTCAGACCCACCATACTTGCTCCGGACACTGCGAGAGGGCTGTACAAGCAATGATCACACGCACGGCACAGCGGACACACCAGGAACCGCGGTGTTGGCCGTCGAATGGCGCTAGCTGCGCAGCATTTTGCACCGCCGCCGTCAGTGTCAGCCAGTTTGCCGTGGCATACGGAGCTCCATCGCAGTCTTTAACACTGGTAGCATGCCGCGACAGCGTGGACGTGAACCGTATGTGCAGTTGACGGACTTTGAGCGAGGGCGTATAGTGGGCATGCGGGAGGCCGGGTGGACGTGCCGCCGAATTGCTCAACACGTGGGGCGTGAGGTCTCCACAGTACATCGATGTTGTCACCAGTGGTCGGCGGAAGGTGCACGTGCCCGTCGACCTGGGACCGGACCGCAGCGACGCACGGATGCACGCCAAGACCGTAGGATCCTACGCAGTGCCGTAGGGGACCGCACCGCCACTTCCCAGCAAATTAGGGACACTGTTGCTCCTGGGGGTATCGGCGAGGACCATTCGCAACCGTCTCCATGAAGCTGGGCTACGGTCCCGCACACCGTTAGGCCGTCTTCCGCTCACGCCCCAACATCGTGCAGCCCGCCTCCAGTGGTGTCGCGACAGGCGTGAATGGAGGGACGAATGGAGACGTGTCGTCTTCAGCGATGAGAGTCGCTTCTGCCTTGGTGCCAATGATGGTCGTATGCGTGTTTGGCGCCGTGCAGGTGAGCGCCACAATCAGGACTGCATACGACCGAGGCACACAGGGCCAACACCCGGCATCATGGTGTGGGGAGCGATCTCCTACACTGGCCGTACACCACTGGTGATCGTCGAGGTGACACTGAATAGTGCACGGTACATCCAAACCGTCATCGAACCCATCGTTCTACCATTCCTAGACCGGCAAGGGAACTTGCTGTTCCAACAGGACAATGCACGTCCGCATGTATCCCGTGCCACCCAACGTGCTCTAGAAGGTGTAAGTCAACTACCCTGGCCAGCAAGATCTCCGGATCTGTCCCCCATTGAGCATGTTTGGGACTGGATGAAGCGTCGTCTCACGCGGTCTGCACGTCCAGCACGAACGCTGGTCCAACTGAGGCGCCAGGTGGAAATGGCATGGCAAGCCGTTCCACAGGACTACATCCAGCATCTCTACGATCGTCTCCATGGGAGAATAGCAGCCTGCATTGCTGCGAAAGTTGGATATACACTGTACTAGTGCCGACATTGTGCATGCTCTGTTGCCTGTGTCTATGTGCCTGTGGTTCTGTCAGTGTGATCATGTGATGTATCTGACCCCAGGAATGTGTCAATAAAGTTTCCCCTTCCTGGGACAATGAATTCACGGTGTTCTTATTTCATTTTCCAGGAGTGTATATACATCCCACTGTGAGAGACATGCAAAAATGTTTGCGGTTGCCCAAGGAAACACAGTTATATCCTGGTGCTCATCTTTCCGTCCTAAATAAATTGACGTCAACGAATGTCTTTCTTCAGTGCACCAAAGATATGGAAATTGGGAAATTTCATGTGGGGGGGGGGGGGGGGGATGGCTCCAATGTCTCTAACCACTATGGGACTTAATATCAGAGGTCATCAGTCCCCTAGAACTTAGAACTACTTAAACCTAACTAACCTAAGGACATCACACACAGCCATGCCCGAGGCAGGATTCGGACCTGTGACCGTAGCAGCAGCGTGGTTCCGGACTGAAGCGCCTAGAACCGCTCGGCAACAGCGGCCGGCCGCATGGGGGGAGATTGGCACTCTATGAAGGACTTGTAAGGGCTTCCCAGTGAAACTACTGCGGCTTCGTCGAAAGCACGTCACGAAGTCAACACGCCCAGGAATGTTGAGGGACTGCATCATTCTGTTCCAGTAGAATGTCAACTCACATGTTGCCAATGTTGTATCGACTACGATGCAGAAATTTCCCTTTACATGTCCTCCATAGAGTCCCGCTCTCTCCCTGTCCAATTTTCATATTTTTGGAGCTCTGAAGAGAGACATTCGTGGCCTTCGATTTGCATTGAACGGAGAAGTGCACGCCTGGGCATAGTCACAGCTGGGTATAGTCACAGCATTTTTTCCACGAAGCCCTTGACCGTCTTGTCTCACAGTGGAATGAATGTACGAACAGGTTTGGCGATTACTTTTCAAGTAAGAACAGTTTACTTTTTTCCACCTATCTCGTTATCGTTTGACTGCCCCTTATAATTTGCTCTGACAAAAGTTGTACACTTATAGCTCTACCTAGCTGCAACTTTGATGCATATGGCTAGAGTGTGCTATTGTACTACCGGTCTCTCCACCCCCCCCCCTCCCCCCACTGTACTGCAGCCCAACGTCTATGAATGCGAAATAAGGGGTGTGGTAGCAGATAGACCTATAGTGTAGCCCAATGTTTACATTCGCGCCACATTTTAACACACTTAACGCACTTTTCATCATAAAAAGTCTAAAGCTGCAAGGTAAATACGAATATTGTACTATGGATCAAAATCCGACGCGTATGTTGATGCGTATTATATACCTAAAATAAGAAAAATCCAAGAGGTGGTGAGGATTTGGTCCACTACGTAACTTTTACCAAATAACATTTTAAAGAACATAGTTCCTATATAGGAAAACAACGATCTGTAATTATTGTAAAGCCGGCCAGAGTGGCCGAGCGGTTCTAGGCGCTACAGTTTGGAACCGCGCGACCGCTACGGTCGCAGGTTCGAATCCTGTCTCGAGCATGGATGTGTGTGATGTCCTTAGCTTAGTTAGGTTTAACTAGTTCTGAGTTCTAGGGGACTGATGACCTCAGAAGTTAAGTCCCATAGTGCTCAGAGCCATTTGAACCATTTTTTTGGCCAATTATTGTAAACAAACTGGAAGCAGTCTTGATCACTTAACTTTTTTAATGGTGACAGGTTTAGATCTTTTTATCAGATCATCTTCGGACCGTGAATGTCTGTCGAAGGCGGTGGCGCATGGCAATCCTTTTGTTAGTCGCTGGTGGTGTACTGCGATGTTTAACAGCAGTGTATTCCAATCTTTTTCCCAAGACTACAGTACTCACTGAAATTCTTGTGTTTATCCTCAGGTATCCCACTTAAACTATTCCAGAGGTCACCTTTTTTACTGCCAGATCCGTCCATCCCGCGTTTTTCACTTGCGTATCATCAACCTTAAAATACGCAGTCAAGTCTTTATCAGTATCAAGAATATAAAAAATTTAGGGGTTTGCGACGATTTTAATAGAGAGACTGCGATTTTCGTTATTCACTCATAATGTATTTCATATTTATTTATCATCCATCGTAAATCGCATAATGACCTCAACGACACACTGTCGAAACACTCATTTTGCACCCTTTATAGGTGACAAAAAATCACTTCCGTTGCACTAACACAGTCCACCTCGCGGGACGAACAATTTAGGAGATATACAGGGTGACAGTGATTGAACTATATTTAAAAAAAAAAAAAAAACGTAATTAAGTTACAAAGTACAGCATGCACACCCAAACATGTAAACGTCACTACAGGTATTCGGATTTAGGTTATCACATGTTCGATACGCCTGCCATCATTGGCGATAATGTGGCGCAGACAAATAGCGAAATTCTGCATGACCCGCTCAAGCGTTGGAACATCGATGCTGTCGACGACCTCCTGAATGGCTGTTTTCAGCTCAGCAGTGGTTTTGGGTTATTTTGTACACCTTCTCCTTAATATAGTCACACAGAAGGGAGTCGCATGTGTTCACATCCGGAGAACATGGTGGCCGATCGAGATCCACACCAGTGGCCTCTGGGTACCCCAGAACCAGAATAAGATCCCCAAAGAGCTCCTCCATGACATCTAACACTCTCCTGCTTCGATGGGGTCGAGCTCCGTCTTGCATGAACCACATCTTGTCGAAATAAGGGTCACTTTGAATAATGGAGATGAAATCATCTTCCAAAACCTTCACGTACCGTTCGGTAGTCACCGTTTTGTCAAGGAATATCGCACCGATTTTCCCGTGACTGGACATTGCACACCAAAGAGTCACCCGTTGAGGGCGAAGAGACTTCTCGATCGTGGAATGAGGGTACTCAGTCCCCAAATGCGCCAATTTTGCTTACTGACGAATCCATTCGATTGAAAGTGAGGTTCGTAGCTAAACCAAAACATGCTTGCGCATACTAATTCTCATAATGCCCCGCTGCCAACCGTGCAGTTTGAATGTTCTAACGCAAACCGTTCAGAAGTAATGACGATTTTATTTCATGTAGTTCAATAATTGTTACTCTGTAGCTACCATGCGCCTTAGTTAGTACTTGTGATTAAACACGGTGTAAGATCTACGGTAGAAATTGCATTTCAACGTTGCAGAGCGTCGCAAGTCGCGCATTCGTAAAACCATGGTTTTAATCTGTGACAAATTGCACTAGAAATCGCAGTTACCGAAAATAACGTTTACAGTAATCACTAACATCGGGAAGTCACAGTTTAGCCCATCCCTACTCAGAGCAGCCCCAGCATCCGCCGCGAACTGTTGCGCAAGAACCGGAAACGCCGGACGCGTCACCGGTCGCGACCTTCGTTCGGACCGCGAGTCACGTGCCCCGGAAACACCGTTCGTGCGTAGTCACTACTTCCGCGCCATGTTTCAACGCCACAGTGGTCTGCGATTGTGTAACTTCATGTGCCTGCAACGAATAAACATAGTCTGCTGTTTCCTTTGTAACCTCCAGAGCCCCCTAATTTTTTTTCCTAGTCCTTCATTTCAACAGTTCAATTTGCGGCTATCATCGGACACGTGTATAGGGGCCCCTCAGACGCTCAATATTTACTGTACAATACTGACTCTGAAATCAGTATTGACGATCTGCGCAATATATAATGAAGCAGACTGCTGAGTTTTAGCCGTACTAACGCTCGATCAGTATATTGTGCAATACTCTGTACTGTCTAATGGTGGTATTGCGCAATGCATACCAGTTCACGCCGAGACCGACAGAAATTGAGTTCGTTCAGTACGAATTTCGGCAAGCAACATAAACTTTTTTCTTTTTAGTCATCAGTCTTCTGACTGGTTTGATGCGGCCCGCCACGAATTGCTCTCCTGTGCCAACCTCTTCATATCAGAGTAGCCCTTGCAACCTGCATGCTCAATTATTTTCTGGATGTATTGCGATCTCTGTTTTCCTCTGCAGTTTTTGCCTTTTTCCCTGTAGTACCATGCAAGTCATTTCTTGGTGTCTTAACGGATTGCTATTATTCTGTGCCTTCTCCTTGTCAGTATTTTCGGCATATTCCTTTCCTTTCTGATTCTGCGCAGAACATCCACATTCCTTACCTGATGAGTTCACCTAATTTTCTACATTTTTTTGTAGCACCACATCTCAGATGTTTATATCCTCTTCTGTTCTGGTTTTACCACAGTCCACGCTTCATATCCATACAATGCTGAGTTCCAAACGTGCACTCTCAGAAATTTCTTTCCCATCAATGTAATACTAGTAAACTTCTCTTGGTCAGGAATTCCCTTTAAGCCAGTGTTAGTCTCTTTTGATGTCTTCCTTGCTCCGCCCGTCACTGATTATTTTGCTACCTAGGTAGTAGAATTCCTTAACTTCTACGTCACAATCTTGAATCCTAATGTTAAGTTTCTCGCTGTTCTCATTTCTGCTACTTCTCATTACTTTGTCTTTCTTCGATTTACTCTCAGTCCATATGCTGAACTAAAACTGCTAAATGACAAAAGGTCATGAAGTGGGCTGGAAGATGTATGTGAAACCACCGTGTGCTATTTTAATCAGATAACTCCAGATAGCTCATTGTCCACTATGACTTGCGTTACGCGGACAAGTGCTCTATCGACTGATCTATTAAAGCATGAGTCACGACGAGGCTTCACAGCTTTGCTTCCACCAGTACCGCATCTCCTACCTTGCAGACTTCACAGAAATTCTCCAGCAAACCTATATCGATTACCACCCCTGAAAGAAAGGATGCCGGCCGCAGTGGTCTCGCGGTTCTAGGCGCGCAGTCCGGAACCGTGCGAATGCTACGGTCGCAGGTTCGAATCCTGCCTCGGGCATGGATGTGTTGATGTCCTTAGGTTAGTTAGGTTTAAGTAGTTCTAAGTTCTAGGGGACTGATGACCACGTCTGTTAAGTCCCATAGTGCTCAGAGCCTTTTGAACCATTTGAAGAAAGGATACTGCACAGAATGGCTTAGTCAGAGCCCGAAGGATTGCTTCCAGAATGAATTTTCACTTTGCGCACCAGTTCTTTGTCATTCCTTCCTTTCCCCCGACTAATACGGTCAGCTGTTTCAGTATCTCGTAAAATGTATTTCACTATTTAATTGTGTAGCCGGCTGCTCTTCATGACAGTCGTCAAGGTAGCGCAAGGGAGGAAAGTCTTGTACGACGCCTGTCTGTGAATCGCCTGAAGTTTTTTCCTGCGCGTTATCGTATTTTGGCTGTTTGTGCACCGTGTGCTCTGAGGCAGAATTTGGCGACCGGCCCAGCATTTGCCAAAACGAGCGCGGAGAACCGCCTGAAAACTACATTCAAGTTGGCTGATGTAGCAGCCAAGGATCGTTAACCGTCGCGCCGATTCTGTCCGAGTCTGGCTCAACTCATAGAGTCGTAAGCTATACGACCAGGTCCACATGGGTTTTTAATATTGCACTTACATACTTGTGACACGTCGAGTGCTCAAGATGTTCGCCATTAAGTCAAATAGGTCTTATGTTAAATTTGTTGTAGAACAATGAAAAGTTTCCACCTCGGCTGTTCTTTACACGAATTTACTTTATCGAAACGCGCACGGTTGTCCACTTGCAAGTGCTGCAGGTGCCATCATCTGCTCGCTTCCAGTGCTGCCATGTCAACTGATAAATGGCTTCATTACGATATGGTAGCACCTACAGAACTTGAAAATGGCCTGTAAGGCTTGGGCTACCGTAGATGCGGGCTTCTTCGAATTTGTGCTACTTCTGAGGTCGTCTGGGGGCTTCCTGGAGGGTTTTTATTCAACTGTGCAGGGTAAATGCGAACAATTTCTCTGTTTGAAGATATTCGGTAGATTGCAAATAAATAAGTTTTGATAAATCTTAGCTGAAGTTCACTAACTAGGACTGACGCGGTAGTTTCCTTCGTTTAGTAAAAAAAAAAGTCCAGCACAAAAATGCTCAGATGCTCTTTCTGCTATACCATATTTTCCATACTTCTATATTCAGAACAACGAGAAGCCGCCGACAGTCGACGATCGCTTGCACCGCGTAGCCCAGGGGCGGGCAAGATTCCGGCTCGCGTACCATGCTCAGGTTCGCGTAACATTCCCAGGCACGAGTGCCAAAGCGCTCAGCCTCCCTGTACATTTCCCCGACCGCCAGCCACGCTGTCTGTGTGCGAGGAGGGGTAAGAGAGAAAAACTGCCAAGGTCCCGCGTTTAAGCGGCAGCGTAGTCGCTCTACACACGACTTGGTTTCCTATCTCACATTTCTCAACGACATAGGTCACAAACATAACAAAGGTTCAGTATTATTTAATTATTTTTGCCGCGCTGAAGACATAATATGATTTTTAGCGGGTACAAATTATCGACGTACGGACAAATACAGACAATTTTAGAGTCTCGCACTCAAATTACAACGTAATCGAGACTTCTTGAACTTCATAATAGAAGAAAGGTCTTTCCCACAAATATGTCGATCGGAATATTATAGCACTCTTGCAGCCTCATTATGGAAACATGGAAACTTTACCTGCAGAATGCGATGTAGGTGTTCTGGACAGTTTTAACGTAAAAACATTGGCCACCCCAACTGAAATTACCTTGTAGGTTAATCGGTTACGTTCGCACAGCACAGTGGTCTTTCGACTGAAAAAGCAAGTGGTCTCCAGAAAAGCTCGAAAATACGTAAAATTGTCAGTGTTATCAAAACTTTTGTAATACTATTCTTGAAATTCTTTCACGGCCGCAATGAATTCTTCAAGGCTCGCGTTCTCTTTAACGCCAGTGAGCTTAAGGAACTGGACTGTCTTTGTCAGAATTTGTCCCTTCTACAACGGGATTTTCTATTTAAATGCATCCCCATCAAAACAGAAAGAGTTATGTTGCAGTGTCTTAATGCGGACAGTGTAGAGTCAAGACCACTTAAAATTCGAAGTTTGCCCTTCATTGCTGAAGTTCTAATTCTCGTTCCTGCACTCCTTTTTCCGTCATAAATTCAACAATAGCGAGTTTTATGTAGAAAAATCGCTCCAGGCTTGCCCTTTGACTCCAAGTATGTACTCTGCAGTAGTATATGAAGTCTGCATACTATTCGTTCAGTTCCACTGAAAAATGTTGCAACTGACAACGAAATAATTGGTGCGACTTCAGGAATTTTACTATTCGTACCACCAGTTTCTTGAAGTGCTCCAAGCCTGAAAACTTAGCACAAAATACATCTTGATGTACCCAACAATGAATCCCATCTGTCGGTCGTTGTAAGTTTTTGGTCTTTGACTGTCATCTAAATGTTTAAATTCTTCCTGCATGGTATTGAACTTTCATTTCATAGAACAGAAATATATGGAGACATGGGAACTTTACCTGCAGACAGCAATGTAGGTGTTCTGGACAGTTTTAGCGTACAAACATAGGCCACCCCAGCTGAAATTACCTTGTAGGTTAATCAGTTACTTTCGCACAGGCGCAGGGGTCTTTCAAATATGCACTACCCACCAGTTATGCGAATTGACAATCCTCACCCCTCTCTTCTATCATTCCTGTTCACTTTAAAGGACTCGATAGGTCGCTAGACTGCCTCTTTTTGTGCGAATAACCAGACCTGTGAACATCTTTCATACCACGAACAAATAGCGAAGAGTAAACAGCGCTGGCACCACGATTTTGCCGAAGTGAAGGGAGTTGTGGCGACCGAAAAATGCCACACCGCAATGTTAAAAGAAATGTCACTCCACACCGACTACTTCCGAGAAGGACCGAGCAAAGCCGAGTGACACGCCGGGCCTTGGCCAACACGCGGCCCGCGCGAAGGTTGGCGCACCGAAAGCCGACCCTGGCGCAACCGCTCTGTCAGCCAGACAATTGTGTGCGCAGGGAAGCCGCCGAATCGTGCAAGTGTATATGTCACTCCACATGCCCGTGCCGCGAAGGTAATTTTCTGAGGCTGCAGTACATCTACATATATATTATTTACATTAGCTAGGATCATGTAACTCGACATAATTTTATTTTTGTCGACCAAATTTTCCCTGACAGGCTGTATGCATCACGATTTGACCCAAATTTCCGGATTTTGGAAGTTGAAAAAAAAAAAAAAAAAAAAAGGAAAAAAGGTTCAAATGGCTCTAAGCACTATCTGAGGCCATCAGTCCCCTAGAACTTAGAACTACTTAAACCTAACTAACATAAGGACATCACACACATCCATGCCCGAGGCAGGATTCGAACCTGCGACCGTAGCAGCAGCGCGGTTCCGGAATGAAGCGCCTAGAACCGCTCGGTCACTGAGGCCGGCAGTTGTTGTCGGGAGTCGGCAACTTTGGTGATGGCAGGCCTATGTAAGGCCGAATTTCGCCATTTGGGTGAGTTTCAATAAAGTAAAGTAAGCGACAGAGGAGGTGGAATCTTCCCAGTCTCCTTAAACAAATATTCGGCTATGGTACCAGAGGTGAAAGAAGTGAGTTGTCCTGAATTTATCCGGGTTTAATGGGAGCTGCCGATCTGCACATCGAGCAGAAATTTTGTCCGAGTGCCTCAGTTGCTCCGGCGACGCTCAGCAATGGCGGCACGGGGCCACGCGTGTGCCGGCCAGCCAGCTGGCCGTCTGTGTGAGCGGAGCCGCCGCCTTGGCCTGGCAGCCTCGGGCGCGCTGCCCGCCATCAATCACGGGTCACGGAGCGAGAGGTCGCCGGGAACACGACTCCCGCTGCCGCCGGCCGCGGGCGATTGATGGCTGGCCCGCCGGGGACACCCGACCGCCGCCGGCTCGCTCACACGCACGCACGCACACGCACGCACGGGCGCTCGCACGCTCACGCACATTTACACTGGGAGCCTGGCCGCAGCCAGCCGTGGCGCGACGTGCCGCTGACCGCCTCCATTTGTCTCCAGCGCTCCGCCGGGTGCTCTCGTCCACCACCTGCTGCCTTCTGCTGCCACTGGCAGCACTCTACCACTGACACTTTACACAGTAGATGATACAGAACGCGCATGTCGTCATTATAAACCAACATCAAGATCAGGTGACTCGAGCCTGAATCAATTTGAAGGTCATTTATATTATGCTTAGCAGGCCGGAGTGACCGTGCGGTTTTAGGCGCTACAGTCTGGAACCGCGTGACCGCTACGGTCGCAGGTTACAATCCTGCCTCGGGCATGGATGTGTATGATGTCCTTAGGTTAGTTAGGTTTAAGTAGTTCTAAATTCTAGGGGACTGATGACCTCTGAAGTAAAGTCCCATAGTGCTCAGAGCCATTTGAACCATATTATGCTTAACTGTGACATTTTCGGTAAAGGTTTCTTTATCACAGTTGTAAAACTGTACAGAGTTTTGTTGCACCGAAAGAGATGTTACAGGATATATTACACTGTCAAGCCACATTTACACTGAAGCGCCAAAGAAATTGCTGGTAAGTTGGGTGCCAGGTTGAGATTCATTGGGAGAGTCCTTAGAAAATGTAGTCCATCAACAAAGGAGGTGGCTTACAAAACATTCGTTCGGCCTATACTTGAGTATTGCTCATCAGTGTGGGGTCAGTACCAAGTCGGGTTGACAGAGGAGATATAGAAGATACAACGAAGAGCAGCGCGTTTCGTCACAGGGTTATTTGGTAAGCGTGATAGCGTTACGGAGATGTTTAGTAAACTCAAGTAGCAGACTCTTCAAGAGAGGCGCTCTGCATCGCGGTGTAGCTTGCTGTCCAGGTTTCGAGAAGGTGCGTTTCTGGATGCGGTATCGAATACATTGCTTCCCCCTACTTATACCTCCCGAGGAGATCACGAATGTAAAATTAGAGAGAGTCGAACGCGCACGGAGGCTTTCCGGCAGTCGTTCTTCCCGCAAACCATACGCGACTGGAACAGGAAAGGGAGGTAATGACAGTGGCACGTAAAGTGCCCTCCGCCACGCACCGTTGTGTGGATTGCGGAGTATAAATGTAGATGTAGGTGTAGATGTAGAAACTGGTATAGGCACACGCATTCAAATACAGAGATATGTAAAAAGGCAGAATACGGTGCTGTAGTCGGCAACGTCTATATAAGGCAAGTCTGGCGCAGTTGTTAGATCGGTTATTGCTGCTACAATCGCAGGTTATCAAGATTTAAATGAGTTTGAACGTGGAGTTATAGTCGGCGGACGTGCGATGGGACACAGCATCTCCGAGGAAGCGATGAAGTGGGGATTTTCTCATACGATCATTTCACGAGTTTACTTTGAATATCAGGAATCCGGTAAAACATCAAACCTCCGACATCGCTGTGACCGGAAAAAGATCCTGCAAGAACGGGATAAACGACAACTATAGAGAATCTTTCAACGTGACAGAAGTGCAATCCCTTCGCAAACTGCTGCAGATTTCCGTGCTGGGCCATCAACAAGTGTCAGCGAGCGAATCATAATCGATAAGGGCTTTCGCTACCGAAGGACCACTCGCGTACCCTTGCTGACAGACGACATAAAGCTTTATGCCTCGTCTGGGCCCGTCGACACCGACATTGGACTGTTGATGACTAGAAACTTGTTGCCTTGTCGTACAAGTGCCATTTCAAATTGTATCGAGTGGATGGACGTGTACAGGTATGCAGACAACCTCATGAACCCATGGACCTTGCATGTCAGTAGGGACTGTTCAAGCTGGTGGAGGCTCTGTAATAGTGTGGCGTTGGAATGATATGGGACCCTTGATGCGCCTAGATAAGACTGACAGATGGCGCATATGTAAGCATTCTGTCTGATCACCTGCATCTTTTCATGTCCATTGTGCATTCCAGCAGGACAATGCGACACCCCACACGTTCAGAATTGCTACAGAGTGGCTTCAGCAACAATCTTCTGAGTTCAAACGCTTCCGATGGCAACTAAACTACCCAGACAACAACATTATTGAGCAAATCTGGGATCCCTTCCAACGTGCTGTTTAGAAGAGATCTCCACCCTCTCGTATTGTTATGGATTGATAGAGTCAGTTGGCACTACATTAGTCAAGTCTATTCCATGCGGCCCAATGCGATATTAGGCAGGTGTACCAGTTTCTTTTGCTCTTCGGTGTATATTTTGCTCTGTAACATGTACTGTATTCTCAAATTTGTGATCCTTCATCAATTTAAGAGCTGGAGGATCAAGAAACTTTCCAATTTTTAATTTATCCTGGATAATGAAAGATTATTTCTTAGAAAGATCCGTAACGAAGGATCCACTTTGCGGACGAGCCCTTACAAACTGCTTCATCAATCCCAGATCGATACGTAATGGAGGAAGTAATATTTTTGTGGTACATCAGCAGTTCACTATGTAAGGTTTTAATATCAGGCACAAAATCTCTCCGATTTGGCCAAACCTTTAGGTTCCAGTGCTATTGCCTTGCCAGGTTAGCCCAATCACATAAAAAGCGGGGCATTTTCGTGTATCCACCTAGCTTTACTAATAAAATCCACGAAAAGAAAACAACTTTATTCCATTATAAGGAACCATCTGCGAGGGAAGCTTAACTGTGACAAGACCACCCATCGCAAAAAACAAGTATACTATCAGCCCATAAAAGAAAACTATATTGCTGTTGAAACTAGTGAAAGCCATCGCTGTAAGAATATCACCAAAGAGAACTTACCTCAACGACACACTTTTGCAAACACTCTGTATGCATGCACACTGCTTCTAACCAAATGCAATGCGATTTTCTCTTCACGGAAACATTTTGACGTCAGACATTTGATTCTTTCTTCGTTTAAAGGCACACCCACTTCACTCCACTGTCTTGCCTGTCAGCTCGCGGATAAACGTGTCGGAGAACTTTGCACTAGACTGCTGGAAATGACATATGGAATTCACGGACAATAGAGATGAATCCGGCGGGTAGCAGAGTAGCGCGCCATTAATAATTCATCTCGCCCCCAGGCCGCCAGTCTCTTCTAAACGCCGAGTTGAGCAGTAGACTCTGACAGAGGCGGCAACCCGGAGAAGTCGCTGTAAAATTCATCGCTAATCCGGGACTTGCGGCTGCAGGCTTGTTCTCCAGCCGGTACGCAGCTGCCACGAAAGTCACACTTCTTTGCACTCGTCACCGACAGCGGGTACTGCACTGTGTACGCTAAGCGTATCTTCAGGGTGACAATTATTGAACTATATGAAATAAAATCATCATAATTTCTGAACGGTTTGAGTTAGGACGTTCAAACTGCACGGTTGGCCGAGGGGCATGATGGGAATTAGTATGCGCATGTGGACGCCCCTTGTTTTTGTCAGCCATTTGCACGTGAAAATGTCACGGTACAGCGTGACTGTGCGTGTAGCGCTTGTGAAGACCTAATGTGCGAGCGATAACAGCCCAACTACGGCTCAAAGGAAGTTTCCGACAGAGTTCAAGGGGAAGACAAAAAAATGGTTCAAATGGCTCTGAGCACTATGGGACTGAACTTCTGAGGTCAACAGTCCCCTAGAACTTAGAACTACTTAAACCTAACTAACCTAAGGACATCACACACATCCATGCCCGAGGCAGGATTCGAACCTGCGACCGTAGCGGTCACGCGGTTCCAGACTGTAGCGCCTAGAACCGCTCGGCCACTCCGACCGGCCAAGCGGAAGACAACCGGTCTAAGTGTGCTAATAATCAAGGATTTGATTCGGAAGTTTCAGAAAACCGACGCCCACAACCAGGTGACGGGCAATATTATACCTATCTCTTCTCTATTCAATTCTCTCCCTTCGTTCTCTCTGAATATTTAATTCCATTTTGTTTATTAATATCTCACTTGATTTTGTATTAGTTATAAGTTTTTCTAATGCTGCACAAAAAAAAGATATCAAATTGATGTAAACAAATAGAGCCCGCCTCCACGTGGCGGGACACGGGCAACGGTGTGAGTGGGGACGGGAGCCGGTGTGGTGTTACTTTCAGTCACTCCGGACCCCGGACCCAGTCACAGCGGCTAAGTGGCAACATACGACCCACCATAAGAAATTAGACGGTGGGTCATAAAATATAAGCAGCTAGTGAAAAAAAAAGTGTTCTTGATGACAGTGATGGCAATTTCGTTCGTCCAAAAAGGGTGAAAAGTCTGGAAACATCGATAAAACACGCGCTGTGTTCCAAACCAGCCCCCCAGGAGTTCAATCGGAGGAGCTGCATAACAGGTGGGAATCAACCGCAAGACGCTGCAACAAACTGCTGTTGATGACCCACACAGAATTCAAACCCATCAGCCATAAAGCCCCAGGGCCATTGGACAGCGGTTGTGTTTCGCCAACACTATTGTCCACAGAATTGACGAACAGGACTTTCGCGTGAATATGGTCTGGTTTAGCGTCGAAGGCCACTTTCTTTTGGATGGGTTCGTCAATAACCAAAATTGGAGCATCTGGGAGACTGAGAATCCGCATTTCGCGGCTGGGAAGTCTCCTCACCTTCAACGGGTTACTATGTGATGTGCAGTTGCCACTCACGAATGATGGGTGGGATATTCCTTGATGGCACGGTGACTACCGATGGATGCGTGAATGTTTTGGAAGATGATTTCACCCCATTATCCAAACTGACCCTGATTTCGACAAGATGTGGTTCATGCAAGACGGAGCTCGACCCCATCGAAGCAGAAGAATGTTTGAAGTCGTAGAGGAACACTTTGTGGTCCGCATTCTGGCTCTGGGGTACCCAGAGACCACTGCAATGGGCCTCGATTGGCCGCCATATTCTCCGGTTCTGAACACATGCTACTCCTTTTTGTGGGATATATTAAAGACAAGGTGTACAGGAGTAACCCCAAAATTATTGCTGAGCAGAAAACAGCCATTCAGCTGGTCGTTGACAACATCGATGTTCCGACACTTGAGCGGGTCATGCAGAATTTCGCTATTCGTCTGCGCCACTTCATCGTCAATGATGGCAGGCATATCAAAAATGTCATAACCTAAATCCGAATATCTGTAGTGATGTTTGCATGCTGAATAAAGTGTGTGCGCGCCGTAGTTTGTAACTAAATTACATTTGTCTTACATAGTTCAATAATTGTCACCCTGTATGTACATTGTTGTCACTGACACTAGTCAACATTACACTGATAAACAGAATAATTGTTGCTTGACAGCTTGTTGATCCTGTTTTGAAACGCGGTATAGCAGCGCTTCTAGGTGGCATTGATTCGACAGCTCCTTGGTAGCTTTGTGGAGGTATGTGGCATCAGATTCCCATAAATTACAGGGTGCTGGTTTGTGGGCTTGGAGCTAGTGTCCGATACCGTCTCAGATGTGTTTCATCGAGTTGAGATCAGGCAAATATGCTGGCCGTGACATCGAGGTGAACCTGGTGTGAGCCCTTCAAATTACCGTATCACATTCCGACATCATGGCATCCAGTCGTACGTGTGGATACTGTCTGAAAAATGTGCCGTCAATACAGTTAGTAGTGAAAAAGTTATACATTAAAACGTGAAGGCTGATGCTGTAGTCTTACTACATGAACAGTGAAACTATAGTGTGTGACACACGTTTTTGCTTTCATTACTTTGTACGGAATGTCCAAAAGAAAAAGTTTCGATAGCGTTTGATTGAGTGATTGATTAATTAAGAGGGTTAAGGGACTAAACGGCGAGGTCTTCAGTCCTGCGATTCCGAAGTTACACGCGGAAGAAAGAGGGTCCACTAAAAGTCGACGGATCAGTCAGAGGCATCAAACTATAAAATGAGGAAGTAGAAACACACACAGTAGAAGGCATAAAACTGGAAAAATAGAGGGGCTAAAAGGGCGGCCTTTCCACGAGGGAGCGATCATGTGTCTGAGACCGAGAAGATATGGAGAGGTCCCAACCACTACCATGCTTCCCCTGCTCCAGGAGTCGATAATGTTTGAAATACTGTTTGAAGTTTGTTGGAAGTCGTTATGAAATCTCTTCCTCAAATGGGCAAATGGATTAATATATACTGGGTTATCCGTGTGCTGTGGGCTACATGGAGATATACACATATTTTCTAACTTTAATACTTGATTTGTTTTGTTCAACGTTTTACATAAAATAATAACTCTCAATGTGGGGACGGTAACAATTCTGCGTGCGTGGAGTGCACTCACACGCGCGCAGGTATGTATCTCTTGGCTTCACACTTTCTCCACTACCGTGGCATGTTGTTTGAACCGGAGGAAGGGGAACTGGAGGAACTGTAAACGCGCCGCATTTAGAAGGCAATATAGTTCTGCAAGGTACAATGATCGTCTTGCCTGCGGCTTTGTTTCATATTTCACATTTCTCAACAACATAGATGTTAAACAAAACAAATTTTAGTATTATTTCATTATCTTTGGTACACTAAAGACGTAATAAAATTTTTATCTTGTACTAACTGTCGGCATACAGACAGACGCAGACAGTTTCGCAGATTTCCGTCGTTGAGGTTGCCAGGTACTCCTGAATTATCTAGTTTCATAACCGAAAAATGCCTTTCACGCTTATACATTGATCGAAGCACTGTAACACGTTTGCAACCTCAATAGGGGGAAATGGAAA
This sequence comes from Schistocerca piceifrons, assembly GCF_021461385.2. Classification (NCBI taxonomy): domain Eukaryota; kingdom Metazoa; phylum Arthropoda; class Insecta; order Orthoptera; family Acrididae; genus Schistocerca; species Schistocerca piceifrons. Next base: position 524,920,583 of record NC_060142.1, read on the forward strand.
CTCTTCCTAAGGAAACGACGTAGAGCTCCAGGACAGTTTTAATGTAAAGGAATTGGTCTGTCAAACAGGAATCACACTGATTGCAAACGAGAACACCGTCAATGCACTGCCCTTTTATACCGTGTGTATGTGATACAACCGCTACCTGTATATGTGCAAATCACTATCCCAAGACTTCTGACACTCAGTGTAATCAGGCAGTGTCAAGTAGAAGTGTTTCCTATGGTTGGTATTGACCAAGTCATTTCAAAAAGATTTCCGTTGTGGAAACGCATGGGAACTACAGACGCCTGTGATCGAGTCTTGCCAGGCAACGGCCTCAGCTCCGGCGCCAGGAAGTGGGGCGAGGAGCAGAGCCATCCGCCTGCGTGGTGCCTACGCTAACCGACCTCCGGCGCGACCGCGGGTCGAGTTTTGCCGACGACGCTCGCACGAAGATTGAATTGCAGATTGCGTCAAACGCAAATGACTGCGCTGCGCCTCCCCGGTCGAACGGACGGACGGTCGGAGGCCGCCACGACGGCGGAATCAGATCGGACGTGACGCCGCCTCCAGTAGATGGCGCCCCGATCGGCCCTTCCGCTGCTCTACCGAGCGGCAACCAGGGGTTCGCGGGATGCGTCTATCCGCCACAGGGATCAGCCAGGCGTAACACGGAGCAAACTTCGTCTATCATCCATACGAAGTAGGTATGAACAGTGACAGCGATCTAAACTCTAAGTATAGTTACTTACGAGACTCAGACTGACTCTCGACTTCATTCTCATTGCAATTTCCGTAATTTTAAAGAATGATTGCCCATCGAAGTCGCTCTGCCCAAACGATACATATCAAAAGTGTGATCGCAAATCGATCATGCGACTCTAGTGGCAGGCCTTGTGAGTATGTTTACGTTGGTCACTACAGCAACGACAAAAGAAGAGCGTTACTTGCAATTGCAAAGGAGACGTCTTACCTTACTCGTCGTCGGTGTTGTCGTCATGTGAAAGTCCATTACGGTGGTCTGGACGGATAATTTGGAAGAGTCCAACCATGTGTTCTTCCTGGTACTCTTGCCTTTTCCGCACTGTCCGCAATGAAATTGTAACGGTATTTCAGCATCGAAATTGTTCCAAAATGTTCAAATGTATGTGAAATCTTATGGGACTTATCTGCTAAGGTCATCAGTCCCTAAGCTTACACACTACTTAACCTAAATTATCCTAAGGACAAACACACACACCCATGCCCGAGGGATGACTCGAACCTCCGCCGGGACCAGCCGCACAGTCCATGACTGCAGCGCCTTAGACCGCTCGGCTAATCCCGCGTGGCTCGAAACTGTTCTTACCAAACACTTTGCACCACCAAAGTCTACACAATCCCTTCTTTCCTCGTCCGGTAGTACTCCATATCTGCGACAAAATGTCGAACAATATTCTACGATGGATAAACGTGTAATTAGATTCTACCATATGAGAGAATCCGCCGAAGAAATGTCAAGAACACCCGACATCCCACTCACTAACGACATAAATCGTCTGTGTTTCCCTAGAAACTCACAAATAACTCACGGAGGTATGTAATTTAGAGCAAGGAAGGGAACGACGGAAAATACATGAAAATGACGATCACAAATAATTGATCACAAAGCCCGCCACCGGAGTCGCACTTTCGAAATGCGTCGTTTGAACCCAGCGACATCGATTGGCAATCATTCTTGGAAATTTCCGCAATTTCTAATAATTAAATTACACTCGTGACCAAAACTTAGGGACGACAGTAACTTTCGGATGATGTGCCGCTGCTGGATAGCATAGTTGGATCAGACTTTCAGCATACATAGAAGAAAACTGCTGCAGTACAGTACAGAAAGTAACTGAAAGAAACGCTCAATGAGACGAACAATAGTGCTCTTTTTATTCAAAGACGATAAATGGCTCTGAGCACTATGGGACTTAACTTCTAAGGTCATCAGTCCCCTAGAACTTTGAACTACTTAAATCTAACTAACCTAAGGACATCACCCACATCCATGCCCGAGGTAGGATTCGAACCTGCGACCGTAGCGGTTGCGTGGTTCCAGACTGTAGCGCCTAGAACCGCTCGGCCACCCCGGCTGGATAAAGACGATAACTAAACTTAAGTCACCTCACTTTACAATGGCTCTCTGGACATTACAAAGGGCTGCACATGGTTCTTAAAAAGGTGTGATGAGGCGCGGGGTAGCCGCATGGTCTACGGCGCCTTGACACGGTTCGCACGGCTCCCCCCGTCGGAGGTTCGAGTCGTCCTTCGGGCATGGGTGTGTGTGTGGTCCTTAGCATAAGTTAGTTTAAGTTAGATAAAGTAGTTTGCAAGCTTAGGGACCGATGGCCTCAGCAGTTTGGTCCCAAAGGAACTTTACCACCAAAGATGGTACATCACCACTGGTGGCAACGTATTCCCATGCTGGCAACAACGTTACTGGGGCGCTCCATTCGTACATCAGCGCCTTTGACATCTGCTGGGTGCCGGCCGGGCTGGCCGAGCGGTTCTAGGCGCTACAGTCTCAAACCGCGCGACCGCTACGGTCGCAGGTTCGAATCCTGCCTCGGGCATTGATGTGTGTGATGTCCTTAGGTTAGTTAGGTTTTAGTAGTTCTAAGTTCTAGGGGACTCATGACCTCAGTAGTTAAGTCCCATAGTGCTCAGAGCCATTTGAACCAATCTGCTGGATGGTTGCAGGCCAATCGATTCGCCGAATATCTTCTCGTTCCAACAGGTTCAGCCCATGCGCTGTTCAGTGCGGTCGCGCATTGTCATCCATAAAAATGAAGGCAGGTCCGAAAGCACCCCTGAAAAGACGCACGTGGGGAAGGAGAACAGTGTCACGATAACGTTGGCCATTGAGTGTACCGTGTTCAAAGATTCTGAGTTCAGTACACCCATGCAACGTTATGCCTTAACACAACATAACACCTGGAACACCAAAACGATCACGTTCGACATTGTTCCTGGCTGTATTATGGGTTCTCAACTCTCCCCGTATGAGCCTATGTCCTGGATCACTACTCAGACTAAAACTGCTATCATCCGAGAAAAGCACCCGATCCCACTCCTCGTAGGGCCAGTCCTTTTGCTCTTGGAAACATCGCAAATTTTTGAACACGGTACACTCACCGGCCAACATCATTGTGACACTATATTCGTACCCCCACGTGCGTCATTTCAGGAGTGCATTCAGCCCAGGCGTTATTTTTATGGATGACAATAGGCAACCGCATCGAACTGCGCCAATGGAGGATTTCATGTTTTCGGCGAATGGACTGGCCTATCGACTCCCCCCGACTTAAATCCGTTCGAGCACGTGTGGGATGCGTTGGGAAAGACTTATTGCAGCACGTCCACATGCTCTTATCACCATCCAGTAGTTGACAGTCGCTGTAGTGGAGAGCTGCAGCGCCCTACCACAAGGAAACCTTACCAGCCGTGTGGACAGCACCGGAGTACGTTGCGGAGCATGCATCGCCGTCCGTCGTCATCACACACCTTAGTAAGACCATGTCCCGCCTTTCTTAACGTTCAGGGGACCATCATAAACCGCGATGAATCCTGTGTAGTTATAGTCTTTGAACAGAAAGTTCAGAGTCGTTTCTGTACGTCTCACCTCGCATTTCTTTCTATTACCATCTGTAATATACTGTAACAGCTTTTTCTACATATCATGAAAGTGTCATCGAGCAATGGTACTTTGCTGAGAAACATCATGGGATAGTTACTTTCGTCCTTATGTTTACTACACCCTCGTATACAGGGTGGTCCATTTATCGTGACCAGGCCAAATATCTCACGAAATAAGCGTCAAACGAAAAAACTACAAAGAACGAATCTCGTCTAGCTTGAAGGGAGAAACCAGATGACGCTATGGTTGACCCGCTAGATGGCGCTGCCATAGGTCAAACGGACATCAACTGCGTTTTTTAAATAGGAACCCCCATTTTTTATTACATGTCGTGTAGTACGTAAAGAAATATGAATGTTTTAGTTGGACCACTTTTTTCGCTTTGTGATAGATGGCGCTGTAATAGTCACAAACGTATGAGTGCGTGGTATCACGTAACATTTCGCCAGTTCGGGCAGTATTTGCTTCGTGATACATTATCCGTGTTAAACTGGACCGTTTGCCAATTGCGGAAAAGGTCGATATCGTGTTGATGTATCTGCTCCAACATCGCCGGAATGGAAAGCGTTTTCTCTGCATCACTGATTGCCTTTGGACATCCAGCCTTCGAAGGGACCAATGACTATGCAGCTGGTCCAGTCAAATTATCATCATACAGACAGGGAAAGGAATATTAGCATGTAAGCGTCCGTCGACCTCCAAATCACTGGTGCACAATCTCAAAGTAACATGTAGCCTACGAGGACAAGTTAAGCGCATCAAACAAGCCGCCAAATAATGTCGCCACTAGGAAATACTGTATACCAACAATGGCCGGATGGTTTCGTGGAGTTAACCAAATGTGTGCGGCCGCAGAAGTTGTAGGGAACCCTTGAAGTGCAGCTCAAGCAAATAAAATAACACAGCCCTCGTTATTCCGGCAGCACACACCTAGCGCACAAGTAGAGGAGGAAAGATGCGAGTAGGAGGAGGCAGTGTCAGCGTCTCCGTGTCTTGGACGAGGGTCGCGTGTTGACGCAGCGGCGGGAGGGGGGAAGCGGACGCAGCTGGCAGCCGCCGACGTGTTGTTCCAAGGGTGGGGTGTCCGTCCGCTAACTGAGTGGCTTTCTTCTTCTTCTCCTGCTGCTGCTGCTGTTGTTGGTCCAGCGAGCCGCGGTGTGTACTCACGGCGCGGCGGGACGGAAACGCGGCGCACCCACACTAGCAGATGGGGGACTCGCAGCAGGAACAAATCCCGGGCCAGCAAGTCCGGATGGCGGCGAGCGCAGGTGCGGGGCAGACGCAACGTGTGACTTGCCAAAGGCTTTGTTGGCTCTGCCGGTTTCCTTTACTTCCCGGTGAGTCTTGCAAGTCGTCCGGCTAAACTTCAGTATTAGTTCGGACGGAAGGAAAGTTGGTAACGATAAACAAGGGCTGCGGTAAAACCCTCTCCCAGATAATATGTACTCTAGTTTCGAATCGTCGAGGATGTAGCACCTCTTGCGGAAGCTACACTAACGGGGAGAATAATTACAGGAGAGTAATGAAATTTCGGGACTACATATGTCTAGATAACATATTTAAGTGATTAACATTCCAATATCACAGCTTAATGTAAGCGAAGCTCGTGATGAGCCCTTTCAAATGTGAAACGCTGGCACTTCAATAACCGTGTAACCTCTAGAATGTTGAATGGAAGCACATGCAAATGTGCATGTATTATGCCCCACAGGTTTCGGATGTCAGTTGATGGGATAGAGTTTCATGCCTCTTGCATTTGGTCGGTCAATGCAGGTGTGCTCAAGGAGAGACATATCTGGTGATCAAGCAGGACAAGGCAACATGTCGATACACAGCAGAGCATGTTGGGTTACAACAGCGGTGTATGGGCGAGCGTTATCCTGTTAGAAAACACTCCCTGGAATGCTGTTCATGAATAGCAGCACGACAGATCGAATCACCAGACTGACGTGCAATTTTGCAGTCAGGGTCGGTGGGATAGCTACGAGATTGCTCCTGCTGTTGCACAAAATCGAACCCCAGACAATAACTCCTGGGTAGGTCCAGTGCATCTAGCAAGCAGACAGGTTGTTTGCAGACCGTCAACTGCCTTCTTCCTGACCAACACACGGGCATCAATGGCACCGAGACAGAACCAGTTTTCATCAGAAAACACAACAAACCTCCACCCTGCCATCCAATGAACTCTCTCTCGACATCACTGAAGCAACAAATGGCGGTGGTTTGGGATCAGCGGAATGCACAACACGGAGCTGCCTCTGAAGTAACGAATTTATTACGGTTTGTTGTATCACTGCGTTGCCAACTGCTGCTCAGATTGCTGCTAGAGATGAAGTACGCCGAGCACAATGGTCTTCCGCTCCGGTAGTGTCACGTGGTCGTAAGGAACCTGATCTTGCGACTGTACACTCTCGTGACCACCGATGTCAGCAATCATGTACAGTAGCTTCATTCCTGCCAAGTCTTTCTGCGATATCTCAGGAGTATCCAGCTTCTCGTAACTTTATTACACGACCTCGTTCAAACACCTTGAAGTGTTAACAAAGGCGTCTTTGTCGCCTTAAAGGCAGTCTTGAATAATATCAGCTCACCACGTCCAAATGTCAGAGGTAATTAACGCTCACGACCGTTACAATGATTTCCATCCTCACAATGGCACTACTAGTGCCACTCTTGTGCGACTGATTCGAAATTTGTGTAGACGTCGTCTTTCAGACACAGAAATACGCCTACCAAATTTCGCTTATGTCACACAACTTCTTCTTGGTGTTACAATTTTTTTTTTCGTTAGCTTATACGAACTACATGCGATTTTCTGCGATATTATATCGTAAAGCCAAGGAATAACTTTGATCCGCAGTGACACGTTGTTACGTGGTGTATGGCGTACGGTTTTCTTCGAAATCTGCAGTAACGTCCAAGTTGGTGGTTAGGTTAGGACGTAAGACAACAGCTCCATATGCAGTGCTACATATTTATCTTCCTTTAAGTACTGTCACGATAACGCAATACTTCATTGGTTTCGCTCTCTTTATGTAGCCTTCAGCATCTTTCATTGTGAAAAACAAGAAAAAACAAAAAAAAACGGTTTATCTGGGGTGTCAAAACTGGATAAAACCCGAGCTTTCGACTACGTCCTCCATCGCCTCCGTTAGGAACAATGGACTGTCGTGGCTGCTGTTTTGATGGCCATTTATAGCTAACAGACAACTTCGGAATGGTCGGCGTATGTTTTCATTACGTCATGCTGCTACAGTTTGCACTGGTGGTGCCATCGCTCTTGTAGGAATATAAGCAATTTAGCGTCTCAGCTTCGAGAGCTAGGTTTTTCGCGCCACTAGTATTACAGATCTCATCCTGTTTGAAGATGTTCTCAAACGTGCGGTATCCACCACAATTGCAGCCACGACAGTCAACTGTTCAGTACAGTATGTACTATTCCCCTGAGAGAGTGCGCCAATTCTACCGAAGTTGCTTCTGATTGGTCGGCACATTTTGGTGTTAGGCACCAAAAAGGTTAACTTCTCTTATTAATTATTTATATTCTTTTCCCCGTTTTCAGTATGACAATGTGTCAAGGTTACCCTACGAGTCTACCGTTTTTGTTTATTAAATTTCACTAGTTTTAAGAAACATAAGAGTAATGATACTACAACCGAAGTGCTTCGGACACCTTCGGGTCGCTTAGGCGCTTCTGGAAGACGAAGTACGTCGGCTGTGATAGTATGTTTCAGGCGTTCAGGAGGTCCGGTCACGCAACTCTGTTTCGGGTGTACCTCTGATTCTGACGGACACGTCGTATTCTATATAGGAAGTTATCAGAAAAGTTACCGTGCTATTAAGAAAGCTATGTCGTGTGTTGTAGAAGACAGTGTAAAAAGTGATATTTTAAAATATAAACAAACAGGATACATTAATGAGACGTGTCGCCTACCATCATTGTCAGTACTACAGATCTTGCCCTCTGTAGGTACAAAGACTAAGCTAGGCAAGTGGCATTCCACAAAAAAAAGCACAAAAACAGGTTCAAGTTCGAGTTGACAGCATAGCAGACTCAGTCGAAGAAGATCCCACAACCGACGAGGTCTCTTCTGCGCTGGGGACATAACTTCATAACTTCAGTAGACGACAGGTTGGTGGAAAAAACAGAGACTCTTACTCAATCTCTACGGATCTCTCCACCTTCCAGATCTGACTTCCAACACAACAATTTATAATTTATAATAGTTCAGGAGATATGGCATGTTATATGTGGCAGTTCAATTCTTTAAAGAATTGGGTTTCTGGTCCTGATATAACAGAACTATGGCGTCCTCGCAAACGGCTTTAATGTAGATGGAACGTTGAACGCTAGTCACACTTCTTTCGTATTGCAAAGTCACAGTACGTCCTTGACTGAGAACAACTGCCGTCTTTACATGATTGTAGGGAGCTGCATGCAATATCCTTATAACCAGGAGCACCACAGCGCTCCCTAACGTTGTTATTACGAACGAGGTACTAAACTGGAATTTAATGCGACACTAAGCACTCTTAGATACCGCGCGCGTGCTGCTCACATCCACTACAGCGGCGGATTTCGCGAGCACTTCGGCATTACTTTCGATCCCGTGGCGACACGTGCATTACGACGAAAGTCGTATTTCCATTACCGATATCCTATCGGCGTATTTCCTCGAGATCCGGGGCGGGACGGCAGCGCAGCTCGCGAGGTGAGGTAATTGGAGGTTACGGGACAGGTAGTCAGACCGCGCGGGCAGCCAGGTTCCCGGTATCTGGTGCGCCGCAGCACGACCAGATGGTCGTTCGATATAATCGGCCGGCGGCCGCTCGCCTTGCTCGTTTGCTTGCCGAGCAGACGCCTAACGGGCCGCCTCTCAAGTTCGCTGCCGGCGCGGAGGGCTCCGGGGAGCCGCGGCGCCGACGCCCGCTAAGCTGCCAGCCAAAGAGCTGGGCGGAGCGGAGCGCAACAGCTCGCGGTAGAGCAAACACCTGGCTGGCGGGCTGGCAGAGATCGCTTAACGAGCCGTGAGGCCCGCCGCGAGTCGACAAGGCATACGCCACTGCGCTACCAGGCAGAGGGGCCAGCCGAACAATGCCTCCACTGCGGAACTCCAGCCGAGCTTCTGCAAGGTGGCCACGTAGTTTGGTTCAAATGGCTCTGAGCACTATGGGACTTAACTTCTGATGTCATCAGTCCCCTAGAACTTAGAACTACTTAAACATAACTAACCTAAGGACATCATACACATCCATGCCCGAGGCAGGATTCGAACCTGCGGCCGTAGCTGTCGCGCGGTTCCAGACTGAAGCGCCTAGAACCACTCGGCCACTCCGGCCGGCTCATGTAGTTTGTAACGACACAAGTACGTCACACAGTGTAGGAACTGTTCCATTTCATTTCGTATAAGTTATTTCGTTATTCGCTGTCAAAACTTAAAAAAAAAAAAATACGATCAGTAGCAGATAAGTTGTAAAAATCTGTATAAAGCAAGCAGTGAGATGTTATAGCACTGAGGGCTTGTATGCCACCTAACGGCAGCACGGTAAAGTAAGGCAGATTGCTGCTATGGTGCTGCCACCAGCGTGCGAAGTATGCAACCAACGATCTGGAACTGTGTTTTAAAAGTATAGCTATAAATAATGTTTTTTATATTAATTTTCAAATATTGTTAACTAGATCTAAGTTTTAAATGTACCGGGTGATCAAAAAGTCAGTATAAATCACGGAATAATGTAGATGGAGAGGTTCAAATTGACACACATGCTTGGAATGACATGGAGTTTTATTAGAACCAAAAATATACAAATTTTCAAAATATGTCGGACAGATGGCGCTTCATCTGATCAGAATAGCAATAATTAGCATAACAAAGTAAGACAAAGCAAAGATGATGTTCTTTACAGGAAATGCTCAATACATCCAGCATCATTCCTCAACAATAGCTGTAGTCGAGGAATAATGTTATCAACAGCACTGTAAAGCATGTCCGGATTGATGTTGAGGCATTGGCGCCGGATGTTGTCTTTCAGCATCCCTAGAGATGTCGGTCGATCACGATACACTAGCGACTTCAAGTAACCCCAAAGCCAATAATCGCACGGACTGAAGTCTGGGGACCTGGGAGGCAAAAGCATGACGAAAGTGGCGGCTGAGCACACGATCACCACCAAACGACGCGAGCAAGAGATCTTTCACGTGTCTAGCAATATGGGGCGTTCTTTTTTTTCTTGTTCTAATAAAACTCCATGTCATTCCTAGCATGTGTGTCAATTTTTACCTCTCTATCTACTTTATTCCGTGGTTTATTAAGTTTTCAAATTTATACTGACTTTTTTATCACCCGGTATTATGTATGAACCTTTGCAACTAAGGCAGTAACGAGTCATTGTTTTAGACTTAAGTTAAAATCTAAACGGACTTCCCCGACGAGAAATAAGGCGGTAGAAACGTTGCGACGGAAAGTTCGAGTCGAAAAGGTTGTGAAGTATCGTGTGCTATGATGCTCACATACTGCATTGTTTGGTGGTTAAATGGAGCACAATCGTTGTTAGATGGCCTCGGCTGGACGAGAAATTATTGCTATACATAATTCTACAGAATTAAGCACCTATCTGTCAACAAAGCAGAAGTGGAAATGTTATTACGAGAGCCAATTTGCTGTGAAAGAGGCAGACATTATGTTGCAGCATTACCCACTGCACTGGCCAAATATTACGATGGGATGACGAGGTGGAAGCCACTGTGTAAAAGCTGCTGAACCATTCATCGGTAGCAAAATTTCGCCAGAGGCCGCAATACGTTGCTCAACACCACAAAAGGACTAAAGTATTTATTTTTATGGTGAAGTTTAGTATATTCTATTTTTTATAGTGACGGACATACTGTAAAAGTCATGATTCGTCGCCCTCTTGTACAAGTTAGTTAATACAAGTGTTTAAGAGCAACAAGCTTTATCACAGTGTTGTTATTTCAGTAGATATTTAGTGTGTCCTTTTTACATACCGTGATATTTAATTAGCAACGTTTTCAGATCATAATCTGGATATACGTGTCCTACATATAGAGTTTAAAATTGTTATTGCCTAGTAAGAAAGTATCAGATAGTGTTCAAAGTATTAGCTATTTTATTATATTAACTAGCATAATAGAAGATGTGCTAACCAGATTCAGATGGATGTCGGCTGCAGTAGGTACTGGGAGATAAAGAAGCTTGCACAGGATAGAGTAGCATGGAGAGCTGCATCAAACAAGTCTCAGGACTGAAGACCACAACAACAACAATAGAAGCTGTTGCAGAAGACAATAAAAGGTATTGTGCAGAATTTTATTACTGCAGAAAAAGATTATTACTGTCGTGTTCAGAACATTCGATTTTACTGAATCATGGTATGTGACAAACTAAATTGATGTTTCAACACAGGTGCAGGAAAGCGTTGTTGTTACTTTGCACTGAAGTAGTGTCAGTTCGAAAACTGGCTAAATATTGATTGAAGGTGGAGGAGGTAGAGTAGATTAGTGTTTAACGTCTCGTCGACAACGAAGTCATTAGAAACGGAGCACAAGCTCGGATTAGGGAAGGATGGGGAAGGAAATCGGCCGTGCCCTTTCAAAGGAAACATCCCGCCATTTGCCTGAAGTGATTTAGTGAAATCACGGAAGACCTAAATTAGAATGGCCGGACGCGGGTTTGAACCGTCCTCCTCCTATATAATTACTGAAGGTATTACGATAGACATTGACAGTAAGGACAAGATCGAGAATCGAACAAGTGTAGTCGAAGTGGAACTCCGTCTCATCTTAGATGACAACAGAAATTCCAGTCGAATACCTGCAAGATGATCAAGTAGCTCCATGAAGGGAAACTATCGATGAAATTTGCCACTTGTGAATATCATCGACATTGGCAAACGCGAACATTCGATACCATTCTGGTTTTTGAAAAACAAGGGAAGACCCACGAGAAACGGCTTCTAGCTCATTAGATATAGTGCACTAGACTTTAAGAGAATCACTGAATATCCAGCCACTGCCTTCCAAAGTTGAACCATAAAAGAAAAAAAAAAAAAAAAAGAAAACCAAACAAGTATGAAAAAGGCTCGCGCTCTGGGAGTTCTGTACGAACTTAAGTATGTATATTACATAATAATAATTGCGTATAGGTCAGTGGCCTGGTGCAAGTCTTTCTATTGGACACTACTTTGTCGACTTGCTTCTTCCAAACCTACCCCAGTCATCCAACCGGGGAAAGCAGACCTTCAATTTAAAGTGGAATCCGAACCAGTGTCGTTTTTCGAGAGCCCTCGCATCGTTGCGAGGTGAAGGCTAGTTTTAAACGAAGACTGAAAAGTCTGTGCGTAATGTATCCATAGGTTTTTACGAGTGAGTTTGCGAGCATCGCAATGTGTGACATCAGGCAATAGGCCCTAATATCGTCCCCGCTCTCCCTAGGAATTTTTGGTTTATACCGTCGGCGACAAATGTTTAGTTGCACGTACGTGCCTGACCCCGGTCCATTGTTTTATTGGGAGGGTTTGCTGTGTGGAGCACGTGTAGCTTCCGTGAACGAGGGAATTAAGTTTACTATGCTAACACAAGTTAGTGTAGCTGTCAAATCAGCAGCCTGCAATTTCTAGGGTGAGCATTTTTTAAATTAATTAGGTTACATGAGTAATGTTTGCATTGTTATTATAGAATCATTTAAATTTCTTCGCGGAGAATGAGTTGGTGACTCAGTGGGTAAAATATAAATCAGCCTAAAGGTCGGGAGTTTAATCTTCAGCTGGTCCTGACATTTACGTGTCACTTATTGCTTCTCTCACCTATGAAAAAGACTTATCAATGTGGAAAATGTCAGTTTGCTCCGTGGTTCGGACTACATGTTAAACTGGAGTGTCCCCTTCAATTGCCTAAGGTCAAAATAACTTTTGGGTTGAGAACAGCTGTAATTTTTCAGTTGTTTTCAGCTCGAAATACAGTGACTAAAGGTTGTTAACACATGCAGTGGAAAGTTTCGAAAAAGCCAGGAGAGCGCAGAATGTAAGTTCAAGAGTAGTTTTGTGTGTATTATGGTTCAAATGGCTCTGAGCTCTATGGGACTTAACATCTGACGTCATCAGTCCCATAGATGTAGAACTAATTAAACCTAACTAACCTAAGGACATCACACACATCCATGCCCGAGGCAGGATTCTAATCTGCGACCATAGCAGGACTGAAGCGCCTAGACCGGTCGGCCACAGCGGCCGGCTTGTATATTATGTATTACGTACATAGGTATGTAGGTGAAACTAAGCGATAGTCTTCATTTATTGCACATAGGTTTTCAATGTCTCTAATTATTTAAGACTTTGACGCAAAACATTGGCATGTATTGTACCACTGTACTCCTCTCGTCAAGAACTATCGAGTGCCTCTACAAAAAATAGTAATTTGTCTAACCAAAATCAGTGTCTTCGTACTTAAAGAAATAGTAAATAGGTTAATCATGTCGGATGAAGTCTTTCCTTTCAATTCAAGCATTTCCTGGAAACGTTGTTCCAAAGGTGACATTTTAAGCGTGAGGACATATCATGCATACTGAATCAATGCTGCCAGTGCACATTTATTAATATTGGAACGCACCAGGATAATCATATACAACGACTGAGAAACTGCACAGCTTCACAAGGCGAGTCTGTGTATTAGTGTCATAGCAACGACGAAAGCGGCCGAACAAGTGAGTACCGCTTTTTGTGGTATCACACTTAGAAGGTGCAGTAGTGTTGAAGGCAGTTGACGGCAGACACATGATTCTGTGAAAATCCATTAGGGGAGATCGCTGTTAAAGGTAGAGCGACAGGACGAGCGGTGCAGGCACTCGTGAGCAGTGGACGTCCCAACTGCGTTTTATCTGCTGGCTTGAAACAACAACAACAGCAACAGCAGTTCGTCTCGGAGTGGAAGGAGGCCAGTAGTAGCGATAAAAGTCACTTCCAGACGGCGACACGCGGTAGGAGGTGGCCGCCTTGTCCCGTCCTGCCAAGTCGCGGGATTAGGATCTACGGGCGTCTCCTGCGCCATTATCCTGTCCTGCAGGACAGCGGAGGAAAGGGAAACCTGCCTCCTAGGCGCAACTTATCGCTGCGCTGTCCGGCGTATTCACGTCTGCTTACGACCGCCGGCTTCTGCTTTGAATGCTAAGAGAGTCAGGGGTCCCCTTGTGTTTCCCTGTATACTAGTGTCCGCAGTGTAGCGAGCTGCGTATACGCAGGCTACGGCCTCGAAAACACCGTAATAAAGCAGCGCATCTGACACACACACACACACACACACACACACACACACACAGAGAGAGAGAGAGAGAGAGAGAGAGAGAGAGAGAGGGGGGGGAGAGCGGGAGAGAGAGGGGGGGGCGTTCAGGTAGGGACACAATGTCCCATTGTCGCACTAATGAACTGACATATTCATTGCCCGGTTAAGTTTTGATGGTAATGTCTGCGCGCGCAATAAATAAGGGGCCGAATGAGCGATGAATGTGAATAATATGTGGTAGGGAACAGAAGCAGCACGCGCGTGCTGTCATCACTGCCACCGTGCCTCCGGAAGCGTCATCACTGGACGATTCAAACTGCTACTCTTACGAAGACTACATGCCATTGTCGCGCGTAGACGGCGCCGAATCTGCCGATCCTAGGGCCATGGCACTCTACCGGGAGTTTGCTGCTGCCAGCAGTGGTGGAGGCGGAAATTATTCCATCAGCATCGCAGAAAAGGATTTGCCATCAAAAGGGTCGGAAACGGGAGCAGAGGTTTAGTCACCAGAAAAGGAATCAGTGTCTTCGAATTGGGTCTAGAACTGCCTGGAATGATGGAATATGCTAGTATCATGTGCTTCTCTTTTCAAAGAGTGTCAAAGAGGAAGTGAATCATAACATTCTGTCTGATGTTGGACCGATCAGATCAGGCGGCCGTTGATAGTACTAGGCCACAAACAATGAGTCCACATTAATGTCTGCAATGAGTGACAACCGTACCTCGTAGATAATCATCTGATACAGACACAAGCACGCCGTCCAGATGATTGAAATGATCGGCGCACTTTAATTTTTTTGAGACACTGAGGTTACTGCTGAACCATTGACATACCATTATGGATGTCAGCAAGAGCTGTAACGGGTGTCGTTACGGATAATCAGCTTGTTCCCCATACAATCACGCGAATTTAAATCCCATTGAATCACGTGAAATTAATAACAGGTGATTTATGGAAAATCGGAAATTTGTGGCAAGGTCTTATGGGACCAAACTGCTGAAGTCATCGGTCCCTAAGCTGACCCACTACTTAATCTAACTTACGCTAAGGACAACAAACACACACCCATACCCGCGGCAAGAATCGAACCTCCGACGGGAGGAGCCGCGCGGGCCGTCGGCGATGACTTAACGAATTTATATTGTTAAATAGGGGTGGCCCTTGCATTGTGAAACGTGGTTGTTGTAACTCACAGTCATTGAGATTAAACAGACACAGGAAGGCAAACTGTCTGCACGAGGACCTTACTAAGGGGGAGCAACGCGGAATACTCAATTTGATTTTAACATTCATTGACAAATATTTATTTATTTATTTATTTATTTAACCTGGCAAGATTAGGGCCATCAGGCCCTCTCTTACATCTAACCAGGCATTCTACTTATTTTACATTCATATGTTTTAGTAGGCATGTTAAACTACATCTAGTACAAAAAGTGAAACAAACAATTTGAAAGGTACACCTGGAAAAATACATACATATAGAGTTTATATTCTTAGGTCACAAGTACTGTTATAATTAGACATTATTGAAGAGACAGATTTTAGATAGGAGTCCTGGCAGCAGGGAGTATGAGGGAGACTCATGGTGAAGGGAGGAGAAGAATAGAGACATGATGAAACATAATTAAGGAAATATAAAGGAAAAGAAGATTGCGTGGCTAATAGAGATAGATGAAGAGGAAGGCATCTCAGGAGCAAGATAGGAGACGCTAGCTTTGCTATTTGACAGATGAGGGGATTGTCCTTGTACATTAATTTTGTGGAGAACTTTAAGAGGATGATAGTAGGAAATGCTTCAACTTCTTCTTAAAAGCAGCAGGAGATCGAATTATGCGCAAGGTAAGGGGCAGCTTGTTCCAGAGGCGGACAGTGGCAACTGAGAAGGAGTTTGCAAAAGTTTTTGTTTTGTGAGTGGGCACAGTTAGGATACCAAATAAGAGTGACCTCGTGTTTCGATTATGATGACATGACAGGTTTTTAATCTCTGAAGCAAGGTACTGGGGTGCCTGCGCGACGAGAAGTCGGTGGAGTAGACACAGAGCGTGGTAGTCACGAAATTTGTCCGGCCGCAGCCACCCTAGCTCGGAGTATGAAGCGCTAACATGATCATATCGGCGAATGTTGCAGGTGTAACGCACACAGGCATTAATGGTTAGCTCTAGCCGTCTTTTGTTTTCACTACTCATGCCTTGTAGAATCACATCACAATAGTGGAGGTTCGGTAGAACGAGTGCTTGCACGAGCTGGCGTTTCAAGTCCTGTGGAAATATGTTCCGAAACTTTTTGAGAGCATAGAGACAAGCAGACGTCTTTCGGCACACTGCGACTGTATTCTCCGCCCAGTTGAGATGCTCATCCAAAGTTACACCCAAGTTCTTCACTGTTTTCTGATATGGTATTGGAGTACCGTCGAGCAGAATAGGAGGTAGCCGTTCGCGGAAATCTGAACTTATTAATTTCTGATGGGCTATTAAGATTACTTGTGTCTTTTTTGCATTTAGTTTAAGCCCCAGGCTTTTCGCCCATGTCACTACCGAAGACAGATCATCATTCATCTGAGCGATTGCAGTGTTTACGTCTTCAGGTCTGACGCTTAGGTAGAGCAGGAGGTCGTCGGCATAGAAATGATATTTACAGGAGGACAGAACCGACGAAATATCGTTGACATATAAAGAAAACAAAAGTGGTCCTAAGACTGAGCCTTGTGGCACTCCCGAGGAAACATGTTTCCAGGAAGATTTTTCATTTACGCAGACAACACATTGCTGTCTGTCTTTTAAGTAGCTTTCAAACCATCTCATTGCACTATCAGAGAAATTAAGCTGTTGCATTTTTCTGAGCAATATGTCAAAGTTAACAGTGTCAAAAGCTTTGCTGAAGTCCAGTAGCGTCAATATTGTTGCCTTTCGATTGTCGATGGCATATTTCAGGTCATCAGTTACTTTAATTAGAGCAGTGTTTGTGCTGTGATGTTTACGGAAACCGGATTGAAATTTGTCATATAGGCTGAATTCATGCAAGTGTTCAGTGATTTGGTCATGAACAATATATTCAAGTGCTTTGGAAACAGCAGGCAGTATGCTAATTGGTCGGTAATCACTAGGCAGTTGCGGGTTTTCGATCTTAGGAATGGGTCGAATTAGGCTTCTTTTCCATGCAGTGGGATATATTCCGTTCACGAGGGAAAAATTAAATATGTCAGTTAAGACAGGTACTAAGATATCGGCAACATTCTTAATCATGGTTATAACGATACTGTCGTTGCCTACTGCATCAGAAGAGATTCTCATTACTGCTTTTCTTGCCGTATTTGTTGTTACATGTTTTAGATGGAAGGTATCGTTGTTAGTTATCCTGTTTGGGGATTCTTGTGGACGGTAATTATCAGCTGTGCTGGTATTCAGAGGTGCAGAGAAGAATTCATTTAATTCGTTAGCTGACACATGAAGAGTAGTTTCCGATTTTGCCTTTCCGACCCCCAAGCTACGGAGATTCTTCCATAGAGTCGTGGGCGTCAAATCGCTGCATACAAGGGAGGAGCGTGCCTGATTTTAGCATTGCGAATGCATTGTTTCACTCTGTTCCGTAGCTTTCTATATTCTTCGAAACGCTCGGGTTTCGGATTTGCCTTGAAACGCCTGTGGGCAGCATCCCTATTAGTCATCATTTGACGTAATTCAGCTGTCAGCCATGGAGCAGGAGATTTTCTTACACGGATTGTGCGCACAGGTGCATGTTTGTCATAGAGGGCAGTGAGTTTATCACCAAGTTCGTTAATTTTGCCGTCGATTGTGGGTTTTCTGATTATTTGATGCCATGAGATTTCTGAGCAATCGGCTGTTAGAGCGTCAAGGTCAATACGTTTCATGTTCCTACAAGTTATGTAACGCGATTTGATCCTTGGGGGCTGCACAGAGTAGGCCAGGAATATTACATCATGTGCTGAGAGGCCAGGGGCCGATGTTTGACCAACATCTCTTACTTTGTCAGTCTGTTTCGTTGCGATTACGTCTATAAGAGTATGAATGTGCGCCGTATGGTGTGTAGGTTGTAATGGAAGAATGTTCATGCTATTGCAACTAAACAGTCTTCTTAGGTTTATTGCGGAGGGAGTGTCTCTTAGCAGGTCTATGTTCAAGTCACCCATTACGATGACATGTTCGTATTGACACTGAAGTGAATGTAATTCCGACTGGAAGGAACTCATTGAGCTTATTTTTGGCGGCTTGTACACGACGCCAGTCAAGAATTTCCGACTTTGTATATTTATTTCAATGAACATGAATTCAGCCTCTTTTTCTTCAGCAGGATTTGACGTACATAAGACTTTCGCTTTGAGCTCTGTTCGTATATACGCGCCGACCCCGCCACGTCGCTTTTTTTATCTGTCTGCCCTAAGAAATGTGTACCCTGGGAGATGAAAAGATGCAGAGGATATGTGTGGTTTCAACCACGTTTCGGATAAGAGGATTACGTGGTAGTTTAGTTGGTTGAAGAGGAGGCTAAGTTCTTCGTAATGCGCAGGTAACGACTGGATGTTGCAGTGAGCTGCTAAAAGCTCTGACGCGTTCCGCTGAGCAGCCTGGAGTAGGGTGGCAGACTGGTTTGTCCCTTTGTTAGGCACTACCTGCCGCGAGGGGCACTGGCCGCTGCTTCCGCCAAGTGACATCACAGGGGTGTCCGAGATTTTGCGCGCCCTGTTTGTGACACCGCGAGTGCCGAAAGAAAGGCGACTGCTAAAGATTTCCTGAGGTTGCGGGAGTATAGAAAATGGATTAGTGGTATTCGGTGCAAGGAGAATATGACCAAAATAGTGACGGCTGTGTGTCACTGTGTATCCTCTGTCGTAAGAGGAGAAATGTAATTAGCGTATTTGAAACAGCTTAGGGTGGAAATAAGGGAGAAGGGAGTGATTTAAGAGGCCGATGCTGCCAGCTTTATAATTAATAGATTATCGTAGGAAGCTAGAATTAAATTGAAATTTACTAAAGTGATACTGGTAGTGATTATCGTAGGAGGCTACAATTAGATTGAAATTTGCTAAAGTGATACTGATAGTGATTTTTGTTATGAGCAATTTAAACCGAAGAGATGGGTGATTAATGAACTAAAGGAGAGACTAATAATTGCAAGAGAACTATTTCAGAACGGAAGAGAATAAACTGAGAAAATGAAAAAAGTATTAGCAGTAACTAAAATTAAGTAATGGTTAGAGCTACAGACACAAAAAAATAGTGAAAAGTTAATACAGTTACAAAAACAAATATCTACTACGACAACAGAATTCACATGGAAATTTCTTTGTGGGTAACACGGTTACGGATTATGTGCAGACCGCTGTCCTTGAAATGTAGAAATCCTAGTCCACTTCCACGCTAGCAACCAGTGTTAACCTGTGTGAAAGTTTCGAAACTATCGCCATGTCATAAATCGAAACTGTATTGCCAAAATGGCTTTAAATAATTCCATTAGATACAAGGAGCGTTGCAAGTTAAGGCTCGAGAGACAGGAAGTGGTGCGGGTTCGCTCTATTGAACACCAGTACAGCGTTGGGTGTGTCTCCTCTGGAAGATCGTAAGGAAGCAACGAACTTGCTCGGTATAGGTTTTCTTGGTCAGCTTCAGGAAACCCCTGAAACGGGCAGAAAATGAGTCGAAACTCCTACGGAGACGCGGAGCAGTCTAAACCGTTGCTTCAAGCAAATAGTATGTCACAACAACGATTATTCGTAGGACATCATGCTTCTCTGCAGAAACGTCATCGTCAATGCCTTTGATGATCAGGTGCAATGTGGTGCTCCGTTTCCAGCAGTCATTACACCCGTTTTATAAAGTTTTCAGGAAACTTTCTGTCGTCGAGTTATTTAAACAGTTTTTCTGGGTGCCGCATCCTGTTGATACTTTTAGCAGTCATTAGTTACCGAGACCATCGACCGTGCAACGGAATGAAACCGAGATACTTCGGACATATTAGTTTGATACCGAGATTAGCTTGGCAGCTTTTGAGTATCTCGCGCGTTGCTTCCATTTATACGTGCAACCAGTAACAAACCGCTGAGAGCCGCATTTGTCTCCAACAACAGACTTACTGGAGCACTTGCTGTCAGCAGTACGGAGAGATGCACATTAGATTTCGCTTCCCGGACGAAGTTCCCTAGTCCGTCACTGGACAGTGGTTATTCTACGTTTTCTTACTTGACGTAAATGGCGTACAGAAAAACAGTGCGCTGCCGTTAACTGGTGCCAAGTACCCGCCAGTCCCGTTGCGCTCGCATTCCGCTGGTTTACTGGCGCGGCGCGGCTGTAAGAAAGGAGAAAGTGTGTGCCAGCGCTGCTCGCAGCCGCAGATTCGCTGGTGTCCAAGCGAGACGAAAGTGGCCGCCCCCACACACGAATATATCGCCGAAAGAATTGCCTATACAGGATGTCGCTGGAGGAATGATCAATATTCGGGGTTATGACAGGAACGATCATTCGAAGAAAAGAATCTGTGGTAAACATGGGATCTAAAGTCCGTACCATGGGAGATATGAGCACTTTTTCACCTTTGATACCGTAAAACAAATCTTTGCTCTCAATGGCTTGGGAGGAGGTAGTATGAATCAAAGTAAGAGATAATGGCTACTGAACATTGCCTCTAAATTGCATACCTTGAAAGCTGCGAGCACTTGTTCAGTAGAAGCGATGTGTTTCACGGTAGTAAGATGAACAAGTGCTCATAGCTCTTAATTTATGCACGTTAGAGACCATGTGTACTGGACATTTCTCTCTTGTTTGGTGCATACTACCACCTCTTAAAACATGGAAAACAAAGAGCTCGCAGTAGGGGAGATTTGTTTTTCAGAGTCCATGACCCGGCCGGAGTGGCAGTGCGGTTCTAGGCGCTGCAGTCTGGAGCCGGGCTACCGCTACGGTCGCAGGTTCGAATCCTGCCTCGGGCATGGATGTGTGATGTCCTTAGGTTAGTTAGGTTTAATTAGTTCTAAGTTCTAGGCGACTGATGACCTCAGAAGTTAAGTCGCATAGTGCTCAGAGCCATCAGAGTCCATGTTTGCTTGACATTTTTGGTTCGAATGATCCCTCCTGTAGACCAGTGGTCGCCCAACTGCGAATCAAGTATTCGTGCGGCCCGCGGTTCCATGCTGTATCTTATAATGGTATGCATCTGGCAAGTAACAGGTAACAGACGAATTCAAAAACGTCAACTACGGTTAAGAGCTTCTTAAGATTGTACTCGTAGCTTTCCTGCTCAGTAAGAAACAAAAATACGGAGACGGTAATATTTCCAGATGTGCTTAATTTTAGTTCACGTTCGAGAATTCAGCCGTGAGCTAAGCTGGCCGCTTACTTCAGAGGCAGAGGAGTAAGTAATGCGGTCACTGTGGGGTTAGAGAATGTAAGCTGTGGAATGTTTTATTTTTTGTCTTCCAGTACTCGCAACCCACGGTGTGCGCGAATCATACCTATCAGGCACTAAGGTATAAATTTTGTCACGGAAGCGACATAGATTCTCATAAACTGACGTACAGCCGGGAGAGCGGTGTGCTGACCAGATGCCAATACATATCCGCATCCAGTGACGCCTGTAGGGTAAGGATGACACGACGGACGGTGGGTACCGTTTCGTGTTCGGGCGGAGTTTAGTTTTTAGTGGCATGGATTCGTGAATGCGCGTTACAGAGACGATCATCTTCAAACGCTGTATATTTTTGTAATACGGAACATGTAATTACATTACGGCTGTTGTAATGCACCACAGTGTGTAGATGAAAGAGGGTATTCACAACTTTTAGTAAACAATTTCGATAGTGTCTCACACTGCACAAGAATTAAATGCAAGAACAATTACAGTTATTAGCCAATTAAACATCTGCTCTAACAGGCAAGACAATTTGTCAAGCAGTGACTATGTCACAACTGAGGGTTGCAGCAAAGTGAAACAGAAAACATTTGACACGATGTGTTCCGGGTGGTGCTCACTTGTAACGTATTTGGCGGTTGGTAGCCAAATTATAGCGCCCCTACAATAGCTAGTCTATTGGGGACTCTCAATATACTACTGTAGATAGGTTACTAATTAATAAAACGATCGGTACATACGCCGCCCTTGGTGCCGTTCCACAATGACAATAGTAGCACCTGAGTGACAAAATAAGAGACAGAAGAGCGAGGCAGAAACGCCATTAGACGCCATAAGCGTAATGGCTGCTGGACAATGATGAACCGAAACACCATTTCCATTAGCAATCGCCATATTTAAATCAACATGGAGGCGATGCGGGCATGTGACGTGGTGAGAAAACTATATATGCGGAGCTGAGGCGAATGAGGAGTCGTTATAGCGGGCCGTAAATGGGAAAACTCCACTGGGATAAGCGACTTTGAAAAGAGGTAGATTGTTATGGCCTGTTGCCTGGGAGCGGGCATCTCAGAAATGGCGAAGTTGATCGGCTGTTTGTGTGGTATTGTCGTCAGCATGAACGAGAACTGGTTGAAGGACGGTGAAGCAACGAGTAAGCGAAAATGTGATGGAGGTCCACGCCTCCTCACCTAAAATGGAGGTCGGAGGTTTGCCCGCACAGTGAGATAGGACAGATGGCAGGTATGGCGACAGAATACCGAGGATGAATGGAAACGTATCACCTGGTGATGTGGGCACGTTTCTTGCCACACCACGTCGATGGACGTGTTCAGATACGCTGTTGAAACATGCTCTGCTCCACGGACACTGGCCTGTGGGGACGCTGTTACGCTATGTGGAACATTTGCCTGGGCTTCCATGGGACCTTTAGTGATAATCTGAGTCATGCTGACAGCTATGAACTACGTGACCATTACTGAAGACCACCCGGATCCCTTCAGCTTGATGTCTTCCCCGACGGTGCCTTCCAGCGGGATAACTGTCCGTATCACATGGCCAGCATCCCGTATCACATGGCCAGCATCGTGTCACAGTGACGAGAAGAGAGTGATCTTAACCACTGCAACACATCCGGGACGCTATCAGTCGCCAGGTTCTCAGTTTATGCCACTTACGTTAACTGAACGCAGACACCTAGTGTCTCATGCCGCTACAGACATCTGAAGGACTGCACATATAACAGTGTCCGTGGCGCAGAGCACGTTTCAACAGCGTATCTGAACACGTCCATCGACCTGGTGTAGCAAGAAACGTGCCTATCTGACCAGGTGATACGTTCGAAGGTGGTGTTAAAAAAATAATTCTGATGGTTAGACGGGTAGATCGGATAGCTAACGGAGATTTTGTAGGGAAACCAAAGCTTCATTACAATATAGACGTTCAAAGTGATGGCTGCTGCAGTCTTTATGTAGAGATGAAGAGAACTGCACAATAAAGAAAGCTACATCATGCGGGTTCGACAAAAACACAACATTTCTGTAACTCACTTCATTATTCACGTGATTTCTGAATGGACTCTCAACTGTACACGTTCATTTCATGTATTTGAAGGAGGAATAATTTTTTTTTAATTATTCGCCTTTGGCGTTAACCATTCAGCGAGAGAAGCGAGTACTTCAGATCTGGTACACAATAGCATACACTGAAGGGCCAAAGAAACTGGCGCTCCTGCCTAACATCGTGTAGAACCCACGCGGGCACGCAGAAGTGCCGCAACACGACGTGGCACGGACTCGACTAATGTCTGAAGTAGTGCTGGAGGGAATTGACACCATGAATCCTGCAGGACTCTCTATAAATCCGTAAGAGTGCGAGGGGGTGGAGATCTCTTCTGAACAGCACGTTGCAAGGCATGCAATAATGTTCATGTCTTGGGAGTTTGCCCACGTCTGTCGGAATGCACAATGGATATGAATGGATGCAGGTGATCAGACACGATGCTTACATACGTGTCACCAGTCAGAGTCGTATCTAGACATATCAAGGGTACCATATCACTCCAACTGCACACGCCCCACACCATTACAGAGCCGCCATCAGCTTGAACATTCCCCTGCTAACATGCAGGGTCCCTGGATTCATGAGGTTGTCTCCATACCCGTACACGCCCATCCACTCGGTAGAATTTGAAACGAGACTCGTCCGACCAGGCAACATATTTCCAGTCATCAAAAGCCCCACGTCGGTGTTGACAAGCCCATGCGAGGCGTAAAGCTTTGTGTCGTGCAGTCATCAAGGGTACATGAATTTGCCTTCGGCTCTGAACAAACTCTAAGGCGCTGCAGTCATGGACTGTGCGGCTGGTCCCGGCGGAGGTTCGAGTCCTCCCTTGGGCATGGGTGTGTGTGTGTGTGTGTGTGTGTGTGTGTGTGTGTGTTTGTCCTTAGGATAATTTAGGTTAAGTAGTGTGCAAGCTTAGGGACTGATGGCCTTTTTTTTCTTTGTATGAACAACCATATCGATGATGTTTCGTTGCATGGTTCGCACGCTGACACTTGTTGACGTCTCAGCACTGAAACCTGCAGTAATTTGCGGAAGGGTTGCAATTCTGACACATTGAACGATTCTCTTCAGTCGTCATTGGTCCCGTTCTTGCAGTATCTTTTTCCGATGGCAGCGTTGTCGGAGATTTGATGTTTTACCGGATTCCTGATATTCACGGTACATTCGTGAAATGGTCGTACGGGAAAATCCCCCCTTCATCGCTACCTCTAAGATGCTGTGTCCCATCGCTCATGCGCCGACTATAACACCACGTTCTAACTCACTAAATCTTGATAATATACCATTGTAGCAGCAGTAACCGATCTAACAACCACGTACGCTTGTTTCATATAGGCGTTGTCGACCGCAGCGCCTTATCCTGCCTGTTTACATCTCTCTGTATCTGAATACGCTTGCCTATTTGGGGTTTCAGTCTATATACAGTACAGACTTTAGAAATTACATTAAATCTAGGTGAACTTCGTGATCTAAACAGTATATTCATACGCTCAACAGAAACGAATATTCTTCTAGGGCTCCACTACTCGACGTACGTGCCAAGTAATTAAAATGAGAGAATATTAAATCAGGTTATTTTCATTGCTAGATATTCTGCTCTAGAGACTTAGTAAGAAGAGAGAAAATTGTAGCTTTTTGGCAGTTGGGTAAGTAGCCGCCGAGTGTACTTCTGGAGCAACATGTGCGCCGCATAATCCCCTCCCTTTCATACCCCTAACCGGCTGCATTAGTGAGCAGCAGGAGGCGGCAGAACGCTCGCCGGTTGGAAATCCTGTGGGACGCGGCCGATTTCACAGAGAGTGCGACTACCGTAGGATAGGGTAGCGGTCCGGCCGCGTGAGAACGCCGGAACAATGGCGGCGTGGCGCCGGTGTTTCTTTAATTAAAAAAGAAACGACCGCGGCAGTAAAAAGCGCCTCTCGTTAAGCGGGAATGTTCGCGGCTGCGCGCTAGAGCCACGTAAATGAAATAGATACTGCGTGCGCCATACGTCAGCAAAGCCGCCCGCCGTCAGCGCCCGTATAGCTGCGGCATTCGTCAGCCCTCTCGCCTAGCAGCACATTCGTAAAACAGGGGCTGCTGGCGAGATAGCGAAATGAAAGCGGACCTTTTTTACGTTTAACGTCTTTCAAAACGAGATTAAGTGCCTGATGGAAAAGATGCAGAGAGATAACACGTCTGAAGAAGAAAAAAAGAAATATACCTGTTACGAAAACAGAACTCTGGTTAAGGAGAATCGCTTCTTACCACTGCGGTTCTGCAAGTATTCGTGCACGATATACATCTCATTCAACAAAGAAGTCGCTAACAGTGCTGGAGAAAAATTTTCTGTGTAGCAGCAATGCGTGGACTCGATTGCTGGGAGTCCAGTAAACGTCTATGAAAAAAGGGGGGGGGGGGTTCTTTTGAACTGTCTCGGTGTTGATAAGGATGATTTCCATATTGCCCTCGCTGGAAGCTGCAAAAGAATGTGGCATGCATCTGCTTGCTAGCTGCCAATAAACACAAAGGATGGCTTAGAAGATAAAGAAAACAAATTTCGTGCTTTTTTTCGAAAAAATATTTTAGATGAAAGATTACATTTCGTCGCGAGATTTTAGGCAAAGTTATTTCTTTTAATATTTTCATTCCAGAACTTTATCAGATGTGCATATGAAACCGATAGGTCAAATTTACAGATTATTGATTTCAGGATTAATAAGTTTAATCGCGGTGACGGAAGAGAGTAGCATGAAATTTTTACCGGCCACACAGTTAGCGAAACTACAGTGAAATTATGATAAATATAATAGGAGTTCAAAGAGCGAAAACGTCAGTGCAGCTGGAATGGAATGATGATGACCATTTTTTTTTTTTTTTTTTTTTTTTTAAAATTAAGTCTCATAACCCTGACAGATTCCTTGGACAATACCAAGACCAAATCTAGATCATATTGTGCTTGATTATTGGACTGTTTACAACAGGTATTGATAATGGTAACCTCTACTTTTCCTTGTCTCTCTATTTTACCTGCCTTTTGTTGTCATATATTCATAAGTCTGGGTTTGACTAGGTGACCCTTAGTAACCTCGGTGATAAAAAAAAAGATTCGCCTGCTTAGGAGGAAAGTGTTCGGGCGTAAGCTTCACGAAAAGGGAATTGTTTTCAGTGATATCACAGAAGGTGTCGTGAGAGAAAAAATCTACCGAATGGCTGCCAGTGTTGTTAGTTTTCGTGCTGAGGAATCTATGGGCCAAACTTGGGTACTATTCTTCTCGTCTCTAAGTTCCGTACATCTATATTTCGCAAGCGGTGCGGTGTCTAGCGGAGTGTACTTCATGTATCATGCCAGCTCCCATCCTGTTCCAGTCGCGAATAGTTCGCGGGAAGAACGATTGCCGGTAAACCTCCACGAGGGTTCCAATCTCTTCGATTTTATCTTCGTAGTCCTTTCGAAGAGGGGAGCAATATACTCGTCGACTCTTATACGAACGTTGGCTCTCGAAAGTTTAACAATAAACCACACAGCAATGCAGAACGCCTCTCTTGGAGTGTCTGTCACTTCAGTTGGTTGATCATCCCTGTGACGCTTTCATGCCCACTAAAGAAACCTGTAAAGAAACGCGCCGTTCTTCTTTGGATCTCCGCAATTGCCTCCTCTATCAGCCCCATCTGGTACGGATCCCATACTCACCAGCAGTTCAAGTACTGGTCGAACAAATGGCTTGTAAACCCTTTTCCTGTGTCGATGAACTAGACCTCCTGAGGCTTCTCAGTCTGGCATCTGCATTACTCGCGATTAACTTTATGTGGTCGTTCCATTGCAAATCTACACACGCATACTCCCAGGTATTTTACGGAAGTAACTGCTTCCAGTGATCGTTCTGCTATTTTGTAATCACACAATAAAGTGTCTTCCTATCCATGTATTCGCAGTACTTTACATTTCTTTATGTTATGGACTAAGCGGAACTCCCTACACCAAGCGTCGAGCCTTTGCAAGTCTTTCTGCATTTAACTACAATTTTCCAACGTCTCGACTTCTTCATATACAACATCATCATCTGCGAACTGCCTAATGGGACTTTCGACGTTGTCTACTAAGTCATTTACATATATCGAGAAATGTAATGGTCCTATAACACTCCCCTGGGGCACGCCCGAAGTTACTTTTACGTCTGAAGACTTCTCTCTGTTCAGAATGACTTCTTGTGTTCTGTTTGTGAGAAACTCTTCAGTCCAGTCTCACAGGTGGACTGATATTCCGTACGCTCGTATTTGTTCATTAGGAGACAGTGCGGACGGAACTGTGTCTTCCGGAAGTCCTGAAACATGGCATTTACATTCGCACATGTATCTGCTGCTTCCTGGTCGTGGGCAAAGAGGGAGAGCTGGGTTTCATAAGAGCGTTGCTTCGGATTCCATATTGGTCCCTACAGAGGAGATTTTCGTCCTCCAGAAATACCACAATACGAGAGCATAAAACATGTTCCAAAATTCTACAACAGATTGACGAAAGAGATACAGGCCTATAGTTTCGTGCAACTGTCTGACGACTCTTCTTGAAACTGGGAATGGCATGTGTGTTTTTCCAATCATCGGGGCCACTTTGCTCCTCCAAAGACCTACTGTACTCAGCTACTAGAAGATGGTCAAGGTGTTTCGCATACTCTACGTCCAGTGACCTTCACTCTGTTGAAATATTTCAGTTGATTTCCTATCCCATGTTGATTTATTTCGATATCAGCCATTTTGTCGTTTGTGCGATTAGCTTGTGCAAGCTATATTTTGCATTTTAAGGACAGAAGAAGGAAAGGGAGATAGTGCTCAAAAGCCGTTCGACGACGAGGTCATTAAAGATGGAGTAGAAGCAGAAACTGAACTAGGGCAAAGAACAAATACTGCCTTATCCTTCTCGAAGGAAGCAGCACAGCATTCCCCTCTATCGACATAAAAGAGTGCGAAAATCTAATTCTGGATAGTGGACGGGGATTTGATTCCTACTTTTCTAGAACGTGAGTCAAACTCCTCATTCACTGTCACCTAGCTCGGTGTCACGTAGTCTTTTGAGTCATTGTTCAAAGAAGCTGGAGTAAGTCGCTAGCTGCGTGTACTATAAAGGCATGGTGCGAGGTGTTCGGCGTTTAGCCGCCAATAGTTAAGAAGTATTCAGTGAACAAAAAATGTTATTTATCATGAAGCACAGGTGGGAAATTTTATGTAGGTCCGTACGGTCAGATGTGTGTGTTTAGCAGTATGCTTACAAGCCAAACTTCGCTTCCGACGTCAACCGGACGTGCGCGGCAGCTCGGGGAAAAAGAACGGTCGATCACATTTGCGACCCAGTGAGGCAATGCATGCGTGAGACACACTCAGAGATGAAACGACAGCACGCGTCCCTGATCAAGGCTGCGTCCCTACGGACGATGCGTTCAAGCAGCCGACACTCATCAGCTCTGTAAGGCTGTTGGAGCGGGAGGACGTCAACAGCAAAAGCGTTTACGCAAAAGAACACACGGCCAGTGTCGGGGAGATGCGTAGCAGTGAGGTGGACACGATCGGATCAGAGAAATGGGAAAAAATTTCATGCCAGGGAGAACGGTCACCGACCTTCTTTGGTTCCAGAATTTATTCCCAAACACTAGCTGGTATTTATAATGCTTACAGCGGACCGCAACCTGTGGCTTGATGCTCCATAAAACACACACACACACACACACACACACACACACACACACACACACACACACACACACAGGAGGGAGGGAGGGAGAGAGACTGCACATATGTTGAACTAGCTGAAAAGGAGAAAAGGACACTCTTCGCTTTTCTTTTTTCCTACTTGTTTTCTCAATGGGAAAAAAGTGCAGTTAATCATCTCATTTCTATACCATTTAGCTTGTTCATTGTTATAAACTGCATTTGGTGGGTTACTTTTGGGTGCAAAGATGAATATGTTCGATGGTTGTTACGTATAGCTGTCCGTGAAAGAGGAATTGTTCAGTTTGCTTTTGTTCTACAATATTACTTTTATTGTTAACCGGTTTCGGTTTACAAGGCCATCTTCAGACATTTACTGAGTAATATCACCAAAGAGGTTAGAATGTTTGCAAAAAACATTGGAAGAGAAGTAACACGTCTAGACTCAAGTAGAAACATACAGTAAGTAACATCTTTGCAATGAAAAAGCAAAAATTGAACAGTATATAAATAACAATGGAGTAGACAGGAAAACCTTTAGCTCAAAATAGGAATAGCATGCCTACATGACAGCTTCTATTAATAAACAAAACTAATAAAATAAAATAAAATAAGTACTAGACAAGGCTACATCACGAGGTATGAAACATAGAGAGTGATACACAAACCAATTAAAAGAAGAGCCAATTATCAATGTAGCTACAGAATACATAAGGAACTTAAGCAATATCAATAAGATAAACAGAAATAAATAAATGCAGAAAAATGGATGTGTTTGAGGGAACCTACCGTTTGAGAGTGTGGTGGTACTGCATTTTAACATTAACATTATAATTAAAGCAGTGGCTGTTTAACAGTTTTCATTAAATAAATGAGTAAAGTAAAATATGAACAGTATTTGATGGGACAACTACAAGGGGTGTTAAACATGGACAGTAATACAAGTACCAGTTATAAGAAAGCCTTAACTATTGAAACTACGGTATATATAGAATACAAAGACAACTTCAACAAAACAAGTTAATTGTCTCTTCTTTTAATTGGTTTGTGTATCACTCTCTATGTTTCATACCTCCTGATGTAACCTTGTCTAGTACTAATTTTATTTTATTTTATTAGTTTTGTTCATTAACAGAAACTGTTATGTAAGCATGCTATTCCTATCTTGTGCTAAAGGTTTTCCTGTCTACTCCTCTGTTATTTATGTAATGTTCAATTTTAATTTTTTCATTGCAAAGATGTTTCTTACTGTATGTTTCTACTTGAGTCTAGACGTGTTGCTTCTTCCAATGTTGTTTGCAAACATTTTAACTTCTTTGGTGATAATACTCAGTAAATGTCTGAGGATGACCTTGTAAGCCGAAAACCGGTTAACAATAAAAGTAATATTGTAGAAAAAAAGCAAACTGGTGCTTTTCATTTATTATAATGTTGTTCTACGAAGAATCGACGGAAGATTCTGTTAACATGAGGAATTGTTCTTTTAAATTCACTGCGCAACACTGGAATGTTTGCCTTCTTGTTTCATTGACAATCAAACTATGAGCTAACTCATCGGAAATTTGAGCCTTTTAAAGCTGAATGGTAGGTTCGTTGAAATGAGTGGAATTCATTGTATGAATACTGACCTACTTTTTCCCATTTCCAGTTTAAATTTTCTCTTCTATGACGTTTGCAAATTTTTCTGCGGGACATACCGGAAACATTAAGCGAATTTACGAACTCTGTTGATGACTTTGCGCTTTCATCTTCATTCACAGTTGTCACAACGGATTTAATAACTTTTGTTCTCCTGCTATCGCACTCCATATCTGCTTATTTGTTTGTTGGGCCCCGTTATTTATTTTCCAAAACAGTTCGTTCACAGAACAGTTCTTTGTTTACGTAGATCGAGGCCCACTAGAAAGACAGCCTTCGGCGCGTACGTCACGAAGGTAGGCCTGAACTCGCTCGCTTCCTCAGCTCGGCAGAAAAAACGCGTTTCTAAACCTGTTAACTCTCAGTTGGGCGAGAATTGCAGCTTCTACTGGATTCTGCTATTATGAAGTCTTACTGATTACAGTACTACAACAAAATTTAATTTAAATGGTTCAAATGGCTCTGAGCACTATAGGACTTAACTACTGTGGTCATCAGTCCCCTAGAAATTAGAACTACTTAAACCTAACTAACCTAATGACATCACACACATCCATGCCCGAGGCAGGATTCGAACCTGCGACCGTAGCAGTCGCGTGGTTCCGGACTGCGCGCCTAAAACCGCTAGACCACCGCGGCTGGCATTTAATTTAAAATCAATACTTGATATACATGGTATAACGGCCTGTTTATAGCATTTAGTCTCTTCTGCTTAACAGTCCTTGCCGAGCGGTCGAAGGCGCTGCAGTAATGGACTGTGCGGCTGGTCCCGGCGGAGGTTCGAGTCCTCCCTCGGGCATAGGTGTGTGTGTTTGTTCTTAGGATAATTTAGGTTAAGTAGTGAGTAAGCTTAGGGACTGATGACCTTAGCAGTTAAGTCCCATAAGATTTCACACACAATTGAACTTATTTTTAACAGTCCTCGCTTCATACAAGAAGTGGCGGTTTATGCAACGAATAATCAGTTTGGTATGAATTTAATTTTATTGTATCCCAGTATAGCCGTAACAAATTATAAATAGGGCTATGGACTTCCTTCCATTGTAGGACTAATAACAGTAAAACTCCATAATAGCGGATTCCAGTAGAAGATGCAATTCTCGTTTGTACGTACACACCTAGTTACGAATTAACATGTGTAGAAACGAAGTTTGTCTGCTGAGTTGAGCGAGCGTGACGTACGCACCGCTGCCTGTCTTTCTCGTAGGCCTCGACGTAGATACACTCTATAAACGTTTACCTTAAACCTAAGGCAACTCACAAATATAACGAAAGAAAGGGAATCCTACAGAAAAATTAAAATACATAACTATGTTTAAGAAAGTAAACAATAGTTCAGTAATTTGGAATGGACTATTCTTTACTGCGAGATGTGTGAAAAAAGCAGCCGGCCGCTGTGGCCGAGCGGTTCTAGGCGATTCAGTCCGGAACCGCGCTGCTGCTACGGTCGCAGGTTCGAATTCTGTCTCGGTCATGGGTGTGTGTGATGTCCTTAGGTTAGTTAGGTTTAAGTAGTTCTAAGTCTAGAGGACTGATGACCTCAGATGTTGAGTCCCATAATGCTGAGAGCCATTTGAACCATTTTTTTTAAATAAAGCAATTAGACTGACAAAAATATCAGCGTTCGGGCATCGCTGTGTCGTTCTACTTGTTTAGACCGATGTGTACACCTCTTCCAGATGTTCAGTCCAAGTTTCAGCTCCGTATAGTCATCATGTGATGTTTGAGAAATGTTCAAATGTGTGTGAAATCTTAAGGGACTTAACTGCTAAGGTCATCAGTCCCTACGCTTACACACTACTCAACCTAAATTATCCTAAGGACAAACACACACACCCATGCCCGAGGGAGGACTCGAACCTCCGCCGGGAGCAGCCGCGATGTTTGAGAGCTTCACCAGTTATGTTACGTTTTTGTTGTGTGTTACGCAAATGGGACAGCGAAATGCCATCAAGGTTTGTGTTAAACCTGGGGACTCAGCGAATGTGGCCTTTGAAAAGTTGAAGCAGGCCTATGGGGAACAAGTTTTCAGCTGGCACAAATCATTGTTGGAAGGCTGAGAACACGTTGAAGATGAACGTCGCTCAGCGAGACCTTCAACCTCAAAAACCGACGAAAACATCGATCAGATGCGTGCTCCTCTACGATCGGACCTCCATAACAAACTTTCAAGGAAGTTTTTTACAAAGATGACCTTGAAAATCTTAGGAAGGGGGTGAATCAAGTGAGACCAGACATTGCAGGCAAATGGATGCTGGATCATGATAACTCGCCATATCACACGGACACTTCCACCACGGTATTTTTTATCTCAAAAGGAATTTCTCTTGTTCCACAGCCCCGTTATACACGTGATCCGAGTCCTTGCGCCCTTTTCTTTTCCCGAAGCTGAAAAACGTCTTTAAAGGACGTCATTTTTGGACTCTGGAATGCTTTAAAAAGAATGTGATCGAAATGTTAATGGCCCTACCGATTGAAGCATTTCAGCCGCTGCTACCAAGACTGGAAACGATTCAGCCAGTGTATAGCCGCTGAAGAGAACTCCTCTGAAGAGTAAAACACAGTTGTTTGAAAAAAATAAAAATTTTAGTTGATAAAAAAATCAGTCCCATTACCTTTCTGATATACCTCGTATGTCACTGAACACTGCAGGTTGCACTAGCGGAATTTTAAGCCGTACGCGGAGATGCTTCGGGACGCCATATGACGCAGACTGCACTAAAGGGGAACCTCTGCACTGGGGTACGTCCGTAGCAGGAAAGCGGTGTCGCGGGCAATGCCACCTTCTGGCACTCCACGTCCACGCGGTGCTGATGCTGACGTAAGCGCGACGCCTCTAGCGGGGGTAAAAAAGAAAAAAAAGGGAAAAAGGGAGGAGGGATGGAGCGAGGAGAGAGGACAGGAGTACAACTGGCAGCGACCTTAACAAATAGAACAAGGGCAGGGTCGGACGGGCGGCTGTGGCGACACTGCAAGACGCGGACGCGCGGACAAAAGAGGTGTACGAGCGGGGCGGGCGCAAAACAAAGGGGGCGAGCGGCCGCCGGGCCAGCCGCCGGGCCGCACGCGTTGAGTGACTGCGACTGCCTGGCGCGGCCCGCGCCGAGTCGACCCGAGTCGCTTCCTGACAAACGCGCTACCGCTCCGGGCGTTCCGAGCGCACGCGCTGGATTCCAGCTCGTCGTCGTCGTACGACAACACAAACACCTCTCCTCTCCGTTTCTATTTTACGTTTACTCTCTAGACTGACGTGATGTCCTCCTCTGTCTCTTCCTATACTGTCCGAGTGTTATATAGCTAGAGAAGGCCGAAATGCACGCTATAAGCTCACGTAGGACGGCGTGAGGTCTGAAACAGGATACGTAATGAATGCTATAAAGAAAAGTACGTAGCTTCTGGAATACTTAACTTTAATCCATCATTTGTATACATCGTTCTTGATGAGACATGCTTCATACGATAACTATCAATTGCTATGGCGCCTTGCAAGGTCGTAGCCATTGACTTAGCTGAAGGCTAGTCTAACTATCTTCTCTGCAAATAAACGAGGCTTCGTCAGTGTTGCATCGCTAGCTGAGTCGTCTGTACAACTGGGGCGAGTGCTAGTAAGTCTCTCTAGACCTGCTGAGTGGCGGCGCTCGGTCTGCAATTACCGACAGTGGCGACATGCGGGTCCGTCGTATACTACCGGACCGCGGCCGATTTAAAAGCTACCACCTAGCAAGTGTGGTCTCTGGCGGTGACACCACACCGAGTCTTCCCATTTTCACACACTTAGTACATTCAACATCTTCGGTAATATTTAAATGAGAAAATTTTTGACTTGAATGTGGCCGTTATCAGTATCTATTGAATTTACAAAGACGGAACTTTGTTTGGTTAATTATTTATTATATTTTACTCACATACTTGTGCCATCCATGCTGAACACTGAAGTGCCAAAGAAACTTGTATAGGAATGAGCTATGTAAACAGGCAAAATACGGCGCCGTGGTCAGGTAGGCCTATATGAGACGACAAGTATCTGGTGCAGTTGTTAGATTGGTTATTGCTGCTACAATAGCATGTTATCAAGATTTAAGTGAAACTTCCTGGCAGATTAAAACCGTGTGCCGGACCGAGACTCGAACTCGGGACCTTTGCCAGGAAGTTTCATATCAGCGCACACACTGCTGTAGAGTGCCGGCCGCGGTGGCTAGCGGTTCTAGGCGCGCAGTCCGGAACCGCGCGACTGCTACGGTCGCAGGTTCGAATCCTGCCTCGGGCATGGATGTGTGTAATGTCCTTTGGTTAGTTAGGTTTAAGTAGTTCTAAGTTCTAGGGGACTGATGACCACAGTAGTTAAGTCTCATAGTGCTCAGAGCCATTTGAACTGCTGTAGAGCGAAAATTTCATTCTAGAAACATCCCCCAGGCTGTGGCTAAGCCATGTCTCCGCAATATCCTTTCTTTCAGGAGTGCCAGTCCTGCAAGGTTCGCAGGAGACCTTCTGTGAAGTTAGGAATGTCGGAGACGAGGTACTGGCGGAATTAAAGCTGTGAGGACGGGGCGTGAGTCGTGCTTGGGTAGCTCAGTTGGTATAGCACTTGCCCGCGAAAGGCAAAGGCCCCGAGCTCGAGTCACGGTCCGGCACATAGTTTTAATCTGCCAGGAAGTTTCATATCAGCGCACACTCCGCTGTAGAGTGAAAATTTCATTCTAGAAGATTTAAGTGAGTTTGAACGTGGCGTTATCGTCAGTTAAGGGGCGATGAGACACGACATCTCGAAGATAGCGATGAAATGGGGATTTTCCCGTACGGCCATTTCATAAGTGTACCATGAATATCAGGAATCTGGTGAAACATCAAATCTCCGACATCGTTGCGTCCGGAAAAAGATCCTGCAAGAACGGGACAAACGACGACTGAAGAGAATCGTTAAACGTGACAGAAATGCCACCCTTACGCAGACTGCTGCAGATTTCAATGCTGGGTCATCAATAAGTGTCAACGTGCGAGCCATTCAACGAGACATCATCTATGTGGGCTTTCCGAGCCGAAGGCCCACTCGTGTGCCCTCGAGGACTGCACGACACAAAGTTTTACGCTGACACTGGACTGTTGATGGCAGGAAATCAGGTGGACCTATGTTAATCAATAAGGTTAGATATGCACTATGTTTCAGTTTTCGCTGACTCTTTCTCAGTCGTGTTTATAATTAATTCGCTTTCCATGTGCACAAGTAGGGAAACATGGCGCAACGGGAAAATCACCTTACAGTATAATCTGAGGTACCTTACTTGAAAATCACTTAAAACTCTGTTATATATTTTTACTTTCATATTCCCCTTTCTGCTCCGCCCACGGGGACGAATGGGATAAAGCATATTTTTGGGAAATTATTGTATAAACGTTGAAATTATTGTGAATAACAATGTAGAACTGAGACAAAGCCCTTTAATGAACAGTTTAGACTGTGGAATATGAAATCTTCTAAGTAGTTGTTAACAGTATGATAATAAATACTTTCAGAATGGAAATGATACTGATAATATTTTAATGTCATATTATGCTTGATACTTATATTGTATCCCATCGCTGATGCACCACATGTAATTTACGGATTGCCAAAAGACAACATACGATACCCAGGTAACAAATCCTATAGCCCAATCCTGCCTAGCAACACAAGTTTCTTTGTCAAATCTGTTAAGCTCTTTCTTTCTGATAACTAATATGCTAATATGCTAATATGCTAATGTGCTAATGGTCTCACAATGAGATGTTTTATGGTTGGACCAGTCGTATCTCCATCGACTGGAGGTAGGATACCATTTTGTCTTTTTGTTCTGCAGTGAACGCATTTTTAAATTTCCCATCTGATTTGTCAACTGTTTAGCTTGTTTTCTTCTTAGCTTTACGAACGTAGCTTTGCCACGTTCACATTGATACGTTAGACGTCTTAGTTGATTTTATAATCCCCATTTCAGGAGATAAAACGGTCGAAACTGCCACTTACATTAATTTAATATCCAGTTGCTATCTAACAGTATTTCTAATGTACGTCTACAGTATCTGGAAAAGATAGGGGGGAAGGGAGGGGAGTTGAAGGGAAGAAACATGCAGATTGAAATCTACTTGCATCAAAGAATAAAGGAGCAGATCAGTACACTATTCCATTCTGCCCCATCCTGCTCTGCCTCAAGAGCACATTTCAGGTTAACAACGTTTATGGACCGCAATAACTCACAGATTTAAACGTATTGTCTAACGTATAGCGAGTAGGATACACTTCAAGGGTACACTTAATTTAAGAATGAACGAGTTATCTTACATTTAAATTCGTCTAAAGTTTTAAAAACACGTGAGGGGCTACCATTCACTTACAAGTCGCATTCCAGACCAACTCAAAATGGCTGCTGCACCTTCCCTTCCATTCAAAGAGATGTCTCTACGACAGGTTGCAGCACTTTCTCGTCTATAGAACAACACAATCCAGTTGCCGTTCTGTCGCGAGTTACCTTACGTGGGGCAAGGACCACGAGGAAGACGGGTCGTGGTGCATACGTCACATCACGTGACACCGCAGGTCTTATGAGTGCCAACAGACGTCTCAGACGCAGAGCTCTTAACCACGTCTGACGAGCCTAATTATTGCTGACTGCGCCTTTAAGGGCATGCTAGCTCTCGATAGGACCCAACAATGTTAAGAGGACTACGTACATCCTGTACTTACAGTGTTAAATTTGCAATATTAATGACACATTATCTCAGAACCTTTGACTGAAAGAGGTGTGAAATGTTTTCAAAGTATAGTTTCACTTCTTTTCTGATTGCTGAACCAGAATCATAACATTGCAGGTGTTTTTTCCTGGAGTGATACCAATTGCCCTAGTACCTTAGTTCTTACCTTATTACCATCATTAAAAGTTATCGCAGCGTCGCAAACACCCAAAGATAGAGTTTTCATTCTTACAAATTATGTTATTAAAAGACTCACTCGGGTATTGCGTTCGACCATGGAGACATTTCGAAGGAATGTCGGGATGAGCTAACACACTATATACTGGTTTAATAGCTTTCATCACTGCAGACAGTATGCTATTTTTGTGCCCAAAATTTTTCCTCTGTACCCGCTGCCTGAGCTTTGCTGTATTTGCACTATCAGTCAGCACCAGGTGGGCAAAGACCATGTGTAGATGTAACATCAGTGGATAATTTGTGGAAGAATGTAGCCCACACTGCTCTTTTTATCTCGTGTAGGTCACGTGTATTGTTTCTTATTGCCATTCCATAATATTGCTGTAAATGATCAATGTTTTAATATTTAAGTCTTCCTTTACCATTTAGAGTCTCCACAAAACGCAAATGCGATACCGTCATTTCTGTTTACACACTGCATCCAGCATCTTACCACGAACATTAACGTGAATTCAACGAATAAGTAGCTGGGATGCACAGCGTTCTAGACTGAATAGTTCCGGAGAAATAGATACTTAAGTAAGTGAGTGCAGAATGACTGGATTTTTTTGAACTTGCACTATCAACTTTGAAATAATAAAAACTACACTTCCAATTGGAATTAATCGACAAATGACGCATCAAATAATTCAGGAGAATAAATAGTATTAAGAGATAACAATCGTAAAATGTCACCTTTTGGCCAATTTAATCACACAGAATGTCAAATTAAACTCCTTTCAGTCATCTAGTTACCAAAATTACTTTATTTGGCTAACAGTTTCGGCGATTTACGACGCCACCTAGGGCCCTGACGGACGTGTAGGATGATTCCACCACGGTTCTGATCAAAACGGGGGCCAGATATACTGGTATTAGAACACTTCTGTTACAGCCGGCGGCCGATGGTTGAAGTGATCGCTAGAGCAAGCAGCAATCTACTTATTAGTACTGCTATCGTCTGTTTTGATCAGAAGCGAGATGAAATCTTGCTACACGCCCATCAGGCTCCTGAAGATGGTGTAGTAAATCGCCGAAACTGGTAGCCAAATAAAACAAGTTTGGAAACTAGACGGCAAAAGGTGCTTAACTTGACATCCTGTATCGAACAGCCGAGTCCCGCAAAACCATCTCTGAAAGATGGTCATACAGAGAATTTCATCACACTTACTCCCCTTAAGACCTTTGTTGGGTACCATTCCTACCGATTTCTCGTGGTCCATGTACGGAGCTGAGCGTTCGCGAAGCGTGGCGGAAAATTCAATTAGTGTTGTGAGAGTGTGGGTGACATTCTGTCATTCTGCGCAACCGATTAATCTGAGATGTACCCTTTACCCTGTGGCTCCTGCAAGATTCAATTTCCACCCCCACACTACTACAGAAGTCGGACAGACGCTCCTAACGTTCTAAAGAGAAATGCCTGAAAAACTTTCAGCAATAAATATCCTCTGGAGTCGTCCGCTGTACGGAAATGACACAAAAATTCACAAAACTTCTTACGTAACTCAAAAATGGTTCAAATGGCTCTGAGCACAATGGAACTTAACATCTGTGGTCATCAGTCCCCTAGAACTTAGAACTACTTAAACCTAACTAACCTAAGGACATCACACACATCCATGCCCGAGGCAGGATTCGAACCTGCGACCGTAGCGGTCACGCGGTTCCAGACTGAAGCGCCTAGAAACGCACGGCCACACCGGCCGGCATCTTACGTAACTAGTGGGATACTTGGGTACTGGAGTAGTTCTAGTTAGTGTAAGAAAAACATGAAACCAACGTAAATTATTAATTTTTCTTGCAAAAATTCTGAGAAATCACAATGGCACTTTTAGTTATGAACTGAACAAGTTATTTCCGGGTTCTTTTCGGAATGTGAAGTTACCTCTTAAGGATAGGATTCGCTAATGAAATTTCTATACAAAGTTTAAGATTGTTATTGATTTAGCAGAATGTCTGAGAGCCCTGCCTACTCAGCTTGAATAATTATCCATTAGAATGTTGCTAGGTACAGTCAAGGCTGTCGTGTGTGAAATGCAGTGAAGTGTACTGTTGTGGAGGAAATATGGGGCTCGCAAGAGCTGTAGCACACAATGCCGTAAGCTGCGATGACTGCTGTCTGCGCCGCTCGCTGCTGACAAATAAGATAACTCTCGTTCTATCTGGATAGACCTTCGCCAATCAAACTCTCCCTACGCCTTGATGAAGTCAAGGACTCCTATTCACCACTAGTCTAACTATTGGCGTGGTACACCGGTCAGATAACCAGTCCACCGTGATGCCACTCAAAAATTCGCTTGCAAGCACTTAACTGTAACTCCGTTCACACCGCACAATAAGTGTGGCGGCCAACACAGTGAACAGCACTTAATCGCAAGGACTCAATATAGAGTCGCACTCAGATTCGCTCTCGACAGAGGTGCTCTCCCAGTGAAGTACTGAGGAGAGACTTGTTCCTCGCTCTTTGAGTACACGTACGAGTGCACACGCTGTTGTTACGTGTTCTCACTCCAAGAGCGACAACGGAACGGCCCCTCTCCATGCCAGATGTGAAGGGCTATATCTTTCAGTCTTTTCCATTACTACTTCAACTCAAGGCGTCAGGAATATCGCCTACCAAACAGCATTGCTCTTCTAAAACGGGAGAATGACGTTTCGTTTAAGGCGACCAATCCGGAAATCTGTAGCATCGGCGTTTGGCGTTTACTGTCTCCCTGTGAAAACCTCTGGAACTGCATGCTATGTTTGTAAAGAATGCGTATGCTGGGCGCTCCCACACAGTGTAGCGGAATGTGCTTTTAAGTCTAACACGGGGTCGTTCTCCCTTTCACTCGGGCAAACGCTGTCTGCTCTACGGGCGGTCGCCAGCTGACGTAGATAGGTTGACTCGTCCTCTGAAGGGACTGGCTTCCTGGTGTGCGGTTTGCCACTCCCGAACTAAAAGCTTTTGTGACCGTCATGTCTTGAATGTGTGTGTGTATGCCAGCCTCGAGTATTTCAAGCTCGGCGCGCACTTGCGATTTACTAGTTATTTGCGTATCGTTTACATGAATTCACACAACACTGACTTTATCTTATCGAGTTTGGGTTCGAATGAAGCGTCTTGATGTGCGGAATATGATTGTGAGGGCGGAATATGTGAGCAATGAAGGTCAGGAGACCACGTCGTCTTACAGTGTGACGTCACAAGTCCGTTGCGAGACCCGTACTTCGCGTGGGCCCCTACACTGCGGTCTTGAGCAGGCGCTGAAGCTTGCCGCAGCAGAGCAGTCGGCGGCGGCGCGCGGTACTCACCGAACTGGACGTACATCTTGGGGCTGACGTCGTTGACCCATGCGGCGGCGTGCAGCGCCACCCAAAGCAGCGCCGCGACGCGCACCAGCGCCGCCCGCATGTTCAGTGCGGCCGCGGCACCTGCGAACAGCGAACAGCGCGCCCTTAGCCGGCTTCTCATCACCACACTTCGAGCCACCTAGCACTAGGACTCAAATTATTACGTTGCATCATCACTCTCGTCCCACGGATCCGTCCAAGGGTGGACTCTGGGACGTAGTAAGAAGTCAAACACATACATTTGCTCAAGTGCAATACAGTAAAATGACGTGAAGTTGTATTACAATACTAATTCAAATTACAGGGTGATAGATATTGAACTATACGAAAAAAATGTAAATTAGTTAAAAACTACGGGGTGCACACAGCTTACTCACTACAGATATTCTGATTTAGGTTATGACATGTTCGATGTGCCTGCCATCATAGGTGATGATGCGGCGCAGACGAATAGCGAAATTATGCATGACCCGCTGAAGTGTCGGAGTTGCAATAATGACTGTGTGGACGATGTGGCCTATTCTACACCTTATTTTATATCTATATGACGAAGCTATGCTGATTATATTCATATGTTTTGACGATGCCATTATGGTCTTACCACTTTAGGACATGGCGTAAAAAAGGTCTGAGGATGGTCATTACGGACTGAAACCGGTCATCGTCTAAAGAATTCATATTGTGATCAAAGACTGAAATAAAAAAACATCAAACACTCTTCTGCTTCAATGGGGTTGATTGAGCTCCATCTAGCACGAACCACATGTTGTCGAAAGCAGGGTCACTTTGGATAATAGCGATGAAATGATCTTCCAAAACCTTCACGTATCGTTCGGTAGTCACCGTGCCATCAAGGAATATCACACCGACTATTCCGTACTGTACATGGCACACCACACAGTCACCCGTTAGGACTGAGGAGACTTCTCGATCGCGCAATGCGGATTCTCAGTCACTAAGTGCACCAATTTTTCTTGTTGACGAACCTATTCAAATGAAGGTGGGCTTCGTCGCTAAACCAAATCATGTATGAGCATATTAATTCCCATGATACCCCACTGCCAACCGTGCAGTTTAAGCGTCCTAATGCAAAACGCTCAGAAGTTATGACGAATTTATTTCGTATAGCTCAATAATTGTCACCCTGTATATCTACATTACGAAACCACTATCGCGGAGCACTGTGTGACTCCACTTTTGATAAGTTTAAGGGTTTTTACGTAGTTTTTATAGTTAACGATCAAGCACAGTGCCTAAGATTATGTAAGGGCAAGGAGAAAATAAACCGTAATGACGTTCCACAAACTACGTAATAACGCGACGAGAATGCTTTTCGACAACTGACGTACAGGGTGTTTCACAGTGCATGTTACGCACTTCTAGAGATTGTAGAGGGGACTCAGTAGAGCATGTTCTATACAGGAACCCATATCCGTAAGCAACAAACGACGACTCTACATAGCGTCAAATTTACAGACGGCAGCGCCAGTAAATGTGTCTCTATATAGGGTGATTCCGTGGTGACGTCGAAAAATTTCAAGGATGGGGAGACGGATAAATTTATCAATTTCGAGTAAGGGGCCTTGGTTCGGAAACGAACGAGTCGAAAGTTGCAAGCGAAAATCATTCTGATATCTCTGAGTGGGGTACACGTAACGATATTATTGTTGCTAAGAATGTAGCGTATGCAAATTTCGCAAGACTAAAACAAGGAAAAATGTCCAGTAAACATGGGCTCTAAAATGCGTGTCCGAGGAGGTATGGGCACTTGTTCGTCTTCGCTTGTTTGAAATACATCTCGTCTATGGAGTACATGATCATAGCTCTTAAGGTATACATTTTGGAGCCCATATTTGCTACCCCTTTTTTTTCTTGTTTTGGTCCATACTGTCACCTCCGAAAGTTTCCTACCCTACAACAGTAACACTACATGTATTCCTCTGTCAGAGATATCAGAATGGTTTTCGCTTATAACTTTCGACTCTTACGTTTCCCCTACCTTACCTCAAACTGTAGCCGAGTGGTATAAGGCGCTGCAAACATGGGCTGAGCGGCTGGTCCCGGCGGAGGTTCGAGTCCTCCTCGGGCATGGGTGTGTGTGTTTGTCCTTAGGATAATTTAGGTTAAGTAGTGTGTAAGCTTAGGGACTGATGCCCTTAGCAGTTAATTCCCATAAGATTTCAAACACATTTGAACAACCTCAAACTGATAGATTTATCCTTCTCCATCATCCTTGAATGTCTGCAACGTCATCACGGAGTCACCCTGTATCTACATATACATCTAAAGGCGCCTACAATTTTGACGCTCTGTAGCGTCGCTGGTTGACGTTATCGGGCATGGGCTCCTATGCAAAAACGGTGTAGTTCTTAACGATAGGCTTGTTCCTGGATTGAATTTTCGTCTGCTGTAGTGGTACTTAGTAATATAGAGTCCAAAGACTAAAAAAGTGTCGGATAGTGACCCAATTTTAATAGAACATGGGACGCTTTATTCGTGATACGTTTCTTAAGCTACAGCTCCCTGTTTCTAAGAAACAATAGTACAAGGGGAGCACTGAAACGCTTAACGACAAAGGTGTTTCTTAGGAATCCAAAAAGTAAACGTAAACTGATTAAAACATCGTGATCAGTTTATAGTTCTCAGATAAACTCCTTTCCTCTTCTGTCCACTGAGAAATGCTGCAGAAAATTTGCGAGAAATTATTTACGTTTACGTATGTTTCAGATGGGCAGCTTTTGTCCATGTTTGCGTCAGGCTGTACACTTAACCGTTAGTTTTTTTTTTTAATTGATGGGAATTTTCAATAGAAAATACCCATTCTCGGAGATTTTATTTTGTGTGTGACAGATAGTTGATGAACATCTAGGTTCCTGTCAATCGCTTAAATATCCATCACGAATTTCGTCGATATATAAGTGGCCCTAAACTTCCCCATTTTCCTTGGGTGGGTAAGGAATATTTTCATCTATTAACCAACGATTACTTTTGAGTAACTACCCTAAACTTCAGATGATCTGCATTCTAAGAAATCGGAAGGAAAATTCAGAAAAAAACCAAATTCGAGCGAGTTTATCATAAGCGCTGATGATACGATAAGGAGGTACGATATTTGTTATTGAATGTGTGACGTACTCCTAAAATCTAATCGTGAAATTACATTAGTGTCGTCTAAGTGATTTTTACTCAGATTACTACCCGCAAAATATTGTCACCAGAGAGGATTTTAAAACACAAAAACGTGCCTTCATTTAAAAAAGGAAATGATCCATTCGTAAGGTAGCTTGGTATAAAGCAGGCCCACAGGTGAACTTCGTTGTACCAAGGAAAACCATTTTAAAATACGAAGTGATGTCCGTTATTATGTCTTTTCGACAGTGGTTTTAACGTCAATGGAGAGAACTTGCTGCTTTGTCTGCATCTCTATTCAAGTATAAATAACAACGCAGATTGTAATGTGTAACGGTCCCTCGTCTTTTTCTTTACTCGCAACG
This sequence comes from Schistocerca piceifrons, assembly GCF_021461385.2. Taxonomy (NCBI): domain Eukaryota; kingdom Metazoa; phylum Arthropoda; class Insecta; order Orthoptera; family Acrididae; genus Schistocerca; species Schistocerca piceifrons. The sequence continues at coordinate 524,965,030 of NC_060142.1, forward strand.
GAAAAATCCTCCCCGGGGCAGACACGGGCTCACTAAAAATGATTTGTCCTGCCCTCTTGTGGGAGCTTTTAGCTGTCATGTCAACGTCTTTCGTGCAGGACATCGCTTTTTTTTCCAGCTGATGCGTTGTTTACAAGCTTTTAAACCAGTGAGAGGTATCACGAGTCAAACACCACCCACCCCTTCCCTCTCCCCACTGCCGGAAGGTCGCGACAAGATCAAAGCGGGCCACCGCTTCTCCCTCTGCTAACGACATTTCAATGTCAGCCCGCGGGGACACCCCGAACTCTGCACCATTCGACGTCTGCCCACTTTTCCCTCTGTTGTTGAACAGATTCCTCCGAAGACGTACTGTCGATTAAATGTTTTTCAGTTTCCAGACTGCAACTTCGTACCGAAGGGGTCGAAGGCGGAATTGCTTTAGCGATCTGTTGGCCTGTCGGATATCGTCTGCCGTGACTGAAGTTCAGACAGAAATTTCCCAAAGCAACGTGCGGGCAAGCGAGAAAACACTCGATTCGCCTCGTCTGCCTGACACTTTGCTTAATAATATTGCGGCGAGTAGCGAAAAACCGGGATGAGTGGAGAAAGAGGCTGTCATGGGTCTGCTCAATGGGTAGAACAAGTCATTGTCATCATCATCATGATCATCTGTTGTATAGGACATCTTTTACGAAATTAACGACTCGGTTAAGCGTAAGAGGAAACTCATGGCCTTTAAAGGTAAATAGCCAGTGCGGTCGAAAATTGTATTTAACAACGAAGTAACTGAACCGATATCACGACTTACTACTGTGATAATGATATGGTTGAATAGCTGAACAAATTTCAAGGAATATGTGGAAAAATAAACCGAACAGTCACCTGCAGAGCCCGGAAAGGTTCCAGTATTAATTGTAGACAAATATGGCGATACATCTGCTGTTGTAGGGAAGCAAGGGTGGGACAAACGAAAGGGAAAAAGACAACGAAACACAAGCAGCCGAGATGAGATTCTTGAGCAGAATGAGGGGCTGCACAAGGAGAGATTTAATAAATGGAAAAGTTCGGAATTTGTTGAATGTAGCAGACATCATTCATAAAGAGATAACTGAATACAGACGGTTGAAGAAACGACGTGGGTATAAAATGAGAGATAAAAAAAACTACCCGATAAAATCCTCATTAACCATCTGAAAGGAAGGAGAGACTATGCCGACAAAGGAACGATGGATATAAATTGTTTGAAAACGGAAAAGCAAGAAGCCCCATCCACGTAAATCAGACGACGTCGACGATTAATCACACAATTATTTACCTTATGGCTTTTCGTTTTTCTTTTCCTTTGGGGCACGAATGAAATGGTGTTGCTTTATTTCTTGAAAAATGCCATCTAGTTTCCAAACGAAAGATAGACAGGAACGTTCATGTAACGTGGCTGCCCATAAAACTCCATAAACCGGTGAGAAAACAGGTTCAAATGGTTCAAATGGCTCTGAGCACTATGGGACTCAACTGCTGAGGTCATTAGTCCCCTAGAACTTAGAACTAGTTAAACCTAACTAACCTAAGGACATCACAAACATCCATGCCCCAGGCAGGATTCGAACCTGCGACCGTAGCGGTCTTGCGGTTCCAGACTGCAGCGCCTTTAACCGCACGGCCACTTCGGCCGGCTGAGAATACAGGGTTTTTGTCAAATCACAGAACGCTAAAATGAGAGTATTTTTGTGAATTATCTACTGAGGTAGCAGAGCAGCCTTTTTAAGGAAATAACGCACTTTCTCTACTTTTACCGTTGATGCTTGGCAGGAAATGATAATATAAAATATAAAACATTACCTAATGTTCTATAAAATAAAAGAGCGCACGGTCAATGGTTCAAAATGGTTCAAATGGCTCTGAGCACTATGGGACTTAACATCTGTGGTCATCAGTCCCCTAGAACTTAGAACTACTTAAACCTAACTAACCTAAGGACATCACACACATCCATGCCCGAGGCAGGATTCGAACCTGCGACCGTGGCAGTTGCGCGGTTCCGGACTGAGCGCCTAGAACCGCGAGACAACCGCAGCCGGCCGTTCTGTGGTATTTGACAAGTTTACAACAGACGACTGTGCTCATGGGACACGTGTAAAGTGTTTACTTTTTCAAAAAATAGTAGACGTACTAACTGTGAGTGTGCCAGAAGATGAGAATAATCATAATCATCATCATCTAAATATAAATACGGGATAACACAATGGAAGTCTGACGGCTTTAGTGCCTGTTTTCTAAACTCGTTTCACTAAATTCACGTTACTGTATTAGTGCTTTCATTAGCCATCGGAAGCCTTTAAAAACAATACATGCTTAAATATTTTCGTAGACAAAATACTGAACATGTTTTATCGTACAGCTCAGGGTTCTCACTTGACCTGATGATCCAGTTCAGCACGCAGTATTTTTAGGTGTCGCTCAAAACCTGCAAATTCTGAAGTAGCACTGGAAATGATTGTTTATTTTCATGTCAACACAAAATGAGAACTACACGCCTATACGGACGGAAGAAGAGGTGGCAGCAGCATGACTCAAACAAGTCCAACAGTTGAACGGCAACGGGAAAAGTAAAAGGGGAAGAAAAAACATTTGCATATTTGATTCTCTTATATCGCGTCTACCGAAACACACAAGATTTTTCCGTGCTTGAACCAGAATCAAACACAAAACACAAGGCGCTGTTGGAACGAAGCGATTAAAATCACAGTTGCAATACCGTGTGCGTAAACAAATAGTGCAGCGTAGAAATTGTAAGTGAAACTTCGCTCTACGTTGGACATAAGAAACAGTGTGTGTAACAAAGCCGTGTTTTCACTATCGGTCGTTAGCAAAGATGTTCTTGTCTACAGTCTCTCTCTCCTGTACTGAACGTGATGATGAGAATGTTGTAGGCACGCAGTCTGGAGCCGCGCGACTGCTACGGTCGCAGGTTCGAATCCTGCCTCGGGCATGGATGTGTGTGATGTCCTTAGGTTAGTTAGGTTTAAGTAGTTCTAAGTTCTAGGGGACTGATGACCACAGCTGTTAAGTCCCATAGTGCTCGGAGCCATTTGAACCATTTTTGATGAGAACGTTGTCTCCAATTCAGTTCTTAATTCCTCTCTAACGCCGTACTGCAGTAACGCACAGCGTGCGGCGGTTAAATCCGGACACAAGTAACTTTTTTAAACAGCAAATTTGTTAACACAAAATACAAATTTATTAACACAAAATACAAATTAAAATGAAAATCCTTTTACATGTAAGTAGTGATATCTTTCAAGAGTAACGTTACTAGATTTAACTCCATTCAGTCGCAATGACCACCTCCAATCTTGTCCTGAAGAGATCGCACGCACTCTTTAAAACAGCGCTGTCCTTATTCGCGAATGCTGCTTCGATAGTGGTGCGTAGACAAGCGACATTAGGGTGCCTCGTCGTATTGATAACTCTTACGACTACGCTCCAATCAAATAAGTCGAGGGGGTTCAAATTCGGGCTATTCGGGGACCAGACCTCCTTTGACCAGAACATCTCAACGTTATCCGGGAGCCAGTTTTGACTAAGTAGCTCATGTGAGGTCCTCCTCTGCCGTCCGACGCATTGTTCGCTCGCTGATATTCAATTTCTGACGCCAATTTTCTCAGCCACTGCTCCGGGTCCTCCGAAGTCAATGATGACTCTCGCCGTTCGTGACACGCGTTTCCTGGTATGATGTTTCCTCGCCGCGTTAGCAGAATCTTCCCCAGACTTCTACGAAGCATTATACTTGGCCACTATATTGTAAACAGTCGATCTCGGGTACCTGAAGAATCGAACCGTTTCAGTGGGCTAACGCGCAGCGTGAAGACTTCCGATAATCGTGGCTCTACGGTTGTACTCCGCACCTGTCCGTAACATCTCAGCAATTTCGAGGTTCTGAATGTCTACTAGATGCTTAAGGCTTTCAATAACGTCAACTGCGACATCCGGCGGAACTACGATATAGGGGAAATTCAAACTGAAATTTGTCCAGATTTAAGCGCCGCACACTGTGTACTATTTCAGTAGCTGGTCTTAAAATGTAGGAACATTTCAGGTATGCATTATGTGTACAACAGAACAGCTGTAGAAAGTAAAATTAGGTAGAACTGGTGATAAGCTAATCGGCGACCGTTCAGATAATTGCGAGACACTCTAAGAGGGAGATATGCTGAAGTAATTCCATATTCAACTAGCATTGTCGCGACATTCAGCGAATTTCAAGAGAGAAGTGAGTTTGCTGATCTGATTGAGAAAAGAACGTTTTTAAATCGATGTGTTACTACCAAATCTCCGAACTGTAATTTCCGGCGAGCTGAGAAATTTTAAGAAACATGCACTTCCTACCGCGAAGTTTTTATGTTACGTCTAACCACGTTAGAGATCTGCGCTGTGCGGTTCCAGTTGACCCCGTATGCCGGTGACGGTGCTGTGCTGTCGAATTCCGGACGGTAAATCAGTGGGACCAAAGCTACACGCCCAACGGCCTGTCAGTAATTTTAATAAGTTGTCAACCTTATTTAACTGATAATTTAAAAATCTTTATTAAATTAATTCGCTGAAAAAATGTCTGAAAGGGGTCCATAATTAACATATACTTGCATCACATTAAATGATTATCAGTTATTAAGTGCGGAGAGGTGTGTGCAGTATTTGTTTGAACAGTTAATTGTAACTTGATATTAAATCTCGGTACCTAAACAAACACATAATTTCGTTAATTAAAATTCGTTACATTTGATCAACTCTAATAAAATACGCAGCCTACCATTTATTCAATTCTAATTGCAGACTGTGTTTAACAAGAGCGCTCTCTATACAGCACTTCCGTTCTACAATTACAGACCACGAACGTGCGTTCCAGCGTTATTAACGTACATTTGTGGGTTTAGGTTAATGACTGTCCAACAGGTAGTGACGTACGATGATGTTATATGATTTTGAGGACCTGTATTCAAATGAAAACTTCCGAAATGGGTAAGTTTGTGATGACACCCATAATTTTAGGAGGCAAAAAAGTCAGACGTTACAAAACCTTATGAACGGTACTTCATGTTGATCAGACGTGCCTAATAAATCTGATCGACATTCGAATTGCTCTCGAAAGATGTGGCAGGACAAATGTGTCGCATTAGTTGCAAATTAAAAACTCACATGAAAACTTTTACACTGCATAACATACTTCCTTAAGTCATAACAGCAGGTGTCAACTACTAAATTCAGTGAATAAGAACATAAATCGTCGACAAAAGTACCTGATACGCGTAATTTAACATTGTATCAAATACGCCTGACAAGCTTTCACTACTTAGAAGAATACATATCACCGAGAAGAGTGTTTGTCAATCTGTGGAATCATTGAGTGATTCAATAAATCAATAACAGCATCTGCAGGTCGTCAGCTTAGCAATAAGAAAAATAGTTCATCTTCAGAAGGTAGTGGAAGTTCTCAAGCTCGGATTGTACAAGGGTTGCTCAACCACCTTGGTGGACTACGTTACGCGGCCAAGACCTGTGTCTCACTAGAGGAATTCGGCCGTGCCTTGTTATCTAGAGGAGCTACTCCCTAAGAGAACTTGCGCTGAAGCGTTTGCGAATAGCAGGAAAATTGGTCTATGAGTGACAACAGAAATCAGCATTTACAATAGTGTTTCAGAGGATATAAAATTGATACCTTGATAGTCCCGGAAAACAGAAGCCATCAGATTTCAACAACAAGCACTAGTTTAATTTATGTGGCTTCAATGGGTAATGAATGTGGTGCGCCTACTATGTTTCTTCCTCCAAGAAATAACGCCGCATCACATCTAACAGCAAAATAAGTGGGCACACCATTTGTAGGAAACCTGTCATGCACGATAGCCAACATTCTCCGGGGAACGAATACCAGAATCAGCTTTTACGCAACTAACAAAAGAAAGGGCAGTGCCCCCTGTAATATTAAGCTGTACAGCAAACCATAAAATCTATCAGGAATATACAGTCTAAACTGCATTTCATATTCGAAGATGTACATTAGCTGAACAGGAAGAAGTTTCAGTGCACAGTTCGGTGAACACATGGACGTTTCTTGTTTAAAAAACTTAAGCGAATGTACGTTTCCCTTACAAATATTTAAATGTGTATGAATTCCTAAGCGACGATACTGGTAAGGTCATCGATCCCTAGACTTACACACTATTTAAACTAGTGTATGATGAGAACAACACACACACCCATTCCCGAGGGAGGACTCGAACCTCCGGCGAGATGGCTTGCCTTACAAGTAGCTGAAGTTAAAGATCATGACAGACGCAGTATACAACCTGCAAATGCTTCACCTGACCAACAAAGGTAACGGAATGAACTTACTTGAAAAAAAAAAAAAAAAAAAAAAAAAAAACTGAAATCTTTTCTCATAAATGTGCATCCCAACGAACTTCCATAATTTACATATACAATCACGTACTAACAAGGGAAATTCCCCGTCGCACCCCCCTCCCCCTCAGATTTAGTGCTAAGATGACCGAATAGATAGTTATGTGGTTATGTGGTTACAGTGTTTGACTGCGAAAGGGGAGATCCGTGTTCAAACCTCCCTCGTGCCCCATAATTCTTTCACAAAACTATGAACTGTCGGTCCGGTCACTGACGTGTCTGTTTGCTGTATTAAAATTTGTGTGTGTGTCGTGGTGTAATGATCGTTTTCAACAGCGAGTTGCAACGAAGGGACTTCCAGATGAATGTATCTCCCGTTTTTTGACCCAAGTACCGTTCCGTTTTGAAAGTTTTTACTCTTGAACTCCTTTCCTGTAACACAGTCCACACCCGTTTATTTGTTGTTTTCATTTCTGTGAAAGGTGAAAGGTCTATACGGCATCTGCTTTCACTATTCATCACATTTACTTGCGACGGTAGTATATTCTTACCGTATGATTCATGTTCTATAACCAATGCATAGTGTGACCATTGCCAAGATTGCAGAAGGAGAACAGATACGTCAATGACCAGCCGGACAGTTCATAATTCTGTGAAGGAAAAGGGAAGACGAGGGAGATTCGAACACGGACTTTCCACTTGGCCGTCTAACACCGTGACGACACATCCACGACGCCGTGATTCTTGCAACGTGCTCGATGTTGCACATCTTGAGCTTGGACCTTTGACTGTTTCTATTTTGCTTCTTTTTTCACAGTTCAATACACCTTCTTCCTGTTTTCATGCTTGATCTGTGTTCAATTTTTGACGGGCTGCCCACTGGGCCATTTTATCACAAAAATCTGAAGGGGGTGCGATGGGAAGTTTCCCTGGTAAGTAGAGTCTTAAAAAAAGACGTAGTCCCAATAAGAAATAAAGGACCATATATTTCTATTGCTATATCCAATGTGACCCCATGCAGCGTATATAGTAGCTGTACATCGCAGAAGTCAGTTGCCCTTCCTTTTTATTCATCGTAATGTCATCCCACAAGTCAAATTATTTGACTAATAGTTAATATTAATTCTTTTACATTAAATTTGCTGTGTTATTTATGAGCCATTCCGTGCCAAGTGGTCTAATATCGAGAAAGGTTCCCACATGATCATCATGGATTATGATGAAATTTTTCCCCATTTTTAGCACTTTTTGAAAAATCGTCAACTTTATCCTAGATTTGTGAAATAATGGAAAGCAATAAGAGAATGAAATTTTATATTCTAAGACCTTGTGTTGGTGAGTTATTGTGTGCGAAGTTTCTTGTACATCCCACAATTACTTTTGGAGATATAAAAAACTAAAATTCGCATTTTTTTAAACAGCTATTTTTTCGCCCAAATTTGCTTCAAATTATCTATATGAAAATTGCTCAGAAATCCTTTTCTTAATGTTTTACTTTAAAGAGCTCTAAAAGTTGTATAAGATAGCCAAGTTTTGTTTCTTTCATGAAAATAATTACAGAGATATCTCATCTCAAAGTTGCTGAAAATTCAAGGACGCACTATAGAAAGCTGTGCTATGGTCTTAAAAATGTGACTGTATCTCCGAAAGTATTGAATTTCTGAAACTGAAACTTTACCAGTGTTCATTGAGAACATGTGTGAATGTCCCTACAAAATTTCATCAAAGTCCATGAGGGTCATGTGGGAGCCTCTAGACCACTTGGCATTGAATGACCCTTATTTGATATTCAATATAACCTAGTCAGTCACTATTGCACTCAGTAAATAATGATGCCTAGCACGCAGCACATTTATACTAAGCAATATCAATTTTTTAGTCGTACGGAAACAAATTTAAACTGACTTCAGCCGTACTTTTAGGACCTCTAATCAAAATGTGACTTTGACCAGAAACAAAATTTTCCAATGTAAACAAACACGATAGTCGACAACATGACGGATACCGCCCTTTTTCAGGGAACATACAAATAAGAAGTGTTTGTGCCATGATTATAAAAGCGAAACTGAGAACAACAACAAGCAGAATGGAAAGTAAATACATTTCACAAATAATAAATCAACTCAAGAAGTATAGAGTAAAACAATTAATTTATTTATTTGCGCAGGGCAGTTGCAGCATCCAAATCGCAGTAGGCATTTTAAACGATGTGCTACAGAAAGATTAAATATGTATTGCTGAAACTGAAGGTAGACAAAATCCCGAAGCGAGTACTAGCATAAAAAAATATATAAAAATGTGTCTCATTATTGCATTTCTTAGAAAATCCACAACCAAGAAGTTCAACGTCAGTAAAGGGAATAAATTAATGTACGTCTAAGTTGTGATATCTGGCTGTAATAATTATAAACTACCACTTACTGAGAGAAAATGAATTCTACAGCCATTCACTGCATGTGCTCCAGAAAAAAATATCACTGTCGCTATCCGCGTTACTGTGCAGAAAATTAGAGTAGGAAAAATGTAATTAAGTAATTAAAATTCTCTGCTAGTTGGATTTTCAGTGAAAGCAAATGCAACTACCACGAAATGGAACGCTGCTACTTTTGCCGAGGGATGGGTGGGTAGAAGCACACAGTAACATGATCCGCAACACTGAATTTAGAGAAATATTCGCTGCGCTTGATTGCCGCAATATGCAACTAGAAACGTTCGAAAATGACACACACGAGAAGTTTTTTTAATCCTTTCGAAATGTAATAAACCAATAATATTTTTGTATGAAAACGCTTGGATAATAATGACCAGTATAAAAAAAAGTTGCGAAACATGGGAGAGAGGAATACACGGCGAGCTATAACTGGTGCTGTGTTTGCGGGAAGGCCGGGAGAGATGGGTCGTCCGGAAAAAAAGAGGCGAAACAAAAAAGGTACCGCCGAACATTGGCTGTCGTGGTGTGCCCGGTGTAGAGGAGAGGGAGAGGGTTGGGGTGGGGTTGGGGGTGGGCGTCGCGTGGTGGGGGTCAGAAACAAATTTCCGGTTGTCTGTCGCAGCCGGACAGCACCGACCCGGCTGTAGCGACCGAGCTTCGTGCAGAAGCCTGTGTTCGCTTAGTCGTTCTCTGTTAAGCAAATTTCTTTAAGAAAACTGCAGAGTTATCATTAATTTTTGGGTCAATATCCTTCGGCAGTTTTATGTGGCTCACCATCCGTTTCAATCTCATGAGAGCCTCTCAAGCAGTTCTTTAGCTGAATCTGCTCACTGATTTACCATATATACAAGAGTTTTTTCCTTCACCCAAACTTTTCTCTCTTGTTTTCTCTCCAACAGTACTATGTCCTATTTTAACTTTATGTTCTTCCTAGTACCACATCTTCAGGTACCTTTCTCATAGACATGATATCCTGTTGGTTTGATGTTCCACTGATCAGTTACATGAGACGAACAGTAAACTGAAACGTGTCAGTTTGCGAGTTATTAGCATAATGCGCTTCTGGCCACTGGTTAATGGTGTGCAGTTACATGTGGGTCTATGTAATACACAAATTATTTTAACAACAGCAACTTATATCTGGTTTTCTTACAGAATATACGGTAAAGCTATGAAACGGAAAACTTGACTGGGGAATAGTAAACGACGCCGAGGAGAGAGCTTTTCTGTTTACTTTATTTTAGCTTAGTACTATAAATTTTGCATACTTTGGCAGCTGATTAACTTTTCTTTGTGCAATATTATTCCTCCTTTTCGAGTTAAATTAATGTTATCTCCTTTGAATTGTGTTAGATTATTTACAACAATATTCATTAGGGAATGTTCCTATACATATTGTGAAAAATGCTCTTAAAATGCCTAACTACTCAAACGGTTGTCAAAATGATTATTACAAGTTTCGTGAAATGGAAATTTCCTTGGTGACCTACCCCACACGATGACTCTACACCCACCCGAGTGAAAATACGCAGAATGTACCAACTAACTTACTTATTCTACAAAATTTCAATGATAGGGACTGCATTACTTATCAAAGCTACCGACTTTATAACAACATATGTATTTACGTCTATAGAAAATGATTTGGAAGCTTCAGCACTAACAACGAATCCCAGACGTAGCATATTTTATTTGGAAGACTCATCTGCTTCAAAGATTTATTTTTATCATTCAATTAATTCCCGATTTTTTCTACTCTGCGTTCAGCTTCGTGATCCACATGTGGATTTTTTAAATGTAAAAAGACATTGTGTTGCAGATCACCGAGATAAATCCTGTTTTTAACGGATTATTTATCATCATCATCACAATTCAAATATTCGGTGATTAAATTGAAATATTCGGTGATTACTGGTATCGGTTTTTTAGCAAACCTTTTTCAGTTCTATGCGAGGAAATATACCAACCATCTTCTTTAATGGGAATCCTAATTTTAATATGAATCTTCCTGTTTATAAAGTTTATGGTGTTCTGAGTCGCTTGTTTTGGCTAAATTTTAAGCGTTCTGAGGTTGATGAAATAAAGGGCCTTGCTACGACGTTTTAATGCGTATATTTGAGTGAGAGGTATTTATACTTATACATGCTGTTACAGAAGTGGTAAATTACTTTCAGTATGCAGCATTTGCTGTTCACAGAAAAAACTCTCTAATGTTCGAAGTTACCCATTAATCAAAGCATTTTAAGGAATTTGCGGCGGAGGCTGTCGTTTTCCGTATTTCCACAACTCGAAGAAAATTTAAACTGTCTGCAACTGTTCCTGGCCGTATTGCCAATAAGCCCGGCTAAAGACGCATCTGAGTATTATTTACGTGGTGACAATAGTTAAGCTTCGCAAGTACAACGGAAAATAGACTGTTGAGTGTCAGAAGGAAATAACTGTGACTGATAATGGTTGCCTAGTTCTATAAAAGAAATCGCTCTATATGATAACTAAAATAATGGCGTCAAAGAATCAAACTGACTTGCTAGTGAATGAGAGAAGAGTTTAGTATCTAATATGATCGTATGTATTGAAAGCAGTGACGGAAATAAAAGGAAAGTTCAAGAGTGGGACGAAAATTCAGGATGAAAGGACCTCACTGAAAACGTTGCTACCCTCTGAGTATGAAGAATGATTACATTATCGGTTGGATGGAATGATGTCTACTGGGTATGGAATATGGACTGAGAGTAAACCGGAAAAATACAAAGATCATGGTATGTAACCGAAATGAGAATAGCGAGAAACCGTAGAGGGTAAAAACTGTAGGGTAAGGCCGATATTTGAATACATTCAACTAAATGTGGACATAAGTGCTGATGTGAGATGAAGAGATCAGCGGAGGAGAGGAATTCTAGGCAGGCCGCATCAAATCAGTCAGAAGATTGATGACATTTATTTATTTAAAAAGAAATTCCGATTTTAAAAAAATGGTTCAAATGGCTCTGAGCACTATGGGGCTTAACATCTGAGGTCATCAGTCCCCTAGAACTTAGAACTACTTAAACCTAACTAACCTAAGGACATCACACACATCCATGCCCAAGGCAGGATTCGAACCTGCGACCGTAGCGGTCGCGCGGTTCCAGACTGAAGCGCCTAGAACCGCTTCGCCACAGCGGCCGGCATCCCGATTTCAATCCGAATGACAAGGAAAAGTAAAAGATTTGCTGCCACTAACCATGGTATCGGACAAGTAATTTCGTTCAACATGAATGCAGCTGTTTACATTTGCAGTGCGTCTGCTTTACTTAAGCCAAAAGCATATGGTGATATCACCAGGCGACTTGCAAACAACACGAACGCTACAGCCGAGTACTGCTTAGCCGACCAGAACAAAGGCACACGTAAAAGTAACGAAAATCACACTGGACCGAAGTTCAAAAGGAGTTCTCCCAGCAGACTTCTGATTGGCCGCCGCAAACCGTAAAGTCTCCCACGAGGTATGTCACGTGTGCGGCTACCTGTGAGTTTAGAGGACTACGCAAGACAGTGCACCATCGATGCTACCGTATCAAGGTACGGGCCTCTTTGGATACGACAGGGTAGCACCATGATCATTCATAATACGGGATGCGTTCTCTGGCAGTGATGGGGTCATCTTCAATGTGCCTTTCATAATACGCATAGTCTGATTTAGTCGAATGATGATGATGTTTCGTGCGGCGCTCAACTACGTGGTTATCAGCGCCCGTACAAATTTCCAACCTCTTTCACGAATGATGATGAAATGATTAGGACAACACAAACAAAAAGCCCCCGACGGAGAAAATCCCAAACCCGGACGGCAATCGAGCCCGGGTCCCCGTGATCCGGAGGTAGCAACGCTAGCCACTAGACCACGAGCTGCGGACTGATTCAGGTAGACATCGATGTGACTGTTGATCCAAAATAGTGCACCATATTCCGCTTCATAGACTAGTGAAGTCAGTAGCATGGCGCACGAAGACCCCCACTAAGTGACAGCAAGTTTGTGCAAAGTGCCGTTGAGCGTTATAAGTTTCGCTGCTGTGTTTGACAGATAATTCTTGAAGCTCAATGATCTATCCAGGGTCACACCTATATATTCTGGATGTCGTCTGTGGTACAGTAGTTTTGACGGAAAGTAAGTATAGTAAGTTCTCTGTTGGCTAACTTGTGTAAGTGATTCGAAACAGCTAAAATAGCGTGTCACAACTCAATCTTCTATCGTATGAAGGCGCAGCGCTTTTTCTGAAGTGCTCTGGAGCCGCTCAGGTCCCGCGCCGCCCTTCACCGAGTCGCCTGCGGCACCGACCCGCAGTACGGCCACGTCCAGCGCGCTCGCCCGCATGCACGACCTACTTGGGGCGGTCATTTTCTGCCTGTTGCTGGCGCTCCCGTCTCCCCAGGGTCTGAAATGTTCATCAGGGACGCCGGCCAGACCGCTGTTTTGGCCGTAACCTGCGAAACACTCCGCCCCATATTTAGCTAACAACCAGTTTTCGCTGCGGACACGTTTCACACGCCGTTCTTTTTATCTCACGGCAGCGCGCTAATCTTTTCGCTTTTTAATGCCTTATCTGCTGCTGCAAACCTCTGTGCTCTCCTTAAACTGAGTATCTGGTAAGCTAAAGTTCGATACCACTGGTGGTGCATACAGATTTTTTATTTGCACGTCCTTCTATGCCACGACATTTGTTCCCTATTGGCGACAGCTACTTCCTAATCACTTGTAACAAAGTAAGTCCGCCATGTCACTGGGACTTACGATGAAACAGAGAACTGAGGTGACCGAATTACTTTCTCATAGTGGAAAAATTTCATGTTTAACTACGCACGTGAGCAAAAATTACTGGATTTCCGGTTTCGTCACATTTCGTTATAGTGCAACTATTCGACTTCCAAGTAAAAATTTACTCTTCCACGCACTTGCTGTCCGTACACCGAAAGCCTGTGTATTTTTTTTTTTTTTTTTTTTGTGGAAAAGTCGATTATTCTTAATGCAGTGCATTTTCCAGTTTCAAAATTTCAACAAGTGGTTCGATGACATCTCTGGTATTATTCATTTCACCATTCGAATGCTGATCCAAATAGCTGCGCATGCGGTCCTTGATGTTCCGTATTTCTGATGTAGTGGGGACGGCAACTGCGAAGTTGATATCGTTCTTAAAATCGTCGTCTTCGTCTTCATCGATAAGATGAACAATCTCAAAATGCCTGTGTCTATTATAATTTGCCTACACACACACACACACACACACACACACACACACACACACACACACATCATCATCATCATCACTGACTGCAAACAACTTCGTTTAGTTACAGTATAGGATTGTCTGACAATGTAGAAACTATGCCCACACCTCTGCCATTACGCATAAAAATAAATTTTAAATACTTTTATTTGAAAATGAACAACACGGATCTAAATGTAAATAAGTTATAAGAACTGCAACCAGTCACTTTTTTAAATAATAATGCTTTATTCCATTAACCGGTTTTCGAACCTTTTCAGGTTCATCTTCAGATGGTTTCGGGAGGATCCGGGAAGTAACATCATTACTGAAAAGGTTCGAAAACCGGTTAATGGGATAAAGCATTATTATCCAAAAAAGTTACTGGTTGCAGTTCTTATAACTTATTTACATTCAATATACAGTCACGGTTCTAAAATATCCGTAATGGATAAGCATAACACGGATCTATTTTGACACAAAAATTATTGATGTCGATACACAACTCATCGATTAACTTCTCGTGGTTGGAATTCACATTCACCTAATTTTTTTTCTTTTTAAAGACGTCTAGTCGCATTGACTGTAAAAGTTATTTATTTACAGTATTACAGTTTCGACCATCCTCCCGTTATCAAGTCGTATACTGCAAAGAAGTTGTCATGTAAACTGCGTATAGAAATAGTGATTGGTCGGATTTATGTTAAAGATGCTAACACAATTAAAAGGCTCACCATGCAGAAACGACGATGACATTCATACATGTCAGACGGTTCTTACATTTCATAAATGCTAATGAACAGTCTTCTACAGTATACCACTCGCTAATGACCGTTAGACCGAAACTGGAGTAGTGTAAATAATTTTAAGGTCCCTGGAGACTAGATGTCTTTTAAACAACAAGTGATGATTTCGACGCGCATCAATGAATTCGAAAACTGATTGAAACGTCCTCCCACCGGAGGTTCGAGTCCTCGCTCGGACATGGGTGTGCGTGTTGTACTTAGCCTTAGTTTGTTTAAGTAGTGTGTAAGTCTAGGGACCGATAACCTTGGCAGTTTGGTCCTTTAGGAATTCACACACGTTTGAACATGTTGAACTGAAATATTTGTGATAATGTCGGTACCCAAAGAAAATGTTGAAATGTTTGTTAATTCCGAAGGGACCAAACTTCTCAGGTTATCGGTCCCTAGACTTACACATTACTTAAAAACCAACTTAAGCTAACTTATGCTAAGAACAAGACACACACCCATGCCCGAGGGAGGACTCGAACCTCCGGTGGGAGGAGCCACACAATCCGTGCATGTCGCCTTTAACCGTGTGGCCACTCCCGATGGTAGTACCCAAAGGTACGGGGCAAAACAGCAGCAGCTGCAACCATTTTTTACTTTGGTCTTAAAAACAGGAAATAAAAATGGGAGACATCACGATTAATGGTAACTGGTATAGTTATTCGCGCGAGAAGCGAAAACTTTTAGTTTTAAACGATTTTCACTTAGCGTTAATAGAACAAAATTGTATGTAATTACGTAACTCTGTGTCACCACAGTATTGTTTCATGTTAATCGAGTTTTCGTAATAACTACAAGTCTGTCGTCCCATCCTGTTACCACACTCAGTTAAGAATTTATTCACTTGGTTACTCGCTTATTATCAATACACACCCCAAAAATAATTCTCAAACTATAGGGATTTTGGTGTAACAGCGTTTGACAGGTTAGAGGCCACTTTAGGCAAACAATTTTTGGCGGAAAGTACTCATCGTAGGTACTTTGTTTCCAGTGTTAATTTTTTACACCCATACAATTTTTATCGCGCAGTGAAATATTTTAAACCAGCCGTGCATCTGATGATACTGAATTTGTCACCATTTAGTGGAGTATCTGGAACATTCTACTGGGATTAACTGCATTGCAATGCGAAATGAAAGTGAAAACTAGTAACATATATCTACTTTGACCATTAACCAACAGAGGAGCCCTTTCATTTCATTTTGCACACCACAAATGATAAAATCAGTTTCATCCTCACGAAACTGATGCGAGATCCCTCAGTACCCAAATACCAGAAAGGATTTAACAGAATTACGTATGCCTAGAGAAGAACCAAGTTTCGCTATATTCCACTATAAGAAGATACAATGTCAGTAGCCGCGCGATGTTGCCGCGCAGTTTGAGGCGTCATGTCACGGTCTGTGCGGCCCCTCCCGTCGGAGGTTCGAGTCCTACCTCGGGGATGTGTGTGTGTGTGTGTGTGTGTGTGTGTGTGTGTGTGTGTGTGTGTTGTTGTTGTTGTTGTTGTTGTTGTTGTTGTTAGCATAAGTTGGTTTAAGTTAGTTTAATTATAGTGTGTAAGTCTAGGGACCGATTACCTTTGCAGTTTAGTCCCTTAGGAATTCACACACATTTGAAAATTTTTGAACAGTGTCAGTAATACTTAACTAACTGCAGCATATTCTGGCTTGGTTTGACAGCATTACTTCTGCCACATTCAGTTGCACATCGTCACCCTCTACATGTACATATACATGGATACTCTGCAAATCACATTTAAGTGCCACCTTCACAATAATTCTCTACTATTCCAATCTCGTACAGCGCGCGGAAAAAAAACCAACACCTTAAGTACCAGTTTCTTTTATTAGAACTAATATTTGTTGAAATAACATCTTCCTGTTTACAGCAGCTCTCTCATTTCGCAAACGAAGCGAAGTACTTCCTGATTTCCGAACCATTATACTCCAGCAAAGTACATCAACTCTGGTACCACTCTCTGAGTTACATTAATTGAATGGCAGGCCCTTATTAAAAAATACTGGGCCCTCTCTTTATCCCGATTAAACGATAGAGTGCATGTAATATACGAAGTGCTCGAGCAGCGGCTTTATGAGTTGCACCACAGCCTCTGAAAGAAATTAATTGCAGCGCCACTGACGGACGCAGCTCTCATCGTGACACAAAAATGTGCCTTTTTGGTATTTTTATTTCGTTTCGCGATAGTGTTTTTAAAAAAACCACACTTCATTCACATTGTTTACGGCTGGCAGCAGAAATAATCGCACATCGATATCTGCTGGCACCTATGGACATAAAACGGTGTTCGCGGACGAAGCGTTTTAAAATTTGCCGATCAATGCCGAAAGGAAGAGCAAATTATTTGACCAGCATTCGTTAGCACAAGAGAACATCAATTGCGTCGCACGCTGAATAACTGTTTAATTGCATTAGGTGATAAATAAAAATATTAATTGAAATACTGGCATCCGACAGCGTAATAAAGCCAAAAAAATTTTGGCTTTGCTTAGCACCCTTCAATTCTTTTTAAAATGTCGTTATGTTAACAGCGTCCATACAGGGAGCTGTGACGAAGCACCAAAAATGACTTCCTGATACGCTGGTAGCGACCACATAAAAAACTCCGACGCACGTAATCGCAGTAGTATAAAATATGACGAAATGGGTTGCGTAATTATCATGCTAACGCAGCCACAGAAGAACTGGCTGCCTGAAGTGATCGCAGTATGCTAAGTTTCTATAGATCATTCAACAAGTATCTATAATCTGGCGCCGGCCGGCGTGGCCGAGCGGTTCTAGGGTCTCCAGTCTGGAACTGCCTGGCCGCTACGGTCGCAGGTTCGAATCCTGCCTCGGGCATGGATGTGTGTGATGTCCTTAGGTTAGTTACGTTTAAGTAGTTCTAAGTTCTAGGGGACCGATGACCTCAGATGTTAAGTCCCATAGTGCTCAGAGCCATTTGAACCATTATAATCTGCCCCGCTTTGTAAGTATTCATCTACACTTTACATGTTTTTCGTCTTCTACCAGAAATCAGTGCCACTGTTCACAAAAATTCACGGTCCTCAATCTTCATCGAAATCTTGTCTGTACTCAGAGTTTGCACTATTACCTCCATACTGGTCGCAAGCTAGCCTGATAGTTACAATGAATACTCAGTTAAGTTCCTAAATATGTGGGCATATACTGTTAGTTCAGATGTTTCTAAGCCATTTCAGGAGGTCTGGGAATAAAATGAAGCCGTCGCGAGGTACTAAATGCCAGATGTACGGTGTCTTGGCGGCTGGTTATTTCACAGCCCTTCCCCCTCAAATTAACATGAGAAACTCCGAAGGTTGGAGGAATCTTCATAATTGAGAAATTCATAGGCAAATATGAAAAATGAACAAAACTAATAATTTAGAACAACGGTGCATCCGTATTACACAATGGTCATTCAAAAAAAACTGGCAGACTAACCATTCCCTGGAAAAAAAAATTACGCGTTAAAATAATTCTGGTTTTTTTCATAAATTATTTCCAATATTTTTGGCAAATGGAAAGCAGTTATTAGAAAGTTCTCTAATAAATACTAATAGTTTATCTGCAATAAATAACGGTTCTACTCATTTCATCACGCACTGTGTTAATAACGTTTCTGCGTCTGAGAAGTTTTAATTTTGCACGATTTCAATCATCTACGTCTGTCAATGTTTGTACTATACCATATTTTAGCTGGAGTCTAATGAACTGTTATTAATGCAAACGAAATTATGGCAGAAAAAGAATACACTATATAACTAACGTCCTGCACAATATTGCCATTAGATTCAAGGTACACATGTTTTGTTCGTTCTTACGTTTTTTCTCATTTCGTAACATACAGGTAGCTGTACAATTCTCGCAAAGTCTCTGAATCGCTTAAAAATATTTAAAAAAACAAACATCGCTCCCATTTGCGCTTCTTTATTATTGCTGTGACACACGTCTCATTTGGCTTGTCATGTTTGTAAACACAGAGAGATAAGTGGTTACATAACGACCAAGGTCGACGCTTACACAGATTATCTCCCATATGGCTGATGCAATAGGCTCATTGATTATTTTTCTTTGTTTGATAGATTTTCTTTTGGTAAGGATAAAGGAAGGAAAAGAATTTATTTAATTTCTATAATAGTGGGTGAATTCGCCAATGAGTTTAATTTTCTTACGATTGTCAGCCTTTAACCCACACTGACACAGATTCGGATTCATTTAATTTACGATGATTCCTGGTCCTTAGAACGAACGGTATCGACGACAGGTAATATGATTTACCCATATCTCTATTGTAGACCTATGCGATGTGAGATGTCCGATAAGCGATGACGACACTCGGCTGTTAAAACTTTCTGGCCCTGGAACTTTATCGACTTTAGGTCCACGGACGAGGGCTACGGTTACCCAACCGTTACCATGCTGCAGGGTATCATTGTTGCTAAGGGTGAAGTAAAGAACTCCACAACAAAAGATTGTTGGACCATACAGGACGATTTGTGCACCTACATAGTTCTCCGTATTAATAGCACTATTGTCTATTGCTTTATAAACTGTAAGGTGCGTACACCTTCTCCTCCTATAATGTCGTGGCATCTTCTGTGTGAGATAGGTTAGAAGTCAAAAAAAAAAAAAAAAAAAAAAAAAAAAATGTAGCTCTCGAATTTCCTTTATAAAATATAAGACGGTGGACACAAGTTACCAGGATATCATCTAGCAGTCACAACAAAATAGCGTTCCAGAAGGATAAGTTTTAGAAATAAATTCACCTATCCTCTGGAATCTGAGTGCTTGCGAGGAGCAGTGGTTGGCTTCCATGGGCCAGTGAGTGGGGCTGAGAACGGCAGCGGCATAGGTAAGTGGCGTCGGTCCAGCACAGTGGGGCCAGCGCCGCGTGTCTGGAATGGCGACGGCCTACTGCAGGGGCGGGAAGCACTGAAACAGCTCATTAGCGGAGGAGGTAACAGACGCCCTTTCAGGCAGTCCGCCGGCAGCTGAGACCCGTCTCCGGTCTGCTCCGCGCTCCACTCCACTGGGTGCGCTGCGGGTTGCATAGCTCGCTAGGCGCGCGGCTCCACGCGCAGCCCGCGCGAGGAAATTATCCCGGCAGAAGTCATTTCGGGCCCAGCGAAGCGGCGCCAGCACGGGGGCACAGACTCCCCGCGTCCTTCCTTCGCCGATATCGACTGTCAGCCTGAGCGGAGCAGACCTTTCCCCCCTTCCACGCTCCGAGGCTCGGCTCCGTAATGACATTTCCGATATTTCAATACTCGCGCACGCTACGCCACCCCACCCTTCCTTCCTCGCCGGTGCCTTTTCTGCGACGACGACGTCGTCTCCGCCACCACCGCTCAGCTGCCGACCGTTACGCCCCGTGCGGCTGCGGCGCCACCGCGCAATGGCATAATGGAAGGAAGCGTTTAAAAACGGGCTGCTCGCCGCGGAAAAGACGGCGGGGCCTTCTCACTTCCTCCCCTTTCTTCCAGTTTGTCCTTGCGCCTCAGACCTCGATTCCCTTTTGCTTCCCGTCACGTATTTTCGCGTTTCCTAAGCGGCAGAAAGGAAGAACCGAGAATCAACAGTTTTCAGACCACGTTTCCAGTTCTCAATTTAAATGTTCCGTGCAATGTGTGTGTGTGTGTGTGTGTGTGTGTGTGTGTGTAACTGACAGGCAACTGTAACACTTGTTATTTCTTGCCTCTTTCCAAGCATCAAAATAGCTCTTCAGAGCAGACGCACTCTCCGAAAACAGTCTGCAGCGGCGATGCTGGTGTAATATGACTCACTTAGACCAAGAACGTCTTGCTTCCAAGGAGGCAAACTGAGGCGAAATTTTTCTTAGCAATCTTTTTTTATTTCTCTTTCTTTAGTTAATGTGTAAGGGGCTCGTATGTTTTCTGCTATTGTGAATACTTCGTCTTTACTGTACAGGGTCAAAGATGAACTAGCGCACTGCATGATTAGTGAATAAGATACCTGATTCTGTGTTTAGTTTTATCTGTGACTGACCTGCTAGTCAGTCTGTTGTGCAGCCCTGGGACATTCTTGTTTGAGGCATAGTAGCGAGCAGTTCAAACTTTCGGAGGATGAAATCTGTTACTTGTGAACCTGGGCCGGCCGGAGGGGCCGTGCGGTTCTAGGCGCTACAGTCTGGAGCCGAGCGACCGCTACGGTCGCAGGTTTGAATCCTGCCTCGGGCATGGATGTGTGTGATGTCTTTAGGTTAGTTAGGTTTAATTAGTTCTAAGTTATAGGCGACTGATGACCTCAGAAGTTAAGTCGCATAGTGCTCAGAGCCATTTGAACCATTTTTGAACCTGGGAAAAACTGTCTAGTATAATTTAGTATGGAGATGAAAACTCATTTATAATACTTTCTCTTTCTTTATATTGATGCAGAAGATTTTGGAGAAAATTTAACGGTAACGAAGGTATGCACAAGAATGTAACGCTTGTTTGCCGGAACTATTAATTGAAGGAAATCTTTATCCCTTAGACAACTAATAATTCTTACGATTAGTGATTTAACTTGATCTCTTTGTTTACATTATGTCACAAATTACGCAGTTGGTTGAGACGTCTTTTATTTTTGTAATGAGATAATTTCACAGTTGTTAGTCTTATTATGTTGCATAGTCCTTTTTGTCAATAACCAGAGTTTAATTTTTCAAAAAGGGTTTTCTTCGAAGTAAAACCCACCTCCATGATTTATAGTAACGTTTTGAATATTTACCCCATACGAAGTCAATGACTGTTTCTAACAAACAAAACTGATTACTGCTAATTTGTATTTGCTTTCGAGATCGTTAGTGGGCCAGGCACAAAAACCAGTATGCTAAGTAAGACGTAAGTCACTTTCATTTCAGGGCAGATCTCACACTGCATTCTTGAGTAAACAGTGTGTGGTCGGGATTGATAGGTGTCGTGCTAGCAGACAGATTAATTTTCAGGGAACACTATGGGAATTTCAAACAGTTACTTTCTTCCGAGTAGAGAAGTAATTTATTTTTGTGGTTGTTCGAAGTCAAACATTGCACTTTATATCAGGCAGCGGTCATAATGTACTTCGGTACTGCATATGGTTTATGTAGTTTCCATTGAGCACACACAATATTTCATAGAAAGCTTATAGATGTCAATCCTTTTAGTCTAGGATAGTCCTCTGGTTTTCCTTTGATTACGTACTTAGATTGCCACACAGGTTCTGGAAAGAAAATCTAGTACAGGGTCCGGTATTTCAGGACTTGGCAAATTTTATCCCTGAAATGGTAGTGAGCTGAGCTGTTGGGGAGAGTATGCACTGAATGCGTATGGCGAAGTTGGTAAATACAGTTTGTAAGAGGTTGTATTATACAGTGTAACATAACAATTTACCAATCAGTCTTCCAAAGACTAAAAAAGAAGGTGTAACAACTGGGCAAGGCATACACACTTATACATCCGACATTTGACTCGCACAACCAAGTGGCTGGCAAATGATATGCCATACTTTCCTTAACGAGCTGAAACACATAGGCACATCCAACATTTGACTCTCCCAACCAAGTGGCTGTCAAATGGTATGCCATACTCTCCTTAACGAGCTGAAACACTACGTTCTTCACACGTAACATCTTGTTCTGGAAAATACCAGCATGCTGCAAATGTCGATTACGCCATGAAAACCGACAGTGAATTCCCTTTCACTTTTTTAAAACAAACTTTTCAGATTACATAACGCCTCTTACTGTAGCTTATGTTCATTCCTATTTTAGTAATATCAGGCAATAGTATATGTGGTCAAAGTTGCTCTCAGGCTATATTAACGAACGACAATGAATTCCTCATGTTTCAGATAGATATTGACACTCATTGTGAGAAAAAATAATTACAGCTGAACCAATCGGTAGTTGATACCCTTTCGAGAACATGAGAATGCATTTCTGCAGGCCTAAAAATCGCCATGGCCACGTCAAGCACCCTTTTCACATTTGCGGGTGGTTCAGTAATGAATGTTCCGCAATTTTTTCTAAGAAGTTATTTATTCTGAAGCATTATAATTTGGTGATAATATCAGTCTCAGTCAACATTTCCTTTACATGTATTATTTTTCAACTCAGTTTCCCTCACATTCTATGACCTTGAGACAGAGTTGAGTGCGTTTTTTTTATTTTTTTATTTTTTTTTAGTTGGTCCTGTGCCCGTAGCTATGTTTTTTCAATATGAATTACGCTCTTCCCATCTTTACTGTGTGCCTCACGTATTCCTGAAGTGGACCAATCAGACATAAGTGCAAGGCCCGATTATGGAGCTCAGTTTCTGCACTTCCTGACAATGTAACTCTATTTATTAATCATCCATCAGGGCTCCTATAAACTGCAGCAATGCCATACATTGCACGCAAATCGTTGTGGCTATTCACCCCGGTTTCCTGTTCAGCAACCTAGACGTAGACGCCATTTTGATCTTTCAGTAACAAACCGCTTAAATATATTGTTTCAAGGTAAGGAAACTGGGTGACTGCTACTGAACTGTCGTGAAAATTATGTAATAACGAACGTTGTGAAGAATACGTTATGTAGCGACATGCTTTCCGGCAGGTACTACATTATAATTATCATATTCAGTATCGTGTGGATACATGCTATGTTTTCTGCAATTTTATACATGTACAGCAGTTCATAAAATACAGCGACTAGCTGCGAGAGACAATAACTTGGACATTACACTTAAAAAAAAAATTAATCACAGCCAGTACGACTCCCATCAGCCTAACGATTCAGTTTTACAGTTTTACGACGACAGGGACAACACTTTCTGACAACGTATAGATGAATTTTATGGATGTTGCTGGAGTTTCTCCACTCTGAGTAACCAACATACGTACGAGCACACCAAATACGAGGAACACCCGTATTGGTCCACAGAATGAAACTTTCACAGCGCAACGGAGAGTGCACTGATGAGAAACTTTTCCTGACAGATTAAAACTGTGCGCCGACAGCGATGCAGTTTTAATCTGTCAGAAAGCTTCATTACAGGGTACGCCGTGCTGCAGTGAAAGTTTCATTTCAGAAACATTCCCTAGGATGCGACTCGGCCATCTTTCGTCATATCACTCGCGCCAGAGGTGCTAGCCCAGCGATGTACGCATATGCAAGATAGCTTCTGCGCAAAAGTAGGAGACTACATGCTTATATTTTGGGATGCAGTCAGTAATAAAAGTTCAAATGAAACAATTTATTCGTGTCATTCACTTTTTGTTTTCTCGCACTACACGTTCCGAGAGTTTATGCTCTCACTTTCAGGTGTAAAACAGCGATACCTTGTTAAGTGTGTATTAGCTGGATGCAGTTAGTTGTTTGTTATGGTTTCATTTTGTTACAGAAAATATAACAGGCACTTGTCATCGTCATGCGGCACTAGATTATACATTTGAGATATTGATGGAGTTACTTACAATCTGTTCCACTGTACAGACGAACTGCAGGGTTGCATGCACTGAAACTGATTGTAAATAGCACCATCAACATTTCAGATGTGTAATCTCAGTGTCACATGATAATAACAAGTGCGTGCTACACTTTTTGTAACAAAATGCAACCAAAACAAACAACTAGCCGGCACACATGTCACAAGATGTATCTATGTCCCACCTGAAGATGAGAGTATAAACTCTAGAAACGCGTCATGGGAGAAAATAAAAAGTGACCGACACAGATAAATTGTTTTATTTGAACTTTTATTGTCAAAACAGTCGCAGTTTTCTTAAAAAACAGTCCAACATAGGAGACATAAGGTTATGGGCTTTGTAGTTGAGAGCATTGTTTGTGAATGGCGAGGTATGAATTCGAGTCACAGTCTGGAACAGTTTTAAAATATGTCACTGTTTCACATTACATTTAAGCGCTGCGCTGCCACACTTCCGATCTAGGGATGGCAAGATGTGGCATCTTTTTTTCCTTTTTTCCCTGCAACTTGCTGTACGAAGGGGAGAGAGAGAGAGAGAGAGAGAGAGAGAGAGAGAGAGAGAGAGAGAGAGAGGGGGGGGGGGGAGGGGAGTGAGAGAGTTGGAAATCAGAAAAGGGCTGGGCAAGTTTCTAAAAATGCTGCACGTCGGGGGCTGCATGAAGTTCCAAAACGAAGGAGAAGATCAAGACCAAGAAGAAGAAGAAGAAGAGATTGTCAGTCCACAAACGATTATCTACAAAATCAGTAAGGAAATGTCGTAGTTACAAGCGGATGTATTCATGCTTTTCCGAAGAGATCACTAAACTGTGGGTCGGTATTAAAATGCAATTACAGCGTACCAGAAAATTTTAAGACGTTTTTCGTTCATCAATGACGAGGATTCGTAGATCGTAGGTGGCACGGATCGAACTACCTGACGAGTGTTAAGGCGTCCTTTGGTCAATAAACCATGCAGACTACAATCTGTGTACGCTCTTCGAGTCGGTTATTACAGGAAATGGGTTGACGTCAGCAATGCTCTGCTAGAGGACTTGGAAGACGATTCATTTTTACCATGTCTTATTTGTAGTGATGAAGCAACGTTTCATATTAGCAGTAAAGTAAACCAACATAACGTGCTCATGTGGACAGTCCAGAACCCTCATGACTTCTTTGAGCACCAAAGAGTGTCACCTAAAGCGAAAGATTTTGTGCCATTTCTCGTGATAGAGTGTACGGTCCCTTCTTTCATGAGTAAAACACAGCGACTACAAGAGAGGAATGACGTATCATCAAATGCAGTGGTACTGGCTTTTTCCACAACTTCAGGACGACCCCAACGATTTCATTTTCCAACAGCGTGGAGCTGCACAACACTGGCATAACAACGTACGTCAGCTACTCAAGGACGCTCTGCCTCAACGCTGGATAGGACGCATGGGACCGCGAGGCACCCGCCCTGGTTTCTTGGCCTCACAGATCGCCAGACATAACCCCATGTGATTTTTTCCTGTGAGGACATATGAAGAAAAATGTGTCAGAATCACAGTCCCGCAACCTCTGTAAAAGCAGTTTCATTGAATGAAGTTTATGTCGAACTTAGCTATCGTCTAGATATTCTTCGTGCTGTTGCTGCTGGTGGACACAAAGCATTTGTATTAGCATAGCTAAAACTTCAAGATTTGCGGCTTTTTTTGGGACGTATCCCATTTCTGTAGTATTTTTTATCAATAAATATGGAGTTTTCAAATCAGATCATTGTTTTTGAAACATGTTTTATATCTTTACAATTTTTTTCCTTAGCCAACCCAACTGTATGCAATGTAATAAATCTCGATTTAAAGCGAAACTGGAACTCTTGCGTCAAGCACTGTGCAGGCTCCACATTTGTAACAGCTTCAGTAGGCGTTACTGCATTTTACCATTTAAAATTTCTGTTGACTATGCAAAAAATCTCTTTTAATCATCTCATGACTACAGTGAAATAATGAATTAAATATTGTTCTCCTCTACGTTTCTTTCCACATTTTCTGTAAGTGCCGGCCGAAGTGGCCGTGCGGTTCTAGGCGCTGCAGTCTGGAACCGCGAGACCACTACGATCGCAGGTTCGAATCCTGCCTCGGGCGTGGATGTGTGTGGTGTCCTTAGGTTAGTTAGGTTTAACTAGTTCTAAGTTCTAGGGGACTAATGACCTCAGCAGTTGAGTCCCATAGTGCTCAGAGCCATTTGAACCATTTCTGTAAGTGTTCGACAGCAAACTGTACAAAACAACAGCCATAATGAAAGATTGGGTTGGATGACACTATTTTATCGAATTTTTTTTTCTTGTGACCGAAAGATCTTCTTCGTGCAGCCTTTGAAAGTATGCAAGCTGATTAATGGTGCTGCTAGGTATTCTCTGAGTCAGTGGTGAATAATTTACGTATGGTTTGGAGTAACATGTAAAGTCCCCAAGTGGATCGGGGACCACTCCAAGTTGAAGCATTGTTCCATTGCCCGTAATATACACAAGCTCTCAGGAACACCTGCGTGACGTTACAGCTATACTTTATATCCGGTCAGAACCTCGCCGGAGCACCTATCTTAGGAGATATATCAACCGGGCCGCATTGCGCTGAGCACGTAATGCTTAATGCACTGAGCTTCGTGTTTTCGCCATCGCTCAAACTGTTGCAGTGGCTTTTCTCGCTGGTGTATCATGATCGTCACGAGTCAGCTGCAGTTTAGATTGAGGTAATTCACACGCAGTGCAAGTTCCTTTCTAGTGACTCGTTGGCATCATAGTTTCAATAGCACTGCTACGCTGGTGTCACGTCCTGGTAGCTGCTAGTGCTACGTCGTTTTTATAAAAAACAACGTTTACAGTTGTTTTTTTTTCAAGTGAATTATTCATACTGCATATCTGAAGGTTGTACTCTCCACAGGAAGAAGCTGGTTTGTACTGCTGTGATTTACTTCCCTCTGTATCTGACCGAGATTCAGTCGTCTGAAGAAGGTAACGTGAAGTCTCACTTCGCCTTTAAGAGCCACTGATAAATCTATGCGTGAAACAAAAGCCAGAAACGTTGTCACTACAAGAAGTTCGTTGAGAGTTTCACAGGAAAAGTGCTGCTAATTACCGTAGGTAAATTAATGATATAGGATTATTATTACCGTAGAACCAATGCAAGTATTTTTATGAATATATTCTCAAAATCTCTATATCTTCTGAAGTCAAAGCCACTTATCGTGGAAATTTGTGTCAAATTTGATATTATATTATGTTAAAATCTGTGTAAAAATGAGTACTAAATCTGCAACAAAACACTCAGAAACTTCTGACAGTAGTATAGTAATTGAAGAGAGAAAAAACTTTAATTACTTCATGGAGTTAAAAAAAAAGGCTCTGAGCACTATGGGACTTAACATCTGAGGTCACCAGTCCCCTAGAACTTAGAACTACTTAAACCTAACTAACCTAAGGACATCACACACTTCCATGCCCGAGGCAAGATTCGAACCTGCGACCGTAGCAGTCGCGCGGTTCCGGACTGAAGTGCCTAGAACCGCTTCGGCCACAGCGGCCGGCACTTAATGGAGTGTAGGGGTCCGTAACAGACATACAAATACGAATATCTTAATCCTTTTGTTTTCTACTTTCAATACTGTCATACGCTGCAGAAAGAAACTTTCTGACAAAACTATCAGTTACGATAACAGTAACATAACGGCAGTCAACCTGATTACGTAGGAGCAATGCTTTGAAACAAGTTGTGTAATCATGTGGCTGCTTGCAGACGCATATATTTTTTGAATTGTAGTTTTATTATAACTATTATTATAAAGAATACGAAAATTTCTGTCTACGCAAATGTTGATTCGAACACCTCAGAGCCTTATTCGGGCGGACGACGGTTCAGACACGCATCCTGCCATCCTGATTTAGGTTTCCCGTGATTTCCCTAAATCGCCTAAGGCGAATGCTGGGATGGTTCCCTCGAAAGGACACGGCCGATTTCTTCTCGATCCTTCCGTAATCTTAGTGGGCGCTCTGTCTCTAATGTCCCCGTTGTCGTCAGGACAAACACCAATGTCCTCCTCCTCTAACACAGAGATTTAATACGCATCGCCTTCGTCTGGTCAGCGAACTTACATACTTAGCCACTTGTAAGGAGATCTATAGTTTGTTGTGGAATCTGTACCATGTTACAATTTGACTGTTTCATATAAACGTACATTTCAGAGGTAAAAGAGCGATAAAGGACACAAAAACATTGGCAACGTCAGATGATCGCATCTGAAATATTTCGGTTTGCGACCTGAAACGTACACATTTGGCCTTCACACAAAGCATTAAACCTGTATACAGAGTTTATTTATTTATCGTGTGGCTTTAACAGTGCATGTACAAAATGGTTCAAATAGCTCTGAGCACTATGTGACTTACCTTCTGAGGTCATCAGTCGCCTAGAACTTAGAACTAATTAAACCTAACTAACCTAAGGACATCACACACATCCATGCCCGAGGCAGGATTCGAACCTGCGACCGTAGCGGTCACGCGGTTCCAGTGCATGTACAAACACTGATTAAATCCACAAGAAATTCGAAGACACCGGAAATAAAAATCCGGGAATGGCAAAAAATAAATTACCCATAAATGGCAAGACTGCTGTCTGTACACCAAATACTAGACGAACGCTGTGGAAAGAGCCTCAAGAAGACAGAATACTAGCTCAACGAAAGTCTATGACAGCGGTAAATCCTGGGAAACTATGTAGAATAACAAGAACGTTACCCGCCCCAATAAAGAAGACCCCAACCAACAACGCCCAGGAACGCGACTTTCCCGCAAGATATTGTGTCAGTTAAACCGTGTAAGAACTGGACACTCAAAAACTAAATTCATGGTGCACAAATTGGGTACCACTGACAACCCAAACGTATGACTATGAAACTGCTGAAGAACCAACCATTGCTATAAGATTGCCCGTTGCTATTGAGTGGCTGTCTCGTTTGAATTTAGCTTTATAGTTTATTATGACTGCCTTTCTACCACAATTATGCTCACATACGAACATGAAATATACTGATGTTTGTTGTATTCATATCAGTACTTGTACTGTATCTTTGTCAATTTCGAATATATTGTATACATACACTACTGGCCATTAAAATTGAAGAAATGCATGTGATAAACGGGTATTCATTGGACAAATATATTATACTAGAATTGACATGTGATTACATTTTCACACAATTTAGGTGCTTAGATCCTCAGAAATCAGTACCCAGAACAACCGCCTTTGGCCGTAATAACGGCCTTGATACGCCTGGGCATTGAATCAAACAGAGCTTGGATGGCGTGTACAGGTACAGCTGCCCATGCAGCTTCAACACGATACCACAGTTCATCTAGAGTAGTGACTGGCGTATTGTGACGAGCCAGTTGCTCGACCACCATTGACCGGAAGTTTTCAATTGGTGAGAGATCTGGAGAATGTGCTGGCCAGGGCAACAGTCGAACATTTTCTGTATCCAGAAAGGCCCGTACAGGACCTGCAACATGCGGTCGTGCAATAATCCTGCTGTAATGTAAGGTTTCGCAGGGATCGAATGAGGGACAGAGCCACGGGTCGTAACACATCTGAAATGTTACGTCCACTGTTCAAAGTGCCGCCAATGCGATCAAGAGGTGACCGAGACGTGTAACCAAAAGCACCCCATACCATCACGCCGGGTGATACGCCAGTATGGCGATGACGAATACACGCTTCCAATGTGCGTTCACCGCGATGTCGCCAAACACGGATGCCACCATCATGATGCTGTAAACAGAACCTGGATTCATCCGAAAAAATGACGTTTTGCCATTCGTGCACCCAGGTTCGTCGTTGAGTTCACCATCGCAGGCGCTCTTGTCTGTGATGCAGCGTCAAGGGTAACCGCAGCCATCGTAGCCGAGCTGATAGTCCATGCTGCTACAAACGTCGTCGAACTGTTCGTGCAGATGGTTGTTGTCTTGCAAACGTCCCCATCTGTTGACTCAGGGATCTAGACGTGGCTGACCGATCCGTTAGAGCCATGCTAATAAGATGCCTATCATCTCGAGTGCTAGTGATACGAGGCCGTTGGGATCCTGTACGGCGTTCCGTATTACCCTCCTGAACCCACCGATTCCATATTCTGCTAACAGTCATTGGATCTCGACCAACGTGAGCAGCAATGTCCCGATACGATAAACCGCAATCGCGATAGGCTACAATCCGGCCTTTATCAAAGTCTGAAATGTGATGGTATGCATTTCTCCTCCTTACACGAGGCATCACAACAACGTTTCACCAGGCAACGTCGGTCAGCTGCTGTATGTGAATGAGAAATCGGTTGGAAACTTACCTCATGTCAGTACGTTGTAGGTGTCGCCACCGGCGCCACCCTTGTGTGAATGCCCTGAAAAGCTAATCAATTACATATCACAGCATCTTCTTCCTGTCGGTTAAATTTCACGTCTGTAGCACGTCATCTTCGTGGTGTAGCAGTTTTAACGGCCAGTAGTGTAGTTAGTCATAAGCACCAGCAGGATGTCAACAGCAAATGGCGAAAAACTTAAAAGACATACAGAAAATATACAGATATCGGTAGACAGAGCATCTTTCCCAAGTTTTTAACTCCCACAGGAGGTGCTCAATATAGGCACTGTTTGTGACGCAGCAAACTTTAATAGGTGCGTGCAGTTCGTAGAAGGCGTTGCTGTACCGAGGGAAGCGCAACTGCAGCAGTCCTCTGCACGAATCTGCTCTCTCGGTTTCCTATCTGAAGTCACCAACTAATTCGGTGCTACAGTACGAAGCGAATGATTTTGCTACATATGCTGACACGACTGACCCTTACTGGTGTACTTTGTAACTACACTTTGGCACGTATTACGAACGGAAACTCGGTGATATGCTCTATTCATTAATGTGTGCCATTTTCCAGAACGTTTGGTAGTTTGCACGCTGTCGTCTTCTGAAAGCGCACTTACGAACAACCCTGTAGAGCATTTTCCTGTGTCAGCAGTCTCTACATAAGTTTCATTTACACCATTCTGTTTCTCACAGTTTATATTTAGTTGACATTACTAGTGACGCATGATAGCTGATGCCACGCTGAAGGATGAAAACGTGTTCTCGCCCAGTCGGAATTTGTTTCCGCGCTCACGGAGCTCGCTTCCACTTGGCCCACAGCCTTGAGCGGTCGGTATAAATACTGATTACCACCGCCATCGCAGCCCGGCTGCACCCAGCCTTGGAGAAGCGGCAGCGTATGGTAATGCGTATAAATAATGCGTTCCGTCACGCGGACGCAAGGGACCTTGCACGCTGCAGCGACGCCCTTGCAAGAGCGGCTGCGTCAGGTAGGACGTGGCGCCCCGCTGAGAGGATATTGTGCGTGTGCGTGTGTGCGTGTGCGTGTGTGTGTGTGTGTGTGTGTGTGTGTATGTGTGTGAGGCTAGCGACCTGTGTCGCAGCACTGCGTGGGCGGCCTGCGCGCACCTTCTGCGAGCTGCAACAACTGCTTCCAAAGGGCCGCGCGCTTTTATTAACATCACCCACCTCTCTTGCCCGGGCTGTGTCGAGTGTCGTGCCGGCAATGCGGCTCCTACTACACAGCCATGCCCTCATCGCCTTCCCAGTAGGATATATTAAAACCAGAGCCGTTTTTAAAACAGATTTTACGTTCCACGAAACTCATTTTGTTAGACAGGAACCCACAAGAACCGGGTTTCAAAGTTGTTTTGCCCCGACAATTATTTTCTGATACATCACATGTATTTGGCTTTGTCCAACGCATTTGTATGTGTCAAACAGAATATCCCACAATTGCTCATACTGCGGTTGTGATTTCAGGTCTTCAGGTCTGCAGTGGACACAGAGTGGACGGGATAGAAGTACAAGTATATACAGTGCGTCTCTATTAAGGTTATACCACTGAACACCTGTTTCAGAGTGACATCACTTTTTTATTTACAACATGTTTCATTACAATATTTGTAATACTACAGGTATGTTCAAAAATGTTGAAATGGGTGTCAATTGGCAGCAGTGGTGGCCGAGCGGTTCTAGGCGCTACGGTATGGAACCGCGCGAGCGCTTCGGTCGCAGGTTCGAATCCTGCCTCGGGCATGGATGTGTGTGATGTCCTTAGGTTAGTTAGGTTTAAGTAGTTCTAAGTTCTAGGGGACTGATGACCTCAGATGTTAAGTCCCATAGTGCTCGGAGCCATTTTTAACCATTTTGTGTGTCAATTCCTAAGGGACCAAACTGCTGAGGTCATCGATCGCTAGACTTACACACTACCTAAACTAACTTACGCTAAGGACAACACATACACCCATGCCCGAGGGTGCGCTCGAACCTCCGGCGGGAGGGGCCGAGCAATTCGTGACATGGCGCCTCTAACCGAGCGGCCACTCCGCTCGGTACTACAAGTATGTATTGTCTGTGTGTGTAGTGGAATGTTTGGGTTGTTTCATGATGATGATAGAAGGGACAGGGTGAAGCCTGGTGCCGAAACATAAGCTACTCGTCACGAATAGCACCCTGCCAAGCTTTACGTCCCCATCCAACGGACGATCACCATCAACATGTGCCCTCACTTCGTGAGAGACTGCAGAGAGGTTTGGAATTTAAACCAGGACGTTGGCTGGAAGTCCGGTGATCAGGAACCTTACGCCACCACCTCTCCTCCCCTGCCAGCGACATACTGGCAGTGAGTGTTGCCATCTGTTTCTGTGTACGGGAACTAGCAAAATTGATATTTAGGGGTGTGACCAATGTCAATTTTGGTAGTTCCCATACCCACCAACAGATGGCAAGATTTTACGTTTGAGAGTTAGCCCGTTTTCTGCTCATGTATTCAAATTAACTCTTATTTAATTTTTTTTCTAGTCTATTTCACTGACTTATTTTTCTTTTCTTACACAATTGCATGTTTTAAGGGGACATTGTACGTGAAATTCGTTTTCTGTTTTCTACTCCATAATGTACCATGGACTTTCGTGAACATTTTAATATATAATACATTAAAATCAGACAATTGTGAGATCTTCAAATAATATTTTGAATGTTGATGTGTGACTGTCAATTTCGCATCTACGCATATACTGCCACAGTTGAGCAGTCTGGAAGGCTGTGGATTACTTTGTTTTGTGCCTACTGCTACGTCTCAGAAGGTGGCATTACAATAAACAAATCAGTTCTTTGTTTCTGATACTAGTTTTCGTTGAAAGTAGTGTGATTATCGGCTATTTTTGTAGTAAGCTAACTTCTATTGCTTTTTGTACGTAAATATAATGACTAAGCCTAAAAGTAACTTCAATAAACGAAAACTAACTGTGACAATTTAGAGAAAATGACAAGAGCTGTGTGGTGCACTTTCTTCCATCGAATATCAACCGATAAAAAGCCATGTC
This sequence comes from Schistocerca piceifrons, assembly GCF_021461385.2. Taxonomy (NCBI): domain Eukaryota; kingdom Metazoa; phylum Arthropoda; class Insecta; order Orthoptera; family Acrididae; genus Schistocerca; species Schistocerca piceifrons. The sequence continues at coordinate 524,998,755 of NC_060142.1, forward strand.
ATGCTTTGTGTCCATCTCCACCAAACACTACGTGTAAATATAGGCAAGCTGAATTTTCTGACGCTCTGCATGAATTTACACGTCAACATTCTCTTCCTTTGGCAGTAATGGAGGCAATCAAACCTATTTACAGATCCAGAATGAGATTTTCACTCTGCAGCGGAGTGTACGCTAATATGAAACTTCCTGGCAGATTAAAACTGTGTGCCCGACCGAGACTCGAACTCGGGACCTTTGCCTTTCGCGGGCAAGCGCTCTACCATCTGAGCTACCGAAGCACGACTCACGCCCGGTACTCACAGCTTTACTTCTGCCAGTACCTCGAAAGGCAAAGGCAAAGGTCCCGAGTTCGAGTCTCGGTCGGGCACACAGTTTTAATCTGCCAGGAAGTTTCTATTTACAGATATTTGGCAAACCTGAGCTACTAAAGAAATGTTTACATGGGGAGATCCAGAATGTGAATGAGTCCTTCAGTAATGTTGTGTGGTGTCGTGTGCCTAAAAATGTATTTATTGGCCTTATGACTCTAACATTAGCGGTGTCTGAAGCTGTAATAACTTTTAATGGTGGGTATTATGAAAGACTTACGGTTGTGGAGAAGTTAGGTGTAAGATTTGCACAGAACACAGCTAAAGGATTGCGGGAACTGGATGAGCTTCGTGCACGTGAAGCACAGTTAACTGCTCAGCAAATGACAAAAGAAGAAAGAAAGAAAAGGAGGAGGCAAGCACTGGGCTGTTGTGACACTGAAGAAGACAGAGGCTATGAGCCAGGGCAATTCTAGTCCATAAAAGACGCAGGAATGTAGGTCTGTGTAAGAATTTGTAATTAAAAAAGGTTTAAGCCTCACTATCTCTGAACTACATTTTTGCAATAAATGACCCGTTTCCTAAAAAAGAACTGATGGTAGAGACATGAAATTTTCACAGCATGCCAAGTGTGAGTTCAACACTTATGGAACTAAAATAACTATAAGATCGAGAGTTGTTTCGTTTCTATGTTAACTTATTTACAAAATTCTGTCAAAAAATGGAGTGTTTTTTTTAAAAGATAGCATGTCCCACAATACAATTTTAGTAATAATTCTAGTTCAGTGTATCTAGAAAGGTGCATTCAATAATTATGGAATGTTGTAAGTTGGTGCCTTAAAAAGTTTCCTATGTCCCCGTAAGAAATCTGCGAACTTCTCCTTCTTTTTTGGTTTTCTTTAGGTTGTGATGGTGTCTAGTGAGGTACAGCCCGATATGTTCTTTTCTTGCCGGGCGGTGTGGCCGCGCAGTGCTCTTCGATGATTGAATATTACGCCGACGAAATGAACATTTATTGGTATTTTTCGATTTTATTGCCCTTGACGTTGTCAGATCACTTGAGGGACACAGAGTAAGGCTTTTAGAGCTAATGTAATACGAAGCTACTGGCGTTAGTCAAGGAGTTTGTAGACCTGTTCTCTACGACTAGTTTTTCCAGATTTACCACTACCATACTGCTGTAATTGAAAACTGGAAAAAGAAGCAAAAACGCCAAGGAAACCAATAACAACAAACTTGAGACACAACAGTCCGAGGCTGTCAGAATATCGCCGAAATGTTCTCAGATTTGGGCAAAATCCTAGCTTCTTTTTTTTCGATTACACTAGCGCCGCCGTTAGGAAACAGTGATTAAACAAGGGAATGCTTTTAGCGGCGGCTGTCGTTCGGAAGCATGAAGGACTGCGCCGACGGACAAATCACCGCAAAATCGCCGATGGAGCATAATGGATTTAAGTTACCGTCGGGAGTATTACAGGCACCCGCTGCCGACTACTCTGTAATTCTACGTGGAAAAAAAAAGTGAGGGAAGATAGAGCCTTCTCGCGCGCCGTGTAAACCGGTCTTGAAAGGCGCTCTGGGCCGCGCGATAAATCCTGTTGTTTATAGAAGGCGGCCCGACAAATTTCCGTTCGGCGGTGCCGGCGCGGGTCTGAAGATAATCTCGGCTGCTGAAGGTGTGAGTGACGACCGAAACCGCGGTCTGTGACGTAATGCGGGTCCCGGACGGGAGGGCGCGTGTGTGAGGCGCGCAGCCAGTGTGCAGGTACTTGCGGCTGCAGAAGTTGTCAACATTGCCCCCAGCGATTGTTGAACGCGTGTCAAAAACGGGAGAAATGGTTCAAATGGCTCTGAGCACTATGGGACACCCCGGCCGGCCAAAAACGGGAGACACCCCGACGTAAGATATATCTTGCTTTGACCTGTCTGCGACTGTTGGCATGGTTCTGGCTGCGGCGTAGCAAGTCATGGGCACTTACGTAAAAAAGAAAAAAAAAAATGCAAAAGTGTCCCTATTACCTTCCAGTTCAGCGTTGTGTGTTATGTCGTAGGCAAACAGGAAACTTTGAACTTCAGTGTTACCAACACTGTAGTGTTGGCATTTCTTTGGAACCGATGCTTAGTAGCTGCGAATGCGTTGCTATTTAGTAATCACTCAGCGCTGGAGTAGTGCGGAATGAGCTATCGCTGAGAAAGCGTTCTACAAGCACCAACATAGTGTGATTGCTGCGCAGGGGGTATTTCGACCACATTACCAACTGGGAGCTCGTGAATGTGTCCCATCCACTCATACGGCTACAGCGTGGGTGAGTAATTTTGTAGAAACTAGTTCAGCCTTGAAGAAGAATACTCCAGGCGGCGTTTGAACAGTATGTTGCTACCCCAGGTAAATTGTAGCTGTTCAATTTTCCATCGAGAAGAGCCCTCACAGCTCCGACGGACAACACGCACCTGCGCTAGACGTTGGCCAACGGAGCGCGCGCCGGCCGGTGTGGCCGTGCGGTTAAAGGCGCTTCAGTCTGGAACCGCGTGACCGCTACGGTCGCAGGTTAGAATCCTGCCTCGGGCATGGATGTGTGTGATGTCCATAGGTTAGTCAGGTTTAATTAGTTCTAAGTTCTAGGCCTCAGAAGTTAAGTCGCATAGTGCTCAGAGCCATTTGAACCATTTTTGAACGGAGCGCGCAAAGAAAACTGCACGAATTGAATTTCAACCCCCGTAAGTCACAGACCGTGTAGCAATTAAATCCGCAAGACCTTGTGTCGTATAGAGAGTTTAGCGAACGAGTGTTGGCTGAAATCTACGAAGAGGACAATTTCCTTAACAACATACCGATGTCATACGATGCCCATTTCCGTCTTAACGGGTACGTTAACCACAGAATTTTTATGACTGCGCACAGGAAAATCTTTGTACGCTTTACGATCATCCACTGCATAGCGCCAAGTTTACAGTATACTATGCTCTATCGTGTCATGGCGTCATTGCCCCTTACTTTTTTTGAACGTGAGCATGGCACTACAGCAACAGTGACATCCGCTCGGTATGTCGATGTGCTTCAAACATTCTTTACACCGAGACTGCACGTTCTTAACATCAAAAACGTGTGGTTTCAGCAGGACGGATCCAATTCACAGATTGTTCGACTATCGATGGAAGCCATTCGCCAGTTGTTCGGTAGGCGTATCGTTCCATGTAATGGTGATATTCTGTGGTCTGCGATATCCCCAGATGTTAGTGTATGCAATTTCTTCCGGTGGAGACATCTTAAAAGTAAGGTATACCGCACTAGGTCCCGCAACTATCCACGAACTGAAACTGAAGACGAATTCACTGGCCATTCCCCGACAAATGCTACGCCGAACATTCCGAAATTTCAATAACATGCTATTTCAAAGCACCAAGAGGAAGTACACCTCTCCGACATCATATTTGAGGGGTAGAGCTACAGCTTGTGACATTTTGTAATGAAAACATAAATGTCATACTGTATACCTGCATTTGCGTCGCTCCTTGCGCCACCCTCTACTGTCACCAGATTGTTCAAAATGTTCAAATCTGTGTGAAATCTTATGGGACTTAACAGCTAAGGTCATCAGTCGCTAAGCTTACACACTACTTAACCTAAATTAACAACACACCCAAGCCCGAGGGAGGACTCGAACCTCCTCCGGTTGGACTAGCCGCACAGTCCATGTCTGCACCGCCTTTAGACCGCTCGGCTAATCCCGCGCGGCTGTCACCAGATTATAACAGCACATATGCGGCTGATATTGTAAGATAACGAATAGACTACTGGTGATACCCTGAAGCAAAGTGTTTCTGCAGTTACAAACGACAACATAACCAAGATACAGTATCATTGTTTTAATGCCATTACCGTTTTAGGGCTGTCTTATCCATCTTGATATGTTCACTTTTTAAATTACATTGATGTATTCCCAGCAGCATGCCGTCCGCTGTAACACTGAATAGGATATACGAGCATTTAACGCCACACTGTATGTTGTGTGGATAGCAAAATCATGCTAATGTATCTCAATTTCGTAAGATATAAAGTGAACGAGTTACATATACTTACATTTGTTCTAGTGGGCAGCTTTGAGCTATGCGCGAAATGTTGAAGTGTAAACAACACACATGTCATAAGCAAAGCACTGCGGTACGAAAACAGTTCACAATATTTCTCACGTCACTAGCAGCTTCAGACATGTGATCTGGCTGTGTTCTTCACCAACAATCCTTAATGGACGTGAAACTCAACAACATCCACAGCATAGATTAACACCAAGATACAACCGTTAAAACAGCAATCTTAGACGTAACACCACACAAAATATGCAATGTATGCAGGTTTGCGCGCATACTCTACATAACAATGAATAGCGTCCTGTAGTTGGTGATTTGCACCACTATCCTCTCCACCGATTTCCACATGTCTCTCTCTCTCCCTGTTTCCACAGCACATTCGATCCCGAAAATGCAGCGCAGTTAAGAAGTAAGACGAACTTCCACAGGCATGAAGTAGGCCGCAAATGGTGTTCTGTGGGCGCCGGCACGGTAGCTCAGAGGGACAGTTCAGGGGACAGATCATCTTCTATAATAATAATAACAAGAAGAAGAAGTGACTGAAGCTTTCATCGACGGAATTTGAGTGATGTCATGTGGCGTCCTCACAGAAATGCTGAAGAAATGCGACGCAAAAACAGAATGAAAGAACAAAAAGAAAAACATAAAAAAAAGAAAAAGAATAACATTGTTAGTAGTGCAGACTCTAGATCGCGCGGCCCCGTGATAGAATCCCGGTCGGATTGGAGGTTTTCTTCACTCGGGGTCTGGGTGTTTGGGTTGTTTGTGCTAATCATTTCATGGAAATTTCATCACAAACACGCCACAGTCACGGAAGTGGCGCCAAACAGATAGACTTGCACCGGACGGTTGAGTAAGCCAGGTGAAGTTTCCCTGCCAGTAACGACTAATAAACGTTTGATTTTCACAGGCCTGAAAAACATGTGTAATTAATCCTCCTCCCTTTAATTGTGGCTGATATTTTATTCAATATCAGTAGTACTTTGAAACAGATTGTGCTTACTGCCCCAGACCCTCACCGACCACTCCATTTCAGTGACGAGGAATACCAGCGCAATCAATGATCAATGTTAAAAACTCTTCAGCGCAGCTATACATGGATACAGCAACAGCGGCAAAAACACTTGGCAGCTGCTCATGCACAACGAATAAATACTCTGGACAAAAACAAAGAGCAAATAAAATATTAAATAAACACTCGAAAATTATGATACAGAAATACTGACGCGCGTATGACGACGCGGTTAAAAACGATACCCGTTCCCGCAAAAAGAGGCGGACCGCACGCCTGTAAACACGGAGTAATAAACGCAACGACGAGGGTTGTTCTGCGTTTGCCGGCGAACAGTTCGGGGGCCGTGGGAGTGCAGCGGAGTGCCTAGCAAAGTAGTTGTGGGTCGCGTGAGTGAGAGAGGAGGGCTCGGCTTCTTCAGAGCTGCTCTACTGCGGCCAGCCGCCTGCGGCTTTGGAGCACAGAGAGGAGAGAGAGAGAGAGAGAGAGAGAGAGAGAGAGAGAGAGAGGGGGGGGGGGGCAAAATTCGCGCAAGCGCAGCCGTATCGCGTTACGGCGCGGCGGTTTGTTGGAGGCCGCTCTCTAATCACATCTTCATAATTCCGGTCGCCCCCACACAACTAGTTACAACTCGATTAGCACAAAGTTTCGCGTCGCGCATCTGCCCCCGAGCTGCGCGGCTCCACGCACTAGGCGTCTTGCGGCGTTGCTTTCACACACACACACACACACACACACACACACACATACGTACACACCGAAACACACACACACGTGTCACATACTCACTGCGTTTTCCCCGTAATGGCTTTTAAAAGGCTATACCGAAACCTAACACAGGACCGCTATTCAACAATACTAATCGCGTAAACACGAAATGGAATGTGCTACATCATCAAACACCTCTCCCACGTTTATCGGTGTTTGTTGAGATGATCGTCACATAACGGACAGGTGGAATTATCATTCATCCATAGATTGGTTTGAACGTCAATGTCCTCTACCAAGAGTCGCCCTACTGGAGGCGGTTTGCCGTTGCCTTCCTCCGACGTTTGAACTGAGTTAACAAGCCTGTTACAGCTAGAGGTGAAAGAAGTGATAAGTCAACAAGAATCGAAACCAAGACCTGCTCGAGTTCTAATCATCATCATCATCATCATCAGTATTATCATCATCAGTGTTCTGCCAAAAGGCAGGTTTTGACATGGTAGTTCTCCGGGCTGTCCAGTCTTCAGCCATCCTCTTCAGGTTTGCATAATTTCCTCTTCCCTTTATGTCGTCTATCATCTTGTATCTCCTTCTTCCTCTCAGTCTTCTCCCACAAACCAATCCTTCCAAAGCATCTACTAGCAAGCACTCCCTTCTCAGTGAATGTTCCAAGCAGTTCTTTTTCCTTTCTCTTACAACCTTCAGCAGACATCTTCTCTCACCAACCCTTTTCAATACTCTTTCATTACTCACTCTTTCCATCCAGCTTATTCTCTCCATTCTCCTCCACATCCACATCTCAAATGCTTCTAACCTTTTTTAATCCTCTCGTCTCAGCGTCCATGCTTCTGCTCCATATAGTGTCACACTCCAGACAAAACATTTGCCAAGCCTTTTCCTTGGTCCTGTATCTAGTTTGCCACATAAGAGTCTCCTCTGTCTGTCGAATGCCTCCTTCGCTATGGCAATTCGAGTTTTCATCTCCTGGTGACATCTCAAATCTTCAGTTATTGTGCTTCCAAGATATTTAAATTCACTTACTTGGCTAATGGTAGCTTGTCCTATTTTAATACTGGACAGTCTGCGTCTTGTACTGATGACCATACTCTTTGTTTTTGCTGTGTTTATTTGCATCCCATTTTCTACACAAGTCTCATTCAGATCTTTCAGCATGTTATTCACTGTCCGCTCACTTTCTGCCACTAATACCATGTCATCAGCAAATCTTATACACTCTATTCTCTTTCCACCAATACATATTCCTCTTTTCCCATCTAAGCTTTTGCAATAATCTCTTCAAGGTATACGTCAAACAATAGTGGGGAAAGGCGACAACCTTGTCTAACACCTCGTCCAATGCTGCTTCCTTCAGACATTTCATTTCCAATCCTTATCCTTACTTTCTGGTGTAAATATAGATTCTGTATCAGTCGCCTCTCTTTCCAATCTGCTCCTTTATTCTTCAAAATATCCATCAGCTTGTTCCACTGAACTCTGTCAAAAGCCTTTTCTAAAGCTATAAAAACAGCAAAGATTTCTCTACCCTTTGTAATGGACGCGGGTATTTCACAGTTGTATGTCTAATTACGATGGCGCGCTGAAACATTCTCCGATTTTTTATATTCTGTTCTCCACATCGGTTAGAGTATTATATGTCATGCACATTACTCGTTCGACGTTCTCGCTTCGCTGACCCAAGTTGCAACCCTCTACCGTTAGAGTGCTTCGAATTTTAGCTTTAACATGGCGACGTGCAGCGTAACTTTGCAGGTGCTTCCGAATTCGCAAACTTCACACACACGTGGAGCATTCTCTCTTTCAGCATGAAAATCAGACCGCACACGAGCGCTGCGGCATCTGCAACAATTTGGTTCACGCTCATCTCTCATCTTCTACACAGCCCCGAATTGATCCCTTCCGATTTTCATCTGTCTTCCAAACTCAAAGAACACCTTCGAGGATTTTCTTAGTGATGAATCAGTGAATACAGAGGTGAGGTAGTGGCTCTGTCAGCAAGGCAAATATTCTACAGTGGCGGCAACAACGAACCAGTCTCCCGTTGGGAGAAATGTGTTCATCATAAAGGTGACTATGTTGCGTAATAAGTATCTAGACACGAAGAATAAAGATGTAGATTGTTAATAAAGTTTGTTTCATTCAAAAAGCTTTAAGAGTATTCACACAAAAAAATCTGAGGCATTACTTTTCAGTTTAGTTATGGCTGCTGGCGTTGTCCGAAATTTCTTTACTTACGCATGTGCTTGTTATTTCTTGAAAGCAGGAACTCATTTTCTATGTACAAAGCAGTTCTGTCAGATAAAGGCATGAACACAAGTGAACAAAATTTGGAGAAATTCTGCATACTGTTTCAACAGAATATAGAAATACGGAACTGAATTTTGATACCGCACATTTTACTGTTTTTCTGCCTCATTGTGCATTAGTGATATGATAGTGCAAAAAAATCCTGGGTTTTCCTGTAACACATGAAAGTTATTTCGATAGTAGAGATCAGAGAATAATTAGTAATTCGAAAAAAGTGCGTGGAAAAAAAATTCCGCTGATACACTATTATCGTCGAGTTCTAATTATGCCACTTCAAAAGCAGGAGACACATATCGTCTCGGCTACGTTCCTGTGTCTGTAGTGACCGACGACATTCTTTGCCGGTAATCTTTGACTCACCGACGTTCGTGTCCCCATGGTTACCGACGGCGTCCATTACCTGTGCGTCTCTAGCTAGTCGTCTGCATTACTACAGGCGTGCTTTAATTATGAGCTCCAAGCCACCCGTCTCTACGATGACAGAGCCTTGTCTGCATTCAGCTTTGCATCGATGACAGTGTTAGGACTTCGTGTTTTCTTCCACGCACTGGCAGTTCTTATAGCCGGCCGCTGTGGCCGAGCGGTTCTAGGCGCTTCAGTCTGGAACCGCGCGACCGCTACGGTCACAGGTTCGAATCCTGCCTCGGGCATGGATGTGTGTGATGTCCTTAGTTTAGTTGGGTTTAAGCAGCTCTAAGTTCTAGGGGACTGATGACCTCAGATGTCCCATAGTGCTCAGAGTCATTTGAGACATTTTGAACGGTTCTTATAACCGATCTTTATTGGCTGTCTATGCATTTTTATATTATATTTCTTTACAAATGTAACTGTATTTCTAGTGGCTAATTACGATGTATTTTAAATTTCTATTTTATGAATTTTATTTTACATCGCATCCTGATTGGCTATTCTGACCTTTTCCATACGTTATCTTCCTATCAATGACCTTATTGGCTCCTACGTGTCCATGCAGCAGGCGATAGGTAGAGCTTTACCTATTTAATGCACAGCATTCCTTACAGTATTCATCATTCGGCGTATGTGCCTCTTGGCGTGTGTTCTTGCACTGCTAGGCATCTCTGCACACCACCTAAGGTTAGAAATCGTTCTAAATGTTATTATAACTTTGTTACCTCTTCTTTCTCTTTGTTCCCTATTCCCTCTAAGAAAAATCTTATTTACTTTTCAGTGGCATGTAATGGTCTGATGATGATCTTGAAGACTGAAACCAGTTACCATATATTTAAAAAAAATATATTTTTCCAGTCATGACTAATTTTTCCTTTTAATTAATAGGTGGTATACTGACACTAAATCAACATCAAGTGTAATGAGTGTGCCAGAACCCTCCATTACATTGAAAACAATATAGTCAACCTAACGCTATTCTTTGCACTGTGTAAGCACTCACATATCGAAAGTAACAATCTGAGGGCGAAACATGGGAGCGCGATTCTAAACATTGTTGTGAGACCAGGTCTGGCTACGAGTGTGGAAGTAGCAGTGTCGGTCGAGAGCTCGGAGACAGAAGACTTGTGCTGCCCTCGCGTCTGTGAGGCAGATCTTGCCAAACTCAAGGCCTGGTTTCATTTATATAGCCAGGAGAGATTTAAATGGCTTAACTACGCCGTGGAATCCAAGGTAAAATTAGCAAGCATAGAGCAAAAGCAATTGCAGGGTTTGGCTCGTGATTGCTAGTCCGAATTTCCAATAATCCCATGTTTTGTTTGTCAGCGAAAAATGGTTCAAATGGCTCTGAGCACTATGGGACTCAACTGCTGAGGTCATTAGTCCCCTAGAACTTAGAACTAGTTAAACCTAACTAACCGAAGGACATCACAAACATCCATGTCCGAGGCAGGATTCGAACCTGCGACCGTAGTGGTCTTGCGGTTCCAGACTGCAGCGCCTTTAACCGCACGGCCACTTCGGCCGGCTTTTGTCAGCGAAATAAGCCTCCTTATCCTCTAAATAATAATTATTATTTTCCACATCTAAATAATATGCTGTGGTTATGAAATGTTAATGAAACTTTGAAATTGAAATAATTTTTTAATCTGGCACTCAGCCATGATTGATACCTACGTCATTGTCAATTATTTCTTAATTTCTTAAGTTTTAAATAGACTTAATTTTCGAAATCTCTTCTCACAACTTATTTAATAGTTAACAGGACCCAAGCAAACTCCTTTTTATTAAATTCATTCTTAGTTACAATAATCTTTAGCCACTGCTGCTGCATGCTGCTGCGCATTGCTGTAAACCACATGGTAAAAGGCAGTCATCTAAAGACGTGAGTGTAAAACTTAGGGCCGAAACAGAGAGACTGACACACGAGAACATGCCATGTTCTCTAGTCCAGTAAATTCCGTTGCACAAACCAGATTCTGTATCACTTGTAAATTCTTGTTCAAAAACGCAGTCAGATAGCTTAGGTATTCACTGTTACAGGTTCATTTGTTTCTGTAGTTTTTCATATTCAAATACGCAGTCAGATACCTTATCCAAATATTAGTTTTAAGTTTTTCAAGTAACGATCTGTTGAGGGCTTAAATGACAGTGAAACTGACACTCGTACAACAAGCACACAATGTTACGCAAGTGAGATTCCGATCAGTGATAGCTCAGGTTGCTTATCGAGTCCATTTTCACAGACTAACACAGGCATATTTGTTGTAGCTACACATATCGGTCGCATATACGTTACACAACGCAACGACAGAACCTGATACAATGAATTAAAATTGCGCCACAACCGGGACTTGAACCCGGTGCTCCTGCTTACTGGCCAGATGTAGCATTGTGTTTACCACAGACGACAACTGCACAGACTGCCCTAGTCTGTGCCCTGCCTAACAAACTTTGAAACGGTACAGTAGTTTCCGCTCCATAAGCAGCAGGTTTCGCTGCTCGCTCGCACCGGGAAATACACTCCTGGAAATGGAAAAAAGAACACATTGACACCGGTGTGTCAGACCCACCATACTTGCTCCGGACACTCCGAGAGGGCTGTACAAGCAATGATCACACGCACGGCACAGCGGACACACCAGGAGCCGCGGTGTTGGCCGTCGAATGGCGCTAGCTGCGCAGCATTTGTGCACCGCCGCCGTCAGTGTCAGCCAGTTTGCCGTGGCATACGGAGCTCCATCGCAGTCTTTAACACTGGTAGCATGCCGCGACAGCGTGGACGTGAACCGTATGTGCAGTTGACGGACTTTGAGCGAGGGCGTCGAATTGCTCAACACGTGGGGCGTGTGGTCTCCACAGTACATCGATGTTGTCGCCAGTGGTCGGCGGAAGGTGCACGTGCCCGTCGACCTGGGACCGGACCGCAGCGACGCACGGATGCACGCCAAGACCGTAGGATCCTACGCAGTGCCGTAGGGGACCGCACCGCCACTTCCCAGCAAATTAGGGACACTGTTGCTCCTGGGGTATCGGCGAGGACCATTCGCAACTGTCTCCATGAAGCTGGGCTACGGTCCCGCACACCGTTAGGCCGTCTTCCGCTCACGCCCCAACATCGTGCAGCCCGCCTCCAGTGGTGTCGCGACAGGCGTGAATGGAGGGACGAATGGAGACGTGTCGTCTTCAGCGATGAGAGTCGCTTCTGCCTTGGTGCCAATGATGGTCGTATGGGTGTTTGGCTCCGTGCAGGTGAGCGCCACAATCAGGACTGCATACGACCGAGGCACACAGGGCTAACACCCGGCATCATGGTGTGGGGAGCGATGTCCTACACTGGCCGTACACCACTGGTGATCGTCGAGGGGACACTGAATAGTGCACGGTACATCCAAACCCTCATCGAACCCATCGTTCTACCATTCCTAGACCGGCAAGGGAACTTGCTGTTCCAACAGGACAATGCACGTCCGCATGTATCCCGTGCCACCCAACGTGCTCTAGAAGGTGTAAGTCAACTACCCTGACCATCAAGATCTCCGGATCTGTCCCCCCTTGAGCATGTTTGGGACTGGATGAAGCGTCGTCTCACGCGGTCTGCACGTCCAGCACGAACGCTGGTCCAACTGAGGCGCCAGGTGGAAATGGCATGGCAAGCCGTTCCACAGGACTACATCCAGCATCTCTACGATCGTCTCCATGGGAGAATAGCAGCCTGCATTGCTGCGAAAGTTGGATATACACTGTACTAGTGCCGACATTGTGCATGCTCTGTTGCCTGTGTCTATGTGCCTGTGGTTCTGTCAGTGTGATCATGTGATGTATCTGACCCCAGGAATGTGTCAATAAAGTTTCCCCTTCCTGGGACAATGAATTCACGGTGTTCTTATTTCAATTTCCAGGAGTGTAGTAACAGAGGCGGCTCCGCAGCCAATTTTATTACACGACGCGGCCGGCCGCGGGTGCAACAGAACCCATGTGGACGGGTGGAAAGAAATGTGTCACGCTTCAAAGTACGTATTTATTATGTGTCGTGTATTATGCATTTCTTGTACGTGAATGTGAATCTGCACATGAACTTTCCTAATCCTCCTCACAGCTTTCCGTAAAGCGTGGCCAAATCTTTGTTGGGAAGTAGTTCTGTAGTATAGTAGTGCCAACCTTGCTCCAGGGTAGAGAATCAGAGAGACAGCACAGGCAGGTAAAAGTCAAAGACTTTCCAGTGTCACAAGATTTGGGGTGGAGAGGTTGGTCACGGCCAAGTGGTTCGACCACCCCCTTTACCTGGGCCCAGGAAGACCTCCGGGTGCCCGCCATATTCGGGGGGTGTTACAGAAGACGGGTAAATAATCAGACGTGCCCTCAGTGCGTCTGTCTCAGTGTTCACGCGTGGAAGAGAGGTATTTGAATATTTGTACTAATTCTTTTATTTCCAGCTTCGGATTGTGTAAGGAAATGAATGATCTCGTTGATTTAGCAAATTTGATCCCCTCTGTTAATGTATCTGGTCCCCAGTTTGCCCGTTATCCTCCTCACATAATGGATGTCCGATGTAAAATATTGGGAGACTTTGGAGGTATACATGTGGCCAACGCAATTCCGTCTTGCCCGTAGAAAGGTGCGTGCAGATTGGTATATAATATACCCGAGCTCTAAGTTGTAACATTGTAATATGTGTAAACTGGAACAATTGCTGCAATCGCTGTAAAATCGAGTGACAATATTTAAGATAAATACGTAATCAATTGTCATCAATCTTTAACATACCTTAAAAATCACAAAGAAGTCAAGTTAAAGGAATTCATTTAAAATAAAAGATATAGAATGCAGGGACCCACACATCAGCGTGTGAGCCTCCAGCTCCTTGTCTAGTATCGTACAGAAAGGGCACGCTCTCTAGGTAGCGCTCTCAAGCTCCCCTCCCCAGTTATCCGTTGCGCAATCATGATTCAGGGCTTGACGGCATCAACTTTCATCTGGCGTCCCTAGGCAAGGAGGTTAGACGGTAAACTTTCAACTTAAATTCACACTATCAGCCCATTTTCTCCGTCTTAAATCGTCAGTATTGCTGAGGCTCTTCGACATTAGAATAGCACCCCAGCTTTGTACGTGTTAGCGATGGCACTAGACTAGGAGTGTCCATGCTCTGTGATAGCCACAATGTACGGCGCTGTATCCGTCAGCGCATGTGTCCTAGTAAGCAGGGCACCTGGTTTCCAAGTTCTGGCTATGGCATAAATTTTGACTCATTGCTCCAACTTCTGCCCTTATCGAGGGTAAAGTGTAGGAAAATGTTTTTGCAAAGTGAAGGTGGTTGTACGGTCTTGCCACCCAGAACCTCCTCGCTTTCTCACTACCACGCCCTCCGCCGGCTCCTCGCAGTGGACATCCGCGCTTCCCAGACGAGTGTCGGACGCACCCCGCACGGCGCCCGCTAATCTAATTGAAGTCCCTTTCTTACTGCGCCAGTTTCGCTCGGCCACGCCGCCGACTCCGGCCGGCCGACCGCCAAACGGAACCCTTTCCGGGACATCTCTCGGCAGCTTTTTGCCCCTCCCTGTAATTCAATAGCCCGGCAGGACGCTAGCCAGAGTGGAGCTGACGGCCGCGTGATGAGACCACAATGACGTTATCTCAACCGGAGCCAAGGGGTTCCGCCCGCTCCGATAAATAATCCGCGCGCACCGCCTCCTCCTCCCCCGCCGCTGAATCAGGCACTCTGCTTCTCGATTGAATTCCTGCGCCGCTTGCACGGCCCGCCCTGGGTTGCGCTGCTCCACCGACTCAATGGCCTTATCTCGCTCAGCCACGACTATTGATGACGTTCTTTCATAAGCTCCCCAGCGGGCGGGCTCCCCGCCGCAACCGAAAGCGGAGAAATAACTTGGCTCCGGCATCGATTCCCAAATAACAGGACCCCTGCCGAGGGCAGGCCTGCTCCCGGATTAGGACAGTAGCGCTCCCGTTAGCGTCTCCCTACTGTGGCCTCACGGAAATGACCCTACTGTGCTCGTAACAATGACCGTATGATTTTATATTCATACCGACGTGGGCAGGTCTCACTGAAAGGGTTACGACTTTCCTTTCTACTTCCAACTCTTCTCATTCTCGCTCTGGATGGCACTTGATTAAGCGACCAGATCCAATTCATAACACAACCGTCCATTCACAATACACTTATCCTTGAGGTAGGACGGTACAAACATAGTGATAAATCTTTCTGTTCAACGTAGAAGTTAAATCATTTTTTCCCCATCACGTTATCCCAATCTCATTTCTGGCTCGTAGTGGATAGGTGCCTGCTACTTTACCGGAATGTTCTTCCCAACGCCGTATGTTTTTGTTGTTATTGTTGTTCTGATCCGGAGGACCGGACTCATGCAAAAACTGTAAAAACGTATTTATCAGTGACAGAGAGGGCTGGAAGGGAATCGTGCAGAACTTAACGTCTGCTTCTGTCGAAATGATTTCAAATTTGAGTAAATATGTAAAAAAAAAATAGACACAGCAACACCATTACAGACAAATTTTATGGAGGTATGATGAAAATTTGCTGCCGGCACAGTGGTGGTAAGTTCCTATGATACCAAACTGCTGAGGTCGTCGGTCCCAAGGCTTACACACTTAATCTAACTTAACTTACGCTAAGGACAACACACACATCCTTGCCCAAGGAAGGATTCGGACCTCCGACGGAGACAGCGGCGCGAACCGTGGAAAGGCGCCTAAGGTCGCGCGGCTATCCCACGCGTCTTGCTGGCACAGTCCAAACATTCGTGTCAGTCACAGTTCACGAAATGAACATGCGCAAAGTGGCTCGAAAATTTTGATTTTCAATTAGGCACTTGTCCATGAACACAGTCCCGTCACACAAGTGTGCCTGTGATCCAAATATTACAAATTACTAATCTATAAAACGGAAGTAAGAAAATACGTGTTTCTTAAAATGGCACAATATATAAAGGCAACCTACTGCTATAATGTAGAACTAATGTTTACAGTACAATATGCTAAACAGAATGACACCCTGGTAAGGCGCGCGGGGTAGCCGTCGGGTCTAGGGCACCTTACCACGGTTCGCGCGACTTCCCCCCGTTGGAGGTTCGAGTCCTCTCTTGGGCATTGGTGCGCGTGTTGTCCTTAGCGTTAGTTAGTTTAAGTAGCGTGTAAGCCTAGGCACCGAGCCGGCCGCGGTGGTCTCGCGGTTCTAGGCGCGTAGTCCGGAACCGCGCGACTGCTACGGTCGCAGGTTCGAATCCTGCCTCGGGCATGGATGTGTGTGATGTCCTTTTTAGGTTAGTTAGGTTTAAGTAGTTCTAAGTTCTAGGGGACTGATCACCACAGATGTTAAGTCCCATAGTACTCAGAGCCATTTGAACCAACCTACGCACCGATGACCTCAGCAGTTTGGTCCCATAATACTTACCACAAATTTCCACACTGATAAACACCAGTCCCAGATTTGAAACTAATACGTAATAATGCAGCCAGTACAGTCAACACAAGCGCATTAGAACAGTTTAGTCGCTATTGGACGCACCTAGGTCAAATGTGGATGTGGATTTCGTTGATGTTGTGTACTCCAATGAAAGTAAATCCCCAAACCATCCGATCCATTAGGTATCCCGTTAACTGCTTGGGGGCTCAAAAGTGGACTTTTACTGCCGCCGCCAACTAGTTTACTATATTACATCTACCAGTTACTTTCTTTAAATTTAACTGACGATAAATGACTGACACTTGCAAATAGTAGCGGCAGTACCAACGTATGCTCAGTTCGGTTATCACAGCTCAAGGGACAATGGTATGCAAACGCCCAAGTTATTTTGTCGGTATAAGAAATTTGAGCACTGTATTATTATTGTGGAATAGCTGCTTGCCAACAAATTGATGAAATACTTAAATCGCACTATTTTTTGAACAGAGCTTTACGATAATTTATATAGCTGCAGATTTCTAGGAATCGGTCAGATTCTAGTTTTGAACTAGAGAGGCAAAAACTTTCTAAGGGTTTCCCTGGTAGCGATATTTCCTTCCACCTAACATTATAGTATCAGTTTGTTTGTCCTGGAAGGAATGGAGAGAGATTAAGACACCGCAGCTCCGTTCGTGGGGTACGTGTCCGGCCTTCTTAAATTCTGTTTCCCCAGGTTTCCCCAATTCCTCAGTGCCTGGTTGGCTCCTTCAGGGTCACGGCTACTTATTTTCCTAATTCCTCTCCGTCTGATGTGGTGATAGTCTCTTATAACCTCGAAGTCGACATGAAGTTAAGCACTAATGTCTTCCCTTCCTGTCTTTGAACCTCATCCAGTACAAGTTTCGCATTCGCAAAGAACGCGGGAAATATGGCATAAGTGGGGTCCCTCCTCAGATCACTCCATTGTGTTAATCGAACAGCAACGTTAGCCGCTAGAAACACGTAAACCTGTAACGTTTCGAGCACTGCGTTCCAACGTGCTGTCTGTAGATGCGGTGGACGAAGGGCGACATTGTGCAGGGTGGTGACAACGACGACACCCTGATAGTGGCAGGTAGCTGTCGTCAGCACCGGCTCAGGTGACGTCACGCGGGCTGCGTTGCCGGAAGACGTGTCAGCCCGCCGGCCGATAACAGCGTTCGCAGCTTTGCCGACTGTTGTCGCTGTCGGCAAAACAGCAGGAGTCCCGCATTCTGCGCGACCATCGAAAGATACTCTTAAAGGGAACTTTCAGAGCCAGTAAGCATCGTTTCACTCCTCTGTTATTGTCTCGATTCTGCCATAAATGATGAAATTAACTCTTTCTTCTTCTTCTTCCTCATGAATCAAGCTTTTAAATATATCCTATCTTGAAAAATTCCGACTCTTCCAAGTTCTTCTGATGATTCTCCTTCCACACGGTTGTCAATCCATGATAATTTGGGAAGTATTTTATTGTCGATCCTTTCTGTGTGTCGATACCAGTTAAAGTATTAGTGTATTTTCTCCTGGACTGCCTCTGGCGTTAGTTAACGGCTTATTGTTTCATTTCTTACATATACTGTTGTAGAATAACCTCTTGTCCACATTACAAATTTAATTTATGTTCTCTGTAAACGACTTCTTTTTGTTTCATTCAGGCCACGGTGCCTCATAAAAGAAGTGAAAAAGACAGGGTTTCATAGAACATTACTCTCATACCTTACCGTATTTTAGTCTTGAGCGTGTTGTGGATAGTGTGTGTTCAGTTTTCCTGAATGTAAAATCATTGTACTCTCTTTTGCCTCTTTGAAAGTTCGATAGCACCACAACACTTTAGAAGCTTATCTAGTGACAAGCGGCGTAAAACATGTACTAAAGACATGTACTAAATAGTCTTTATTGCATAATAACACACAGATACCACCCCCAGGTATCTTATCCTCGTAAATAGCAAACACCACTGCTCTATCCTTGTGTATTCACATTCCACATAACATTAAGTCCTGTAGTAAATACTCCCGAGGAATAACGTATGCAAATCTGGCATCTGGCTTGGATCTCCACCCCCCCCCCCCCCGGGCCTGTTTAAATATGGCATACCGACGCCATCAGTTTTAAGGTGGCGTCATAGACGCCTATGATTTTAGTAATAATAATAATAATAATAATAATGATAATAATAGCACCCAAGAAATTATAGGTCTGAGGAATAAAGGATTTAACAAGTATTCATCATAGAAAAAAACTGTACCTATGTCATGAAATTGGTTTAAGAATTATAATAGCAACCTATTCTCTAGCTTCAACAGGGGTTTGACTTACAAAATATAATGGAAGTGCACTCACTACTGTCAGTATTTCACTCAGTACTGCGATTGTAAACACAGGTCTGCAGACAACGACTGTTCGAAAGTGTGAACTTGAACTCGTCACCACAGATTTATAGTATGTGGTGGGTTGGGACAGAAACGAAAGTGACAGAAGTGAGAGCTCCAGATGGACAAGAAGTTAAAAAGAAATTGGGACTGGTAGGGCGATGCATGACCCATTTGTATTAACGTAGGTTTGACGTAGCGGTTGGCATAACGGAGATAGTGTAGAACGGCACTCTGCGGATCGTGGGGTCGAATCGCGAACCGCAAAATCTTATTGCTTTCAGTTTTTACGGTAGTTACAATGCAAATCTAAATAATGATCAACATATTCCAGTTATTAATATCTTCTTTAAAGGCATCAAAAGGAAAAGCAAAAGAAAATTATGAATTGCAAATGTTTTCCAAGAAAGGACTATACTTACACCATGCAGAAGGATTCTACTAATAATTTTCAAAGATGGATAATGCTAATGGCCTAGGCTTTAGGCAAGCAAGTGGAAAGTACCGTGTTTCGTTATTTCTAGAATTCTTCCATATTTTCGACGCCTGAGTTTACATGCAACTTTGTTCTCGGAAACGTATCTGAGAAATATGGTAACTGATGTATGTAAGACAAGATTTGCCCGGAAAGTAATGCATCGCATTTTCTTTCTTCAACAATTCCTTATGGAACACAATGAGAATTACACACACGACAAAATGATGCTTCCTCTACACACTTTATTTTTCCACGTAATCATCATCACGTTCTATCCACTTCTTGCAGCGCAAAACAAGGACATGTATGACCTGTTGGTACCAATCCCTGTCCCGGTGGTGGAGCCACTGCTTCACTGTGTGAATCATCACCTTATCGTTCTCAAAATGTCTACCGCGAGTCGCGTCCTTTAATGTCCCAAACAAGTGGGAGTCGGAGGGGCTAGGTCAGGTGTGACAGCCATGGATGGTCTCCCCGACCGCCGCAAATCGTGGAGGTCCGTCGAAATGCAGGTGCTCCACAAACTTTGCAGAACCGTTTGTGAATATTACCCGCAGTTTCTTTCTATGCAGTGAGAATTTTAATGACGGCACTTTGCTTGCAACATACATCAACTACAGACGCCATTTTGAAACTGTCCCGCAGATACGCTATCTGTCGGAAATGACAAAAACTGGGCGCGCTCACTCAAGAGACTTCAAATAATACGTTTCCCATTCGTAGCATTGTTTTCAGCTGGGAAAAAAAATGCGGTGCATTACTTTCTAGGCACTCATCGTATAAATGCTTTCACGGGGAAGTGTTTGTTTTTTGTCCTTTGGAAAGGAAATCGTGGGGGGGGGGGGGGGGGGGAGCAGAGCAGGGTAGTTCATGATCCACGTGCTCCCATTCCCCGTCTGGATCCGAGCCTGATGTACAGGTGGAATGCGAAAAATTGAGAAAAAGAGGATTACAGAGAGCTAGAAAACGTAGTGCGGATATTAGGTCTTCCAATGTTCCAGGATTTTACTGGTGAACTCAGTGTCCGCATCACCGCCAGAACAGCCAGCATTCCACTTTCGTAGCCACGGGTGCGTAGCAGAGAGGCCTGTAATTTGCGATCCCCCTGACGAGAGCCACGGAAGGAGCTCGCGACGGTGGGTACCAATTAACCCGGAGGCGATTGGCGCGCGCGGCCCTCGTGCTTAGGGCTGTGTGTGTGTGTGTGTGTGTGTGTGTGTGTGTGTGTGTGTGTGCGCGCCTGCGTGCGCTCGGCTTCAGCACTCGTCGTGGCCGCGGGGTGTAGGCGTCCGCTTCCTCATTAACACGCTCAATCTGACCAGCTCAGAGTCCGGCCAGCGTAAGCGACCGCTACTACAGCCGTGGGAACCAGAAGTTCCACGGCTCTTAAACAAGCCAACGACACCGCGGATTTGGAGTACATGACACAGATTTCTTAAGTCCATTTCATCTGTTAGCGCTTTCTTTTTCCTGTCCGATCACGACTGTTCTGATTCTATTTGGCGGATTTTTGACAGTTAAGAGCTTTCGTCTCTAGTGAGTCATCATCAGAACCAGTATCTCGTTACGAGAGTCACACGTTAAGACATCATCTAGGTGTCATCATGGCCACTTGGAAAAGACTCAAGTCGAAGCTGGTCAATTGTCAGAAATCCATCAAAGCCGGGAACAGTTTTGCGTTAGGATGTTCAAACAGCACGATTCACCACGGAGCACGATAGGAATTACTATGGTTGGTTTAGCGACGAAGCCACTTTCATTTGGATGGGTTCGTCAATAAGCAAAATTCGCACATTTGAAGGACTGAGAATCCGCATTTCGCGATCGAGAAGTTGCTTCACTCTCACGGGATGACTGTGTGATGTGCAATGTCCAGTCACAGAATAATCGGTGCGATATTCTTTGATGGCACGGTGACTACCGAGCGGTAATTCATGATCCACGTGCGCCAATTCCCCATCTGGATCCGAGCCTGATGTACAGGAGGAATGCGAAAAATTGAGAAAAAGAGGATTACAGAGAGCTTATGATATCATCCCCATTATCCAAAGTGACCCTGATTTCGACAGGATGTGGTTCATGCAAGACGCAGCTCGACCACATCGAAACAGCAGAATGTTTGATGTCCTGGAGGAGTACTTGGGGACCGCATTCTCGCTCCGGGATACCCAGACGCCACTGGAATGGCCGTCGATTAGCAGCCACATTTTCCAGATCTGAACACATGCGACTCCTTTTTGTTGGTCTATATTGAAGACAATGTGTACAGCAACAACCCCAAAACCATTGCTGAGCTGAAAACAGCCATTCAGGAGGTCATCGACAGCACCTATGTTCCGACACTTCAGCGGGTCATGCAGCATTTCGATATTCGTCTGCTCCATATCATCATCTATGATGGCAGGCATATCGAACATACCATAACCTAAATCCAAATATGTGTAGTGACGTTTACATGTTGAATAAATTGTGTCCATGACGTAATCTGTAACTAATTTACGTTTTTTTCATATAATTCAATGATTGTCACCCTGTATGGTGGTCAGAAGCTGTGTGAAATGCTTTTAAGGCTGTTGCAGGATACGCTGTGCTGAAAAATACATGTTAAACAAATATTCAGTATGTTGCACCGGTTCCGAGTTAATTAGCATTGAAACTAGGCAATCAGGCCGTTGCGCTCACAAATTCAAGCGGCCTGCGACAGACGGTTTCGCCAATAGCGTTCTTCATTTGGTATCGTAAAGCGATACAAAAAATTTACGGTAGTGTCAGATTTACAGAATGAAGGTTTCATGTACGAATCCCAGTCCAGAAGACAGTTTTAATGGGCCATTTACTTTCCTAGAGGACGGAGATTCGAATCTGAGCCGGAATTAAGCCTTCTATGGATATTCTGAATGTATTAAGACAAATGCCAGGTTCACCCTTTCAAACGGATACGGTCGTTTCCTTTATCCATCCTCCCCCAATGCAAGTTGAAGCTCTGTTACCACAGACTTCTGCCGTGAAGCCGTAGTACAACTCCATCACGATATCAGCGCAGTGTTACGGAGCAGCATTTGACTTGCTTAACGCAGTATGTTTCGCCACTATGTGATCCAATAATCAAGTTATTAACCTTAATAGTTGACTGTGGCTAAAGGTGTATTAATTGTAAGTACTTGGCAGTGGGATCGCGACGTTCCGAAACATGTTTCGGTAAATAAAGACACATTTGGGCAACTGGTGCGTCTCATTATGTACTGACATCTAAAGACAGGTCTTCAAGCCCTCATCTTCATTTCTGGGTAGTGGCAAGCCCACTCACACGGAGCGGCAAGTGCTACGCCTCGGTTAAAATAAGTTTGTGATGGACAGATGTCTGTGGTGGAGAGCAGAATTGCCGGCTCGTACACTGTCACGTGCTCGTGCGATGGACAGTTGTTGCCTGCGGAGCGTGAGCGCTTGGTTAGGTCTCGCTTGTGCCTGCGTGTACGCGAAGCCGAAGAAACGCTACAATTGGCCGATGCCCGGCAGCGACCACTCGATTCACTGGAACGTCACTCACGAAGCTATTTTAATCCAAGTAGAGACGCAGCTGGCAGAGTGTGGCCGCTCACTGGCCCGACAGTGCGCCCACCCATCGCGCCGGGAGACGGAGTGGGAACGCGGCTGGCAAGTAGCCGCGCGTGTCCGCCGGCCATCCTACGGGCTGTCTTCCTCATTAGCACTCGCCAGCCGGACCAATGGCTCGCTTACGAAACGGGCAGTGGCGAGCGACAACCAGGCCGTGGGAAGCCGCTCCAGCCACTGTCACCGTTTTACAGCTCCATCCACCGCGCTAAATCACAGGAGGCCCAAGGAAGCCAAGAGCATGGTGGAGCTCCGTTCTCTGGCCCCTGCCCGAAAGTCAGGAAGACCTCGAACGACACTTGTTTTAGTGGATTAAGGAGGTCGAAATACAGAGGTTGGTGCCCGTTTATAACGTTAGATATACGAAATACCTAGGCGATGGGGGCTCTAAAGCTGTCAATAAAATTAAACGACTTGGGAGACAATCTGGCAGCCGTGTTCGGTTGTTTGCAGATGACGCTGTCGTTTATCGACTAGTAAAGTCATCAGAAGATCCAAACAAACTGCTAAACGATTTGGAAAAGATACCTGAGTGGTGCGAAAAGTGGCAGTTGACCCTAAGTAACGAAAAGTGTGAGGTCATCCACATGAGTGCTAAAAGGAACTCAAACTTCGGTTACACGATAAATCAGTCTAATCTAAAAGCCGTAAATTCAACTAAACAACTAGGCATTACAATTACGAACAATTTAAATTGGAAGGAACTGATAGAAAATGTTGTGGGGAAGGCTAACCAAAGGCTGCGTTTTGTTGGCAGGACACTTAGAAATTGTGACAGACCTACTAAGGAGATTACCTACACTACGTTTGTCCGTTCTCTTTTAGAATACTGCTGCGCGGAGTGGGATCCGTGCAAGATGGGACTGACAGAGTACATCGATAAAGTTCAAACAAAGGCAACAGGTTTTGTATTATCTCGAGATATGGGAGAGAGTGTCACAGAAATGATACAGGAATTGGGATGGATCATCATTAAAAGAAAGACATTTTTCGTAGCGACTGAATCTTCTCACGAAATTCCAATCACCAACTTTCTCCTCCGAATGCGGAAACATTTTGTTGACACTGACCTACATAGGGAGGAACGATCACCACGATATAATAACTGAAATCTGAGCTCGTACGGAAAGATATAGGTGTTCATTCTTTCCGCGCGCTATACGAGATTGGAATAACAGAGAACTTTGAAGGTGGTTCGATGAACCCTCTGCCAGGTACTTATATGTGATTTTCAGAGTATTTATGTAGATGTATATGTGAATGTAGATGTAGACGTACCAGTGTTTTCGCTGTGTTGTGCTGCTTCTTTGTACGCAGTCACATGGTACACAGGCACAGCACCGGAGGGCTCCACCATCCAGGCACTCTCCACACCTGCCACTTGTTACCAACTGTCGCCACATACATGCTATTGTGTGTTAGCTGGATGCTCTTTCTTGTTGCGTTATTTGTAATGAGTCTTTCTACGCTTGGAGAAAGCTACTTCATAGGTGGAGCTCTCGTTTACTGTATTTGCTTGTTAGTTCATAATTTCTGCTCCTGTCCAGCTCTGCTACGATGACAGGCTCTCTGAACTACAGCACGAACATTGGTGCGAGTTGCGACTGGACGGCATTTGCCTAGCGTCACGCGAAATAGATCCGAGGGCGAGTCTGCTGCGTCGCTGCCGCCGGTCGTCCTATATTGCATCGGCAGAGGGCGCTTACAGTACGCGGCCGCTGGCGGCGTGGCTGAGCGGGAACGCACCATTGGGTCTCCCAGATACCGCGCGTTAGCTGTCGGCGTCTGATGGAAACTTGCAATTCCACTGCCAACTTTATGACGCCATCAGAGTAGTATCGATAAGTGATACCACAAACTCGAACAAAACATTCCATGTAACATGTGTCCAACTTCTATTGGTTATAGAGATACTGTTGATTACAGAAATAAATTTGCGTTCATTTATTCATTGTCATTTTTGATTTGAAGTTCAAGTTGTTGCGCCGTGCTTGAGTTTACACAACAGAATTTTTCCAACAGTGGTTGTCAAATATTGACCAATTCTAATTGTATGGCTTAAGTAAGCTGCACGTATTTACAATTGCTGCATATGGTTCGAATGGCTCTGAGCACTATGGAACTTAACTTCTGAGGTCATTAGTCCCCTAGAATTTAGGACTACTTAAACCTAACTAACGTAAGGACATCACACACATCTATGCCCGAGGAAGGATTCGAACCTGAGACCGTAGCGGTCGCGCTGTTCGAGACTGTAGCGCCTAGAACCGCTCGGCCACTTCGGCCGGCTGCTGCATATGCCAATATTATACTTATGCATGGGTTCTGTAACGGTAACGTGTCTGCTGCTTGCAGAGGATATAATAGGCGATTTTCTAACCACAGACTACCAGATTCAAGAGTGTTCGCTCGCGTTTTCACTAAACTGTGCGAGATTGGTGCAGTGTTCAGCACTCATATTTCAACTTAACGCGCAAATAAACATTGAGTGGATGAAGGAGAAGACTCGAGAATGTTTGAAATGTTATCAGGACGCATTTTGATCTTCTAGTTCCTCCTACTCAGATTCTTGCCGCACTTGAAGCACATCTTTCAAGAAGAGTGCCTACTTTCTAGAACACATACACACGCACACACACACACACACACACACACACACACACACAACGTCACTAAAGTATCGTAATGTGTGTTGTACTGCTGTACCGGAGAACCACAATTCTCAATGAAGTTACTTTGCTATGCCCATTACAGCTTGAACTGTTCTAATACGAAAAACGGTGGATGCGCTTACTTTCTTCACCTACTTTCTTCTTAGCTTCTTCCGGTGATTTCAGAGACGAATTAAGTCCTTTTACGAGCTCAGAGAAAGATAAGATATGCTTATTTAGCGGTATTACAAGCCCCACGCCCAGTAAACTGGTTCCTCGTCTCACCTTTTTAATTTCTTCTGTGGAAAGTTGTGAACTGCGGCAAAATGGTGTGTTTGAGAAAATCCTGCTATAATAAAACTGACCATAATTCTCAGACACTATGGCTGCCCGCCGAGAGTTTTCTAATTTGCGACCTGCATCGTCTTATTGGAGCGAACAGGATCGCCGGCGCTCGCGGAGGGGACGCCGGTATAACGCACCGAGTAAATTACTTTGTTGTAAAGTTAAATTATGGCTGCCATCAAGTCGGCGGGAGCGCAGCGGAACTGGAGCAGTGTTCCACCAGAAACCATAACAGCGCGTCCATTAAACTGAATAATGTTAATGAAGGCTCCAGAGAATTCCGGCCTCCTCCCGGCCGACATTACTTAAATAGATTACGCCGACCCGGATCGGCAAATCAATAGCGAGCCACTTGCTGGCTGTCTGACGGCCCCAGCAAGCTAGTTGCCCGAACCCGTTTCTGCTAGCAGCGCTCTTGCGTTGCCCTCGGGGCTGCGCGCAGCGCCACACAGACATCCCACTTCTCAAAGCAGGCACAGCCTCCGTTCCGCGACCCGAGTAATAAGTTACCCACCCACTGCGGAGGTGTGTGTCTGGCTGGTTGCTGCCTGCATCCACAGATGTTAAATAAGCAGTTGTTCTCAAAAGCGGTTTACAAAAATTTCTTTATTATATTTCTACGCAGATTTCTATTCATAAGTCCGCTACTGGTGGTTAACAGGGTACAGCGCAGAATACTTCTCCGTTTGACAGGAACTTTTGGTACTTTGTCAGCTGAGACATTGCAGGTATACTTCGAATGCGCCCGTTCGATCTCCTGATACGGAAAAAGGTGGCGATATATTGACTGGAGAAAGAACATCAACATCATCAAGTGCAGAATTTGATACTAGCAGAAACGACTGGATGACGCCCGAACAGAGAAGCGCACCTAAGGTTTTCTTCCAAATGTAAAACAGCGACTGAGTACTACAAAAAGCCTGACACATTTCTTGACGGGTCACGGATCTTACCATAACTACTGTCGTCGATTTGGTCGAAGACAACCCTCTGAACGTACAAGTGGCGAAGGTATTGTTTGTGGATGTCCATTGTGTGTCGATGTTGCTGATACTGACCGGCACCTGCTGAATCGATATGGAAGAGATACTGGGATGCGACACAGAATGGCTGGTCCTGAGCAATACTGATGATGCCATTTCAAGAAAGGCTTGGATAGCGCTTTACCTGCATAAGTGAACCTCCGTCTGTTGCGCTATAGGATGCTACGACAGAAGATAGAGAGAAACAACGCAGAGAGGACAGCTGCGACAGAAGAACGGCAAATCGAGCATGCACGGCGATCGTAGCACGACCATGAGAGTGGAAGTGCAGTCGTGTGCCGTGTCTCGCCATACTGGGGTGACATCGGCTGGCAACTGGATACATTTCTAACGTACAGTAACGATGCTCCCTGGAACCAGGGGAGTTATCCCCTGCAGCCAGGGAGGCGACAGACAACGGAAGAGACAGATGAAACCACAGCTCTAGCCCCTTCCCCCCCCCCCCACCCCCCGCCCCCTTACACCCCTAAACAGCCGGCCGCGGTGGCCGTGCGGTTCTGGCGCTGCAGTCCGGAACCGCGGGACTGCTACGGTCACAGGTTCGAATCCTGCCTCGGGCATGGATGTGTGTGATGTCCTTAGGTTAGTTAGGTTTAAGTAGTTCTAAGTTCTAGGGGACTTATGACCTAAGATGTTGAGTCCCATAGTGCTCAGAGCCATTTGAACCATTTTGAGCCCTAAACAGCGCCCAAGGAACTGGTAGGATATGACTAAGGACTTGTGAGCGATGGAGTGCTTTGTGGAATGTGGGAGAGAAGAAGTGATATTATAACAGCAGTAGACATAGTTAGATTTTGTATTAGCTGTAATGTTTATTAATGATAGGATTAGTTGTGGTGAAGGGAAGTAATATTCTGTTCAGTACTTCACTGTTGTCGTTACACGTGGTGGTAGGTAACATTCTCCAGGCACTCGCCAAATCCTAAATGTTCCATCAGACTGCCACAGGGAATAGCGTGATTAACCCTTTCCTGCCCACTATGTCCGTATGGACTCAATACAGTTTTTAGACATTTCTGCAATATCCACAAAATTCCATTGGTTCCACATGGCACCATTGCGTATTGCTATGTAAACGGCAGCAACGAAAGCCTTTTTTAGGAATGAAAGTCCTAGAACGAGATTTCCACTCTACAGCGGAGCGTGCGCTGATGTGAAACTTCCTGACAGATTAAAACTGTGTGCTGGACCGAGACTCAAACTCGGGACATTTGCCATTCGCGGGCAAGTGTTCTACCGACTGAGCTACCCAAGCACGACTGACGACCCGTCCTCACAGCTTCAATTGCCAGTACCTTGTCTCCTACCTTCAAAGCTTCAGAGAAGCTCTCCTACAAACCTTGCAGAACTAGCACTCCTGGAAGGAAGGATACTGTGGAGACATGGCTTGGTCGTAGTTCTTAAAAAAAAAAGTCATGTTGCTAGAAGAATTTACAAGCTAAAAATGGTGCTTCAGTTTTTTTCAGTTTGGACTGGAAACGGCTAATCACTCCACGTCACTCGTTTTCTGTCATCCAATCTCCCGTGGCGTCGCTCTTTGCACCACCTCAACTGTCGCTTAGCACAGACTACAAAAATATGTGTGGCCTATGAGCGAGCACCTGTCCGGCCCTTGCAACTCCCTACACACAGTCACCGTACTAACAGGGCTGCTGAGAGCACTTTGGAACTCACGAGTGATTCCTTTTTTTTATTTGCAACCAAACCCTGCAATGCTCGTCGGTCACTGTCAGTATATGAGATCAGTCTGGTCTTGATGTAGGTATGGTTGCTCCTCTGCATCACTGTCACCCCACCAACAGTCGACTTGACAAGACCTTAAATGTCCCTTGTGGATCTGTTGCTCGAGTGATATCCAATGACTAGTGCATGTCCAAAGTCATTCAGCTCTCACGACCATTCTGTTTCTGCTGCTTCTCTACTGACAACACAGATAGGCTTACCTGGCGAGCACTCCTTGCTCGAATACGTACATGTTAAACATTGCAGTGTTATTCCTGGTGAGCCGCTTGATGTCATGTTATGATTACGTAACTTGCTGAACTGACCTCAGGTGTCCTGGAGATGCTTTTCCACTTCACTATTACATCGCTAACGGCTTTAGAAGGGTTGAAATGTCCCTGATAGATTTGTTACTCAGCTGACATACAATACCTAGTCCACGTTCTACGCTGAAGAGAACGAAAAAGTGCCGCAGCAAGACGTGGCGTGGCATGCACTCGAAGTATAGCTGAAGTAGTGCTGGAGGGAATTCACGCCACGAGTCCTGTAGGGCTGTCCATAAATCCGTAAGGGTACGAGGGAGAGGAGATCTCCTCTGAATAGCACGTTGCAATGCATCCCAGATATGTTCAATAACGTTCATGTCTGGTGAGTCTGGTGGCCGTCGGAAGTTTTTAAACTCAGAAGAATGTTCCTGGAGCCACGCTGCAGCAATTCTGGAAATGTGGGGTGCCGGATGGAATTGCACAAGTCCGTCGGAATGCACAATGGACATTTATGGGTGCAGGTGGTCAGACAGGATGCTTACGTATGTATCTAGATATATCAGGGGGTCCCATATCACTCCAACTGTACACAGCCATACCATTGCCGAGCCTCTATCAGTTTAAACAGTCCCCTGCTAACATACGGGCCCATGTATCCACGAGATTGTCTCCGTACCCGTACACGACCATCTGCTGGATGACAATTTTAAAGGAAACTCGTCCGACCGGACAAATTGTTTCCAGTCATCAATAGTCCATTGTGGGTGTAGACGGGCCCAGGCGAGGAGTAAAACTTTGTTTCGTGCAGCTATCAAGGTAGACGTGCGGGCCTTAGTCTCCGAAAGCCCATATGGGTCACGTTTCATTGAATGGTTCGTACGCTGACACTTGTTGATGACTCTGAAATGAAATCTGCAGCAATTTGCGGAAGTGTTGCACTTGTGTCACGTTGAACGATTCTCTTCAGTCATCGTTGGTCCCGTCCAGGATCTTCTTCCTGGAGCAGCGATGTCAAGAGATTTCATGTGATACTCACAGTACATTCGTGAAATGGTCGTACAGGAAAATCCCCATTTCATAGCTACCTCGG
Organism: Schistocerca piceifrons; assembly: GCF_021461385.2. Lineage (NCBI taxonomy): Eukaryota > Metazoa > Arthropoda > Insecta > Orthoptera > Acrididae > Schistocerca > Schistocerca piceifrons. The sequence continues at coordinate 525,028,625 of NC_060142.1, forward strand.
AGATGCTGAGTCCCATCGCTCGTCCGCCGACAATAACACCACGTTCAAACTCCCTTAAATCTTGATAACCTGCCACTGAAGCAGCAGTAACCGATCTAACAACTGTGCCAGACACTTGTTTTCTTAGATAGGCGTTGCCGACCGCAGCGCCGTATCCTGACTGTTTACATATATCTGTATTTGAATACGAATGCCTATACCAGTTTCTTTGGCCCTTCAGTGTAAATCGCTCAGCTCTCCGACGCATTCTGCTTGTACTGCATCTCCACTGACAACACTATACATTATCCTGACTGTTTACATATATCTGTATTTGAATACGAATGCCTATACCAGTTTCTTTGGCCCTTCAGTGTAAATCGCTCAGCTCTCCGACGCATTCTGCTTGTACTGCATCTCCACTGACAACACTATACATTCTGTCTATTTTTTTATATTGTCGGGTCCGCTTCTCGTGACATCTAGTGGCCATTTTCCCATTACATAGCGGTGCACGGGAATTTATGATCAGCTAGTTTACTACTAGAATATAAAAGGACAGAAACAAGACTTTTATTTTTTCTAATTAACGTGCGGCCCATTTGACTTTGTTGGGGGCGCCGTCAGTGATATCACAGAGTCGCCATCTTCTCGGATTGCGTAAGCGCGTTACTCGCCGCATCGCAGCGCGACTGCGTGTTAACGGCCGCTCTTAGCGAGCCCGTTCCGCCCGTAATGGAGCGAGCTTTCTCGAGTCCGCGCCGGGCTTTATGAGGTCTGTAACGGCTACTGCGGGCAGCAGCGACCGCCCGCGCCGCTAAAAGCCGTCGCCGGCTCGCCCTGCAGAAGCCCGGCAGCATTGTGTTCGTCCGCGTCACGCGCCATTCATCGCCGTCCCGTACCTGACCGCCTCTGTCCCCGCCTGCACGTCCTCTCCGCGGTGCGTGATTGCGCTTCTACCAGCAGAGCGTGTCTCAATTTTCTTTTGCAACGTTATCTCTTTCTGAAATTCAGCCCGCTTTCTGTCCGTGATCCGTCTAATTACTCTCACCTTACTTCCTTCTCATTCCGTGGCTACCGCACCCTTACGTTCAAACTATTGCTCTACCTGTGAGAAGCTCCCCCTTGTGTTACGTATAAATTCTACAGAAACATCACAATTTCAGTCATTACCATCGATGGTGGACATTTCAAAATGCAACCCTTTTTTTTTATTTTAACTGCTTCTTACCCTAGCTGTGGAAACGCCTACATCGGAGACACAATTCCTCTAATTTTAACTCTGTAATAAGAACTCGTGCCAGTGAGCGAATTCTTTTTTTTTTTTTTTGTATGCATCAAAAATGGAGAGGAACACTTCTGGTCTCAATTTATTATGATGCACGCCCTACTGGGTTGACAGAGGTTCCTGAAGACTCGCAACATGATGATGGTTGTAAGTTTTATCCAGCCGAAAATGTATATAACTTTTACGCGCAAAAGAAAACACTGAGAAAAGACAATTGTCACAATTTGCGAAAACGTCTTAACAATAACAAAGAGATAATTGTAAGCTCAGGATCTGGGTGCAATCTAATGCCAAAACAATGCAGCCATTGGGGGGTTGCCTTAGATACATGGAGGAAGATACCTTTAGTGCGCCAGGAAAAAGTTTCTCATCAAAAACGAAATCATATCTGAACAAATAAAGTAAAAGTTTCCACTGATCTAATTAATTTATTATCTAGTTACAGACCCTTCCAACAGACTAATCCCTCCAACCTGTCTAGACCAAAGCCCATCCTCTTTTCGCCTTTTCACTTTGTTATTTTAATCAAAAGCTCCTTGTGAACATGGCAATGTCCACATATGTTGCGCCCGCAAATGATTGATTCATTATAAAAGCCACAGTACACAATAAAATGCATGGTAGAGCATCTGTTTACGTTAGCTGGACATCCTCTAACCATTGTAGAGCTACCTTAGACGGCGTATAAGGTACAAATCTATTAACTTTTCATCTTTACGAAAACTCTTTTACCCACAGATATCCTTCCACCGACAGACACCCATGCGTGGCTAGTAGTGAGATATCCACGCTTATTTCTACACATCTTCCGCACAACGTTGCTCATGAATTCTCCAAACAGTTTTCTTCGTAATCATTAGCGCGACAGTCATTTTTTTAGCCCTCTTCATGTGTAGTAATGCCACGCTATTCGCTGCTCTACTGGTATGCCACTCTTCGTAGACTTACAGTCAGTACTAAATTTTCTCATGTAGAGAAATCAGAAGGAGCAATCTGTTTCACGTGGTAAAAACTTTATAAAGCCAAGCTCGTGTGAATATTCCTTCCTTTACAACAATTGGTTTTGACAGACTTTGTTGTCACCTTCATGTCTTCAAAAACTTTTGTTATAAAACGTGTTCATTTGGAGTTGGAAACTCACTCCAACATGGTTGGTGGGTAAAATGTAGAACATTTTGTAAAAATTTGTCACAAATAAAAATTTTAAAATGCAAAGCTCCGTCTAAATATGGCAATGTCCATATATGTAGCGCTCACAGATGATTTATTCATCACAAAAACCACAGTACAGAATGAAATGCACAATGGCACATCTGTTTACGTTAGCTGGATATCTTCTAATCGTTATAGATCCAACTTAGACGGTGTATAACGTACAACTCTAGTAACCTTTCATCTTTTCGAAAACTCTTTTAACCACGGATATCCTACTTCTTATCTGCTCCATACAGATTCCAGTTTGTGTCATCATTCGTTCTAAGTACGTCAAGGATTTCAATTTTTCCACGCCCTTCCCACTGACTTTCTGACGGGACTTTTGAGTAATTCATGAGAAGCGAAGCTTTTGTTACTTCTGCAACACATCCTGTCCATTAGTTTAATGGAAGAACAACACTGCTAGCATGGTTAAACCCTCGCTGTATGTTGTTCGTATACAGGTCTGCATTTCGTTTCTTTTTCATGTTAATATTTCAGTGACTGTTGTACAAAATATTAAGTCTGTAATTATGGAATTACCCCATCATGTTTGCTAATTTTCAACAAGTGGGTCTTTCCTACACGTTTTCTCGTTCCAAACTCTTTTCCCGCCGGCCGGTGTGGCCGTGCGGTTCTAAGCGCGTCAGTTTGGAACCGCGTGACCGCTACGGTCGCAGGTTCGAATCCTGCCTCGGGCATGGATGTGTGTGGATGTCCTTAGGTTAGTTAGGTTTAAGTAGTTCTAAGTTCTAGGGGACTGATGACCTCAGTAGTTAAGTCCCATAGTGCTCAGAGCCAAACTCTTTTCCCACTTTCACAATCCTCGTATATCATACGCACTCTGACTGCATATGTAACAATTTCGCCGTCAGAGCTTCAGGGAGTCCAACAACATCTGTTGAGACAGAATCTCACTTAGCACGTAGTTCACAATCAGTTATAATCTAAAAATACAATAAAATATTTTAAAGAGAATTTGGGAATGATAATTTGATTGGCTGTTGACCTGTGGGTATATCGCCTGGGAGTATCCCGAAGCTTTGCCACGTTGCACAGCTGAAAAAGTAACACCGGCCGTTTGCCGCCAGATGTCCTCCGTAAAAAGCCAGCAGCTCGCTTCAGTAAGGATGGAAAGACTCTACAGTAGTAGAGGTGGTGGTGGTGGTGGTGGTGGTGGTGAACAGTCAGCCGCTGTTTTAAAAGTCATTGTCCACGGCAATCCATTTGCATCTGGCAAACCGCATACGTTTAAAATGCATGCGCGTGTTCCCCTTCCCATTTCACGAACATCGAATGCGCGGCGCAGCAGCCACGCCTGAATGGCTTCCCCGCCCCTGTCCAACGAGCTAACGCGTTTTATCTCCCCTTCTCTCCACTCCTGCTACGTCAGGCAAGTGGCTTAGTCTTCCAAACACAGTTTGGACGTTTTCGAATGACTCGAATCACGGCACAAAAAACGGAGGGGATTTCACAGATTGTGGACCACGAAGCACGAGAACATACAACGTAGAAGAAACTACTTTATTTGTTGAGAGAGACTGCAGTTATCGGTGTAATTACAGTAAAATGGATCGGTACAATAAGAAAATAGAAGAAAATCCGACCTAAAGAAAGCGGGAATAACAAAACTTACGTAGCTGACAATCGGGAAAAGGCCCATTCTGAGAGAATGGAAGTGACGTGTACAGGAAAGAAGCTGAAAGAAACTCAGACTTCCGCTTCTTGCATATAGCTTGGTCCAGTCCGGACCGGACATCTGTTATTGTTGTTGTTGTTGTTGTTGTTGCTGTGGTCTTCAGTCCTGAGATTGGTTTGATGCAGCTCTCCATGCTACTCTATCCTGTGCAAGCTTCTTTATCTCCCAGTACCTACTGCAGCCTACATCCTTCTGAATCTGCTTAGTGTATTCATCTCTTGACCTCCCTCTACGATTTTTACCCTCCACCTTGCACTCAAATACTAAATTGGTGATCCCTTGATGCCTCAGAACATGTCCTACCAATCCATCCCTTCTTCTAGTCAAGTTGTGCCACAAACTTCTCTTCTCCCCAATCCTATTCAATACCTCCTCATTAGTTATGTGATCTACCCATCTAATCTTCAGCATTCTTCTGTAGCACCAATTTCGAAAGCTTCTATTCATCTACAATAATAAAATATCATGCAAGACGTTCCTGAAAAACTGACTATCCATTATCTGATGCATACAGACAGGGCGAAACTGAACTCCACCGACAAATTTCCCACGTTGTGTGGAAATATGCCTATTGCCACGAAAGTGTCTCCACAGCAGTGCAAACGTTTGGAAACAACTTGGTCCGTCTACTCGGGGGCCGAACCGCACAATAACCCACCAGGAGTGGTGAAGTGGACTGCGGTAGTCGTCGTGGGGTTGTGGACCACTGCGGCTGCGGCGGGGACGGAGCCTCTACGTCGTTTCTAGGTGTCCGGTTAACATACAACAAGGTTATTGCTTACTACAGACATTTCCACTGTTGTGATGTAATTTTCGCAGAAATGGAGGCCATTATGTAACAAACCGAATAAATCACAATTACATCATTACTCTTTAGCGAGTCTCTGGTGACCACGGGTGTGTTATACCAAATTACTCGTGAAATATCCGTACGCAATCACCGGTTTCGTATTCACTGTGTATATGTACAGTGCTTTAAACTTATGTATTTTTGCTGATTAACATATCGTTACGAAGAAAAACTGAACCTCTTGATTAGTCTCTTTCGTCACTAGGCTACAGGAAAATAAAGCTAGATCGAATAAAACGGTCATCATAGAACGAAGTACGTCAAGAAAGTGAAAAACGGATCCTCATAACTTACAAAGACACTTAACAACAACATCAAATAGGATAAAATTAATCAGGCTTTGGCAACCGGAAAATGTGTTTGGTAGGTGTTGTGTACATAGTTCCGCGTAGTCAGCGCGTACACAACTTTCCCACTAAGCACAACAGCGCAGGCGCAGCGCTCGTCCGTCTCCGCACTACGAGATGGCGCTGCCATAGGGGCGGACCAAATTCTGCTTCCGCCGATCCGCGTATTAATATGTAACGCAGCCAATGAGATTGCTGCTAACTTAGAACCTTTTCTCCTCGTGGATCACACTCGCGCAGTGATACATAAACGCGCGAGGTATTATAATGAGTGCAAAGACCTCCGATTAGTCAGTCTGCATTTGTCTGCACCAGTCGGTACCAGTCTATATTCAAGTTTCAGTCTGCGCCTAATAAGATTACCATATTCCTGTACATAGCCATGAAGATAAATGTATAGACACTTTTGTCCAGTATAAGAGATATATGTGAGAATACGTTTAACGTACCAATACCAAAGGAACTTCAGATTGTCAATTGTAAATAGCATCAAGAACCGAGTTAAGTAATTTTTATGCTTGTTATTATTTTAATAAATGTGTGTGAAAATTAATCAAGTTCTCTTTAAAGTTGGTCACCGTCAATCTGCTACTCTATGCGTGCAAGTGGCATTTCTATCGTCTGACCTAACGGCAGAAGATAAACACGCCACGATAAGACCACGAGACATATTGCTGACAATCGCCTACTTCGTTAGAGCGACAAGCCAAATAGTCTGATGGTGTGTGTACCGAAGGTCTTACAGTACGCACACCACAGTAGGTGATTGCCTGTCGTCCACTAATAGTATCAAATACGTTTGCCAGATATTTTCATCGACTTTGGTACATACGGGTCATGAACAGTTATGCATTCCTCGTACCTTCAGTGTCAGTTGAAGTATCTCTTCGCGGGTCTGAATGGTTTCCCGATGATCAGCCAAGCTTTATGGCATCCTGCGAGTGTTCGCAGCAGGAGTAAACTCAACACATCAATTACTCAATTGAAAAGAGCGGGTTGTCATAGCAGAGCAGTTTTGCTAAGTGTAAGGGTGAACTTGGTGATGATTACAAAATATTTGGAACAGCGCTTCAACGTAAAGTAAAGGATGGAAGCTTAATAACTTATGAGCAACTATTAATAAATACCTACCTTCAAAGCCATGACAAAACATTAAAAGGCAACTTATGTAACATCTAAAAGCCTGTACTGTCAAGATTTACAAGATATTTTAGTTTCAGAGAGCTGTATGCGGGGACTACTTTTGTCATAAATCATAAATACAGGACAGAAAACGTCTGCAGAGTGCCAACTCCCTAGATGCTGTTACTTGCTACTCTCGCAGCCTCCATTTGTTCTTTTATTGCGTTCCATTAACGTACAGCCCCCCCCCCCCTTCAGAGAGGCAAATTAAACGCACTAGCGTCCAGTGACGCTGTAAATAACCCGGGCGGGACAGAAATATTTTACCGTCGCACAGAGGCGCGAGCTCTTTCGATGAGGAAAACGGCCGAAACTTGGGTCGTCCGTGCAGCGTCCCCGTAAGCTGGGCCGGTCCCATAGTCGAGTGGGTTATTACTGTTTCAGAAGCCACGAAAAAGGGTTTCGGCCGACACACAGCGTCCTGTGTGTCGCCGCCATTACGCCGCCGACCATGTATATTAATAAGGATCAAAGGCCACAGGAAAATGTTTGAAGTGCCACAGATATCGCGTCGTTATAACAGCCCTTTTAAATATTAACCCCTAGGGTAATGGGATGAACGGGAATTTAATGAGAGCGCCGCTGCAAACCACGCCGGCCATCTCCGCGCCGCCAATTCTCCTCATCCCAGCCAACCCTCCGTCTCTTTTCCCGCCCCCCTGTCTGCAACTTTCTCTCTCGCACATCCCCCTCGTCTGCTTTGGTATCTGCAATGGCGAGAGCAAGCAGTTATATTAATTTTCTCCTTCTGATGTATTTATAATGTTACACTTAAATAAAGCGGGTCGTTATTCCCGTAACATAGGCAGCCAATTATTTGCTAAGAGCGGACGTCTAAAGGAAACGACGTTAGAAAGAGTACCCAGTAGCTCTACAATGGTCATCAAGGATTGCGTAGTGAAACTAGAACGAAGTCATTAGTAACTCTACAGCAACAGAACCACATACGTATATGTCGTGTCGTTGTGAAATTTACAATGAATTCAAACGATACCGAAGGTAACCTTTCTTTAGCAACACTAACATGAAATCGTTGTCTTCGTTGTATTATTGACAATATAGCACGGATCGTTGCTAATTTTTCGTTTTTGGTATTTCTTTATCGTCAGTTTCTTAGACACATCTTTACCAAACATCAATCCATCACACGCAACTACTAAGCTACTGAAGATGAATACTGTGTTTAGGCACCACAGTAACCATCTTAACTCATTCTCCTGGTGACAGCACACCTTTTTAAACGTCCCGTCACATTTGTGGCATATGTTATTTTTCACTAGCAAAAAAATATTATATGTGTATCTTAAGACTGAAAGTCGAAGCAGGCATGCAGTTGTAAGCAATTTTTAATCTACTGTGATTTCCGAGAAGATCCTATAATCATTTCACATGAGCACTGTTCCTTATTCCCCAACGGCAGTCAGCATACCCTGCGCAAATACAAGTGAAATATGAAAATTAAACGTGTGAATCAAATGATTTCTAAGCAATGCGACACTTCGAAAAAATGGCTTTGAGCACTATGGGATTTAACATCTGAGGTCATCAGTCTCCTCCAAATTAGAACTACTTAAACCTATCTAACTCAAGGACATCACACACATCCATGCCCGAGGCAGGATTCGAACCTGCGACCGTAGCAGCAGTGCGGTTCCAGACTGAAGCGCCTACAACCGTTCGGTCACAACGGCCGGCGCACCATTCGAAATAACGATTTGTGTTGTGTTGCTAACCCTCTATTGCATGGTGTTGCCATATGGTAACAAATCTAAAACATCCAATAAATCAAAATTACATCAGGATGCCTATGTTTAACCTGTTACACAGTATATTGTGTGTCAGACCCTACCCCCAGATACGATTCTCATTGAAATTGGTTTCCTAAAAAAGAGTCATGCAATTGAGGATTAATGGCAGCCTACGCGTGGGACGATAAGACCATAGCCCGTCAGCTTTGAAAACGAGGATGGTTGTCCTCGTGTTCTCATGCAGTCCAGCATCGGGCCGCCGTCGCATCCGAATACCCCAAAATCTCGATATTGCAGGATTCAACAAGGCAGACAAATGAAGACCCGCAGTGAGAACATTTTCAAACTCTGTGAGGTGCTGATATTGCTGTATCGCATTAGTACGTGGCATCTCCGTGTCCTTCACAGTGATCACTCAACATCTGCCGCCGTTCACGCCCCTCATCTACCCTATCAAGCTTGGTAACAACACTAAGCACGAACAACACTAATGCACTCTGATGGCCGTTCTATTTGTCACAGTGAATTGCAACTCCAATCGCTTACACATTCGTCGATGGAGTGCATATGTCCGTTGCTACGTTGACGTCCCACCACGTATTCTGGATCCTTAACTGTTTGTCAGGCAGCGCCGGCCGCGGTGGCCGAGCGGTTCTAGAGCCGCGCGGGATTAGCCAGGCTGTCTGGGGCGCTGCAGTTATGGAGTGTGCGGCTGGTCCCGGCGGAGGTTCGAGTCCTCCCTCGGGCATGGGGGTGTGTGTGTGTGTTTGTCATTAGGATAATTTAGGTTAAGTAGTGTGTAAGCTTAGGGACTGATGACCTTTGCAGTTAAGTCCCATAAGATTTATACACATTTGAGCGGTTCTAGGCGCTTCAGTCCGGAACCGCGCGACGCCTACGGTCGCAGGTTCGAATCCTGCCTCGGGCATGGGTGTGTGTGATGTCTTTAGGTTAGTTAGGTTTAAGTAGTTCTAAGTTCTAGGGGACTGATGAGCTCATGATTTCACGGCTGACTCTCAAAGTCTCGAGAACATGCACATGCATTCGATGTAGGCAGAGCCTATGTTCCCACCCTCGGAACGACGTAGCGGCATTTCAGATTGGCTTATGTTGATTTAATTCCCTCCCGCCCTGTTTTTTGGTCCTGTAAGTGCCGCCCCCTCTTTTACTGTCACTTACCGGCGTAACACGAGCTCGCGGCGCGGCACGCCCCGCCCCCGCCCTGCGGCCGGCGCCCACTCGCGCCACCTGTCGCGCCCCAGTCCTTACCATTTTCCCCGGCCGTTAATATTCATGGATCGGCCGAGCGCGGGGTGTCCATTGTTCTCTCCCGTGACGCCACAACTGGATTAATCTGCATCGCCGGCGGTGCCGATGTCCGGGTCGCCCCGCGCCGCCCTGTCAACTGCGTGGCGCGTGGGAGCTGTCCGGCCCACGCGCTCTCCTAGCAACCTTCCCGGCGAGTCTGCGGTCGCTGGGGGGTCCGTTCCAAATAAGCGTACAAGTTGCGCGCGCGTGTCCGCAATAGAGCCCGTTATACATAACCTCCCGCCCTAATAATCGTTTGAATCCAAAATTTATCGCTGACAAGTGTGTCGTGCGAGAGGGGCTTCATAATTAAATGTGGAAACAATGGAAATAGATTCTGCTGCCTAGGATAAGACAGAACGTTATACTACGAGCATACTGTGAGAAACGGTTCCTCTTCTATCTGTGGGCTTTAAGTAGTTATTTGGGCTGAATTATTGCGTATAAGATTACATACAATGGGCGTTCAGTTTTACCATGAACAGTTTTTCAAAGAACGACCCGCCAGGGTAGCCGAGCGCGCTAACGCGCTGCTTCCTGGACTCGGGTAGGCGCGCCGGCCCCGGATCGAATCCGCCCGGCCGATTAACGACGAGGGCCGGTGTGCCGGCCAGCCTGGATGTGGTTTTTAGGCGGTTTTCCACATCCCACTAGGTGAATACCAGGCCGGTCCCCACGTTCCGCCTCAGTTACACGACTCACAGACATCTGAACATGTTCGCACTATTCCATGAATTACACTAGTCGCAGACAGCACGGGTACACTAATTCCGCCCCCGGGGTACGGGGTGGTGGCAGAAAGGGCATCTGGCCACTCCTTTCCACTAACCTTGCAAAATCCGTTCCTAACAATGCCTACCCTACGCCAGCGCGGGACATGGCACCAGTGAAAGAAAGAAAGAAAGGAGTTTTTCAAAGAACGCTGCAACCCAAATTTATTTGTAAACTTGCTTAAATGAATTAATATTGCAACATGTTTTCAAGCACAACCACACCATCAGGCAAAGCAGGCAATATACGAGGAACGTTCAATAAATAATGCAACTCATTTCTTTTCTCAGCCAATTTCGGCTAAAAAATGCGCAATTTGCTGTAGGAAACAATACTATATTTCCGCTCCAGCCCCTATAGTTTCATAAAGTTTCGATAGGTAACGGTGCTATACGCAGTCTTCAAAGTGGCGTGTGTAACGAACGTGCCTTCCATGCAGAGAGCTGTCACTGAATTTCATTTAGCGGAGAACGACAGCATCGGAGACATTCATAGGTGCTTGGAGAATGTGTACGGATGCCTGGCACCGAACAAAATCACAGTGCGCCATAGAGCGAGCAGTTTGTCATCCGCGCAACAAGGTCGCATAAACCTGTCCGATCTCCAGCGTACCGGTCGGCCGCACACGGCTGTGACACGTGCGGACAGTCTCATTCGAGGTTATCGACGGATCACAATCGGACATTCCGCTGCACAACTGGACGTCTCTGCTCGTAGTGCTGACATAGTCGACGACCAGCTGGGGTACTCAAGGGTTCCTCGCCGCCTAACAGAAGATCATAAGCAGCAACGAAGGATCACCTATGCAGAATTGTTTGTGCGCCACGAGGCTGATGGTGAACAATTTTTTGTCGAACTTCGTCACAGATGGTGAATAATGTGTTCATACTTCGAACTGGAAACGGAACGACAGTTCGTGGAGTGCCACTACACCGCCTCTCCTTCGAAAAAAATGTTCGCCCTCAGTCGGTAAAGTTATGGCGACGCTCTTCTGGCACTCTGAAGGGGTTATTCTGTTTGATGTCCTCTCTCATGATGCAACAATCAACTATGAAGTGTATTCCGCTGCCCTCATGAAACCAAAGAAACGACTTCAGCCTGTTCGTAGTCACAAAAAAGGCAAACGAACTTTTCCATCGCGATGACAACTCGAGGCCTTACACAAGTCTGCGCATCCGTCATCGGACTATTCTTCCTCATCCACCTTACAGTCCGGATGTCGTATCCTGCGACATCCCCCTGTATGACCCAATGACGGATCAACTCCGCGGGAAGCCGTACGTGGATGATGGGGCTCCAACGTCGACCAGTTTCAGAAAATAATATATTGCACTGAAGCCCCTCGTAAAATCATCTATACACCATATAAAGACCGCCGCGGTAATTTTAGGCTAATCTCAGAATCCACTGTAGGGATTCTGATACGGTTATCACTAACAGGTACATCGATTGACGAGGAAGATTTGTGTATATCATTTATTGCAGAATAAGATTTTCACTCTGCAGCGGAGTGTGCGCTGATATGAAACTTCCTGTTAGATCAAGACTGTGTGCCGGACCGAGACTCGAACTCGGGACCTTTGCCTTTCGCGGGCAAGTGCTCTACCAACTGAGCTACCCAAGTATGACTCAGGCCTCGTCCTCACAGCTTTAATTCTGCCAGGTCCCGAGTTCGAGTCTCGGTCTGGCACACAGTTTTGATCTGCCAGGAAGTTTCATTTACTGCAATTAATTAAAAAAAAATGGCTCTGAGCACTATGGGACTTAACGTCTTTGGTCATCAGTCCCCTAGAATTTAGAACTACTTAAACCTAACTAACCTAAGGACATCACACACATCCATACCCGAGGCAGGATTCGAACCTGCGACCGTAGCGGTCGCGCGGCTCCGGACTGAGCGCCTAGAACCGCGAGACCACCGCGGCCGGCTGCAATTAATTAATGCCGAGAGTGTAACATATATGTTATCTGTTCCATTTTCAATTGGCATTTGGAGTGACATTTCGTGGTAATGACAGGCGCTATTGGCTGGTCAGCTACAGAGGTGATGGTATCTGACGGGAGAAGCGGTAGAGCAAACAGCCGGCGCATATCCAGGCAGCAGCGGAGTTTGGCATGGATGTCAGGGCTGGTGTTCTAACTGCAAGGCGCATGGATACCGAAAGGTCGTGAGGTCGAAGCCTGGGCGGATTATTGATTTTTCAATCTTCTTGCTGGCCTAACATTCACCTCTCAGCGATACGGACATTCGCCAGGAATGAGACGTTGTTCGGATAAACAGTAGGTCGCCTTTCCCTAGTGCGACACCTGGGCTATCTAAGACTGACAGAAATTTAATTTGAACTGATTTGTACATAGTTATATCAAACATCAGGTACGTGACAGAAAAAACAATGTTCTGCTTAAAAAAGATACATAATACATTGCATTAATTCTCTGACAATATCGAAATGAACCATGTTCGAAGCTCCGCAGAAACAGTAACACTTTCTATCTTTATCCAACCAAATAAATGTTCTATTCATTTATTATTTTGTAAATTAAAGAAAAAAACACCTCATTTGAAACACTTTGTAAATCTGAAGTCAGATCTATGGGCTCCGTCTCTAAGTGGAGGCGCCACACGGACTGAATGACAGCGACAGTAATAATAATAAAAAATAAAAAAAGGTAAATGGTGCTACCTTTAAGCCAATTAAATGCATCGCAGTACTAACGCCAAGGGAAAAAAAAGGCAGACAAACAATACTAGAAGCACAAATGTAGTTCTTAAGTTTGCGGTGCTCCAATTATATTGTAAGAAAAACGTTGGTGATGTAAGGTTAATGGAATGCAGTCGAATTAAACCAGGCTTTGCTGAAGGAATTAATTACGGAAATGAGAGACTGAGAAAAGATGTGGTGGAAGACGACAATGTACTTAAGTTCTGTTATAGAGCTGGCTAGAGGTTAAAGTCTGAAAAATGTTCCAAGGTGTAACAATTCCTCACTGCCTAATCGAATTTCTGGAGAAAAGAAATTTATGGTACAATTTGACTAAAACAGTAGTAAAAGGAGGTATGTTGAGAGGAAGGTAGGGTGAGTGGGATCAAAATCGTTGAGAGAAACCAAAGCAGGATAAAACGTCTGTAGGCGCAGTAGTTACTCGGAAACGAAGATGGTTGGTGTGAAGAACTGCATAAAACGCTAGGGCACAGACGTCTCTAGCGCGAGTCTGATCATTTTGGGAGGCAAGAATAAAAAGAGGCGGTGGATATCGTGGAGAAAACGCAGCAGATGTAAACGTCACTGGGCTATTGAGAGGCGAATGATGGATGGTCGCCGCGGAGCACGGTTGGAAATGTGCAAGGGGGGGGGGGGATGTCTGAGGGTTGGGGAGGGGGTTTAGGATGTTTGCGAGGTGCGCTGCGAGAGAGAGCCGCTACCGCTTGCTACGCCGTGGGAGGTGAGGGCACGGCAGAAGCGAGGCACAGAGCTCGTAGGTTTATTTCACGCACCGTGTTCCTCGGCCGCGCCGAAACAACTTAACAGCGCCAACTGAGTTAACTACTGTGCGTTCGGGGCGTATTTTAATGGCCGCTGCGTGCAGCGCGGCGAGAAGATTGCCGTATTATATAGCCGGGGCCGGGGCGCACGGAAACGGCTGCGGCATGGCCGGAATGCAGAGGAGGGGGGTCGCGCGGCGGTGTCGGACGTCACCCCACATGCTCCCCCCCCCCCCCCCCCCCCGGTCATAAACAGCGCCGCATCTTACGGCTTCATTACGACGGACGACACCGGGCCGCTCGGAGTCTTCCAGGGAGGCACTGACGGTATTCTGTGTCCGTCTTTGCCTATTTCGCTAAACTGTCTCACACTTTCCGCTATAGTTACTTTTCATGTAAATACGCAGAATTCTAAACAGTCACCCGCGTTTTACACACATTTCTTTTGATATATTCCTTCCGGAACTTCGAGACTTTTGCGTCCTCATCTTCAGCTGGAAACACTGAGATATTATTTTATAAACCTCAGACGACGATAAATAAACGTAAAACGTTACGGGGTGCAGCCAGTGTTTGATGTTCTGGCCATAGAAAACACAGCGAAAATTAACTACGAGGGTCACTCCAAAAGAAATGCACACTATTTTTGTAAAAATACAGTTTCGTTCTGCATGTGTGAAACTTTTACAGTGTGTAGATACATCCTTCCCGCTTGTTTTCAAACCTGTTCCCGTGAGTGGCACCGTCACAGCATGTCTTCAAGATGCCTGATACACTTGACGTTCGTCAGAAGCAACGTGGTGTCATAGAATGCCTGTGCTGTGATAACGAGACAGTTGGAAACATCCACAAAAGGTTGAAAAAGGTGTATGGAGATGCTGCTGTCGATCGCAGTACAGTTAGTCGGTGGGCAAGCAGGTTACGTGACCAAAGCGGGTAAGGCAATATTGAGGACTGTCCTCGCAGCGGCAGGCCTCGTACTGTACACACTCCACACAATGTGCAGAGAGTTAACGAATTGGTGACTGCTGACAGACGCATCAGTGTGAACGAATTGTTACGCTACGTTGGGATAGGGGAAGGAAGTGTTTGCAGAATACTGAAAGTGTTGGGGTTGAAAAATGTTTGTGCCAGGTGGGTTCCCAGGTGTTGACAGTGGCTCACAAAGAAACAAGAAAAATAGTATGCAGCGAACTTTTGGAACAGTACGAGAATGGTGGAGATGAATTTCTTGGAAGAATTGTGACAGGTGATGAAACATGGCTCCATCATTTTTCACCAGAGACGAAGAGGCAATCAGTGGATGGCATCATGCCAACTCATCCAAGAAAAAAAAAAAAATTCAAAACCACACCTTCTGCTGGAAAAGTTATGGCTACGGTGTTTTTCGATTCCGAAGGACTCTTGCTTGTGGAACCATCATAAATTCTCATGCATGTGTGACGACACTGAAGAAACTTCAAGCTCGACTGAGTCGTGTTCGACCACATCGGCAAAAGCAGGATGTTTTGCTATTGCACGACAATGGATGGCCACATGTCAGTCAAAAAACCATGGAAACGATCACAAAGCTCGGATGGACAACACTGAAACACCCGCCTTACAGTCCTGACCTGGCTCCATGTGACCTTCATCTCTTTGGGAAACTGAAAGACTCTCTCCGTGGTACAAGGTTTGAAGATGACGGCTCCCTTGTGCACGGTGCCAAACAGTAGCTCCAACAGGTTGGTCCACAATTTTACCGTGCGGGTATACAGGCGCTGGTTCGAAGATGGCGTAAGGCAGTTGAGAGGGATGGAAATTATGTGGAGAAATGAAAACGTTGTTCCTAAAGGATGTATCTACACACTGTAAAACTTTCAAACATGTAGAATAAAAGATGGATTTAAAAAAAAATAGTGTGCATTTCTTTTGGAATGACGCTCGTGTAAGCTATTCTGAAATACCCAGCAGTGCGCGAGAGCATGTTTTTAAAATGCATCAAGCCACTTTATTTAGCAAGAAAGAAGTCTTTATGAACATGTCACCACTGCAAACGATTGATGTTAAGTGGGGAAATTAGAGACGATTACATGATGATTCATGCCCTAGACTTCATTGCGTAGGCACGGGTAGGAACTCGACTGCCACCCCTTCAATGGAATTATGACGGCATTTTCCTTATGCAATTTACATGAATCACTGAAAACCTAAATTTGCATGGCCAAACAGTAACATATTCCTTGTATGCAGGGTAAACCAGAATTCCACTGACAAACATTCAGAAGTGGGCGAAACCATGCATTTCAGATCCCACGTTTAATGGACTTTTTGCTTCGAATGATCGTTTCTATCACATCCTCGAATATTGTCCATTCCTCCTGGGACCCTATTTTTATTGGCAAAGGATACCGAGTTTCAGTAGCATTTCTTATTTGTGGACTTTACAACGATTCGAAATTAGGAGCGAAAGATATTTGGAAACGAATGGCTTTTAGAATCACTGTTTGTATGATCTACGTGCTTTGAATCATAACACTGTGCATACAAGGTCTGTTTACACAAGGAACAGCGATACACACTTGTTTTCGGGATAGTGGCATATTACGGCATTAAGGTAACTAGTATGTTGGGCCTAGTCACGGAGAAACGAGCCATTAAGTAATCCTAGCAACATATTTTCTACGGAGAGCAACAACTTCAGCTAGGGACGTATGTAATAAAGAATGGCAAGACTACTACAAAAGTCAGTGATAATTTTACAAAAATCCTCGTCGCCGCTATTGCGTCACTGGTACAACTATCACCAATGTTCAGAGAGATTTCAAGTCACCGTCACACGTGTATCAGCCACGGCTTCTTCGAGAAGCATCTGCGAAGCATGGGCCTTTTACGATCCCTGCAGTGTACACATGGCGAGTGGGGTACGCCAACAAATCTCCTTCGGTTGCGTAAATATGCTTGATTCCGCACATGTTCTTTTGCATTGGAATGTCCCCTGACGGCAGCAACAACGTCGTAATCATCGGTGTCCTGCAACGTGAACAGCCTCATAGTGCTTTAGTCAGGTTGGTCTTTAACATATAGCTACTAGTGAATGGACACAGTAATGCTTGAACTGCCAGCGAGTTGTAAAATGTTTATTTGAATGCAATGTTTTAATAGGTACCATTGTAATAGCGCTGGGCGTAAGAGACATGAATCTGTGTTTTGAAATAACTGCAGTTAATGAAACTTTTCTGGTAATCTCTTTAGTGGAGGGCTGTGTATTTCTTCTTGCGTTTATCACTGTAATTTACTGAGTGTACCGAGCGAGGTGGCGCAGTGGTTAGCACACTGGACTCGGATAATGAAGCAGAAGTCTCCATGGTCATGGAACGAGTCAATACATGAAATTATAACACGATAGTAGAAAGAGATAAAATGAAATACAAGAAACATATTCAGGCGACAAGTCGTAAGTTTAAATAAAGAAAATCAACAATGTAACACTGGAATTTGCTTAATTTTTCAGCTCTTCCAGGAGCTCCTCGACAAAATAGAAGGAATAAGCCATGAGGAAACTCTTCAGTTTAGACTTAAAAGTGTTTGGGCTACTGCTAAGATTTTTGAGTTCTTGTGGTAGCTTATTGAAAATGGATGCAGCAGAATACTGCACTCCCTTCTGCACAAGAGTCAAGGAAGTGCATTCCACATGCAGATTTGATTTCTGCCTAGTATTAACCGAGTGAAAGCTGCTAACTCTTGGGAATAAGCTAATATTGCTAACAACAAACGACATTAAAGAATATATATACTGTGAGGGCAATGTCAGAATTCACAGACTATTGAGTAGGGTTCGACAAGAGGTTCTAGAACTTACACCACATATAGCTCGAACAGCCCGTTTTTGAGCCAAAAATACCCTTTTTGAATCAGAAGAATTACCCCAAAAAATAATACCATACGACATAAGCGTACGAAAATATGCGAAGTAGACTACTTTTCGTTTTGAACTGTCACTTATTTCAGATACTGTTCGAATGGTAAATAAAGCAGCATTTAGTTTCTGAACAAGATCCTGAACATGGGCTTTCCACAACAGCTTACTATCTATCCGAATGCCTAGGAACTTGAACTGTTTCGTCTCGCTTATAATGTGCCCATTCTGTCTGATCAAAATATCGGTTCTTGTTGAATTGTGAGTTAGAAACTATAAAAACTGAGTGTTACTGTGATTTAGCATCAAATTATTTTCCACAAGCCACGAACTTATTATACTAAACTATGTTGGCTCTGAGCACTACGAGACTTAACTGCTGAGGTCATCAGTCCCCTAGAACTTAGAACTACTTAAACCTAACTAACCTAAGGACATCACACACATCCATGCTCGAGGCAGGATTCGAATCTGCGACCGTAGCGGTCACGCGGTTCCAGACTGTGGCGCCTATAACTGCACGGCCACACCGGCCGGCAAGAAAAGAACATATCGGGCTGTACCTCACTAGACACCATCACAACCTAAAGAAAACCAAAAAAGAAGGAGAAGTTCGCAGATTTCTTACGGGGACATAGAAAACTTTTTAAGGCACCAACTTACAACATTCCATAATTATTGAATGAACTCCGGCCGGCACTAAACTACGTAACTTCCACAGATGACCTGAAGATGGCAATCACACTGAAATAGGGATGTTGTAACAAACATTATAATAGATCACAACAGCCTCTTGGTCTCATACAGAAATATATAATTTCCTTACAGGGCATAGTATAATTTGTTTCTCGGCATAGCTACATTTAATTGTGTCCCGCTGTTTAATCACAAAATTGTGTATTTGCCTGTACTGCCATGTTCATATGACGTTGAGAGGGCAGAGTTCGTGGCATCATCAAAGTGTATTTCGACCTTGCGCAAGCAAAAGTGGTATGACAGAAAGAGAAGCTTAATAACATCACAGCAGCAATGTCCACAAACGCATTTAACGTTTCACGAAGCAGTGGCACTGAAGCTCTAGGTTTGCATTTCTGCAGTCTCTTATTGTCTGGTGAATGCTGGCACGGTCTCCGGGTAAGCGGGCTTCAAAGCGATAGGCCATCAGCGGTCGGCTGCCCTCCCTAAACAGCCCGTGCGTCCGACGTGCCGCCATTCGCAGTCATCGACGTGGCCGACCGACGGTGATGCCACCTGTCGGAGGAGGGCCTCAACCTGCTGGCCCGCGCGACGACCGCAGAGCACTACAATCAGCGAGCAATTAGCGCCTCATCATTAATTGCCCGCCTCTTCCATTCACTCAATCTGGCCTGTATAATTGCGGTTCCGCTTGGGCTGATGGCTGCGGCTGCTCAGCGGCATCAACAGATATCTGGTGGCCCGTGTGGCAAAACGTCTGGCACTGCGGACCGTGCCGTGTGCCATCTGACTACAGTATCCAGTCTTTTCTTCAGTATTTTTCACTATGAGCTAAAAATAACTTAGCGTTAACTCTTATACATTTTAACAATGAAATAGTCAGTGGATGTTATAATGTTACCTATCCCTAACTATAGGAATGTTCTCAGATGCACAGAAACTAAATATCCTGCGTTGAACGAACTGTTCTAGTGTTGACAACGTTTGCATAATTTCTTAAGGGCACAAACATTGTGTTAGCAGATAAATGTTACTTATCTTGCTAGACTGTCTTGTTGTCCACTGTGTGTCGTTTCCTGTTTCTGCTTTCCAATTTAACAGTCCGAGGGCTGGCTCGGGTGGCCGAGCGGTTCTAGGCGCTATAGTCTGGAACCTCGCGACCGCTACCGTCGCAGATTCGAATTGTGCCTCGTGCATGGATGTGTGTGATGTCCTTAGGTTAGTTAGGTTTAAGTAGTTCTAAGGTCTAGGGGACTGATGACCTTAGATATTAAGTCCCATAGTGCTCAGAGCCATTTTGAAAAAGTCCGAGGTTTTTTGTGTCAGTAAAAGTCGCTGGAATATTGTTACTTTTTGACACCAGTTTTTATCCATAAAGTCTTGACAATTTGTACAACACCACTTGTTAAGTAAATGCATTGTGCAATATTTCAACACAACACAAAAAACTTAATAGTTACATTCAACACTCTCATAACAACGGAAAGTGTACTGGAAACAATTTTTTTAAGTTTTTACAGTAGGTAGAACACAAAGGCTTTAATGTAAAAAATTCGGAACTTTAAATCAAGCACGTATGTTTCAAAACTTCGTTTGCTTTGATAAAATAAGAACTATTTGATCATCAGCTGGAATCATCAGAACTTTACCTTCATATATTTATTTGTAAATATGCTACCACATGAATCTCCGACTTTGTTGTAACGCTTTCACTTGCCGCTGCTCCACTATCTATCGGGCTATATTCGTCGCCGGTTATACGTTCTAGTACTACCATGTTTTCCCGTAATTTCTTGAGTCCAGCCTTCAGTCCGATTACTCTTACTTGTTGTTTCAAACTCTATGCTTTTGATATAATAGACCGACAAGGTGACAGCAAGTTTTCCAGACCGACATTCTAATTTCGCTAAAAGAATGAATACCTAGGACTGTTCGGCATTATTACAGCATAATAGAGTCGTACCTCATGTATGTAATCTCAAAATTTTTATGCAGATATAGAACTAAAGTTTTTTGAACTGCACTATTTTAGGGGGCAGTTACAGAATATATAACCGCGCATCTGCTTCAGGAAATTAAACGTGCGTAAAAAGGACATAAACATAGAAGAAAAAAGAAATATTGATGTTCTTTTGCGGGCAATGGTTCAAATGGCTCTGCGCACTATGTCACTTAACATCTGAGGTCATCAGTCCCCTAGAACGTAGAACTACTTAAACATAACTAACCTAAGGACATCACACACATCCATGCCCGAGGCAGGATTCGAACCTGCGACCGTAGCAGTCGCGCGGTTCCAGACTGAAGCGCCTAGAACCGCTCATGGTAGGCAATGTTAATTAAGAAAAATTGAAAAAGTGTTGAGTGTACCGTTTGAGTAAAATCCTCTTGGGCATTAGACTGTGTTACTATGCATAACTAGACGGGTACACAGCTAAATAGCCAACATTTCGACCGACTTGCAGGGGCCTTTTTCTGCTTGACGCAGGGAAAAAAATGCATTGTCACTATGTAAATGACAACAGAAAATCTGTTGAAACGATGGCGTTTCTAGCTCTAGTCTAGGTTTACAGAAATGACAAAACGGCCAAAAGTATTTGATTAGAATTACCACCAGACACGGACGCATAGGAACTTATATTTGTCAAAACGGTCTGATGGAAACTGGAAACGAGTGCACCCTGTGGTTAAAGACGAGGGAGTAGTCCCATAAACATCAGTAGGAAATCTGATTGAAAATCTGTTGAGATCTGATTTCGAAACATATAGAGAGCAACGATAACACAGTGAGGGTCAGGGAAGTTTAGTGTATGGTCTCAGAAAATGAAGGAAACAGCCGTGAACAATATACTATTTCTTGTCTTCAAAGTAATGACCATTAGCTATAACATACTTCTCGTATAGTTAGTGAAGCTGATGGAAACTGTCAGCAAACGCTTTTTGTGGAATCGCTAAAAACATCGAGGCAGCGCATTGTTGGATATCCCCAACGTCTGCAAAATGTTCGTAAACAATAGTGCTCACACCGTTTTGCTTACCTTCGACTCTTCTGCTCTCCCTCCTCTTGACTTCCGCCGACCACTCGCAAGGCATTCGTCGCCCTCGTTCGGTGTTGTCTGGGATTGTGCGTTATGACCCGGACGCAGCTCGTCCTCGACTCCGTCTTTTCCGTCTCTGATGCGTTTAAACCACACAACCACAAACTTTTTATGCACTGTTCCAACACCTTACACTTTCACTAACAGTCCACGGGTCTCCGTCGCCGATTTACCTAGTTTTCACCATAACTTCATGTAAAAGCGTTGCTCGATTTTGCGCTCCATTTTCCAATGACACGAGAGCGACGGATGCTCGCAGTTGATCGGCGACTGTCTTTGAGAATGAGGGCAGAAGAGCTGAAGATCGGCTACATCTACTGCACACCAACATTCGTAAATGTTGCGGATATCCAACAACGCGCGACCACGGTGCTTCAAGCGACTCCATATAAGGTCTTTGCTGACATTTCCAGCTTTACAACCTTTTTCAGAAGTGCCGTGTAGCTAATGGTAAATACTTTTAAGGCCGGTAAAGGTATTCTGTTTCTGACTCTTGTTACCTTTATTTTTTCAGAACACTCACTGACTTTTGAGATGCACTTTGTAAGACTAGATTACAACGGAGTTATACAATAAATCACTTAATAATAGCAAGTCTTGCAGTCCTGACTGTACACCAACTACGTTCCTTTCAGTGTATGCTGATGCAATAACTCCATACGTAGCAATCATATACAATCGCTCGCTCGACGAAAGATCAGTACTCAGACTGGAAAGTTGCAGAGGTCACGCCATTATTCAAGAAAGGTAGTAGGAGTAATCCGCTAAATTACAGGCCCGTGTCATTAACGTCGATATGCAGAAAAATTTTGGAGCATATACTGTGTTCGAAGAGGTAATTCACAATCAACACTGATTTTGAAAACATCGTTTTTGTGAAAAACAACTAGTTTTTTTACACACACCTAGTTTTAAGTGCTACTGACAAGGGATTTCAAATTGATCCAATGCGACAAATGGCAATTGACCATAAACAATGAAAAATGTGAGTCCATCCACATAATTGCCAAAAGGAATCCGTTAAACTTCGGTTACACGATAAATCAGTCAAATCTGAAGGCCATAAATTCAACTAATAACCTAGGAATTACATTTACGAACAACTTATATTAGAATGAGCACATAGAAAATGTTGTGGGGAAGGCAAACCAAAGACAGTATTTTATTGGCAACAGAACCCTCAGAAAGTCTAAAAGATCTATCACAAAGAATGCTTATACTACGCTTATCGTTCCTGTTTTGGGATACTGTTGCGCGGTATGGGGTCCTTACCATATAGGATTAAAGGAGTACGTCTAGAAAGTTCAAAGAAGGGCAACGCATTTTGTATTACCGCGAAATAGAAGAGAGAGTGTCACTGAAATGATACAGGATTTCGGGTGGGCATCAGTAAAACACAGGTGTTTTTCGTTGCAGTGAGATCTTCTCACGAAATTTCAATTACCAACTTTCTCCTGCGAATGCGAAAATACTTTGTTGATGCCCACTTAAATAGGCAGAAACGACCATCTCAATAAAATATGAGAAATCAGAGCTCACACAGAAAGGTGTAGGTGGTCGTTTTTTCCGTGCGCTGTTCCAGATTGGAGTATAGAGATTTATTGTGAAGGTGGTTCGATGAATCCTTTGCCAGGCACTTAAATCTTGATTTGCAGAGTATCCATGTAGATGAACGGTAGATATTGATGTAAAAGTGTTAGTAACTACGAGATAAATATGTAGCGTCAAGTATCTGGTTTGTGCCTTATATGGTGTGCTCTTGGACACTCAGTTATCAGAAGAATATAGGGGAATTCAAAGAGCTAATAAAGGTTGGATGAAGAGGCGAAAAAGGACGAATTTCCTAACGGCTCTAATGCGGTGTCATTCGAATTGAGATCAGATATTCTCTTTATCCGTAGGTCTCCTTCTAAAGAACCATTTTCACGTTTCCTGTGCCTCACTCCCTGACACATTTACAAGAGCACACGAGGGGGAGAGAGAGGGCAAAAGAGGAGGAGAGGGTGACAGGAGTTGGCGAAAGCGAAGCTTCCGGCCGCCACCTCCCTCCGTGAGTGCCAGCGGGCTGCGAGCGACTGCGTTAAAAGTTGCCGACCGGCGGCGAGGGTAGTTGCCAAACTGGGCCACTTGGCCAACGCCCCCTCCACCGCCCGTCCACAGTTTCCCTGGCAACCGCGAACAGGCACTCCGCCATCTCTGCTTCCCCACTCTGCCACTCGCGGGCAACTTTCTTCTTCCTTCTCCGCCTCTTCGTCCTCCATCCAGCGCTGCACTTGCTCCGTCTTTCCCACCTCCTCCGCTGACTTCCTACTTGAATTGCTCACGCCCCGCACAATCGGTATAACAAAAGCGATGTAACAACCTACTGTAACTTAGCTCGCGTGTGGAAGTCAATTAGCACGTCTGCACAAGTACTCCTTGAGTCGCAATGGAGTGAATAGTGGGGAGTGACTCTGGGACGTACCTCTAGTTTTCCACTAACCCTGTCGAGCGCCAGCACAAGACTTCGACAACGTTGCAGACTAGAGCTGCTTCGACCGTATTTCATTACAAAATCGCGTATAGTGCTGTCGAGAGGTACTCAACAAGTAATCGTGAAACGTACCTCTCGTCGTAATTCACAGTGTAATAAGGTCCCAGTGCATTACGAACTGTGTTTTAAGCTTTACCACAAGTACAGCATCCGAAGCAATTAGGGACGTTGTCTTCAGCTGTTTTATCCAAACAGCCTACATCTACACACAGAATCGGCAAAGCTCTCTGAAGTGGATGGTAGAGGGTAATTCCCATTATCCTACGTATCACTGTTCCTTCCAGTTCCATTCACGAATGGGGAACGGGAAGAGTGGTTGCTTAAAAGCATCCGTGAGCGCTGTATTTAGCGTAATGTCATCTTCGCGGTCCGTAGGGGTGGGACGTGTGGAGGGTTGTAGAACATATATATAATATATATCTCAAACGTCTGCCAGGTCAAGATTTTCAGCTTCATAGTCGCGCTACCTTAGGTCAATTGTCTTCTGCACTATTGTCTTGATTTTATTCTGTAATATTCCGGTCTACGCTACAACTGCGTATTTCTCACTTGTACGAAGCATGGAAAAGGGTGAAGGGTGCGTGACACGCTATCAAAAATTATAGTACTACGCACGGATCGAATTATGATCTGCCGCGCGGGATTAGCCGAGCGGTCTTAGGCGCTGCAGTCATGGACTGTGCGGCTGGGCCCGGCGGAGGTTCGAGCCCTACCTTGGGCATGGGTGTGTATGTTCGTCCTTAGGATAATTTAGGTTAAGTAGTGTGTAAGCTTAGGGTCTGATGACCTTAGCAGTTAAGTCCCATAAGATTTCACACACAATTATGATCTCTTTGCGATTGCAGTCTTTCACATATCGAAGCAGCCACAAAGTGACGGAAAGAAATCATTACGACAACTACACTTTGATAAAAACTACGATTTTACAAACGCAACAGGCAATTTCGATTCAGTGGGAAATTTATTCCTCCTCTTTACAAAGTACTGATTACAAACTAAACGGCAATTCGCTTAGGAAAATTGCTCAGTGTAAAAAATCTTTGTATTTCTTTTCCCAACAAGAGATTACTCAGCTGTAGATCATCAAATCAAATATACGTAGCTGGTGCATTCCCTTTCCGGGTGAGTCAGTTATTCAGACGACGTGCAACACGAACTAGAACATTTCACGGCATCCCTTATAATTGAGAACTGCTAAGCGTTCAAAACGAAACACTGCGACAATATCGTCATAATCTACTTGTTGAACAGTTTGGTATACGTAATAAAATACCCTTTGCATTTGAGGGGAGCGGAGCGATTTCCATCCAAGCTGGTAGAACCGGGTATGACGTGCGCTAGAACTCCTGTGGCCAGAAGCTTGCCTGCCGAAAGCTAGTATTAATCTAAAACATATGTTACCAGCTGGGCACTGTCTCCTCCACTCAGTCCATTGAGCAAGTGGCTGGAAATGCTCGTCAAACAGCCTGCTCGAAGTGGGGGTCGCAACTATCGAGGGTGCACATAATGATCTCTTTCTATTTTATAATATTCTGGCCAGAATGTTTTCATCTCTTTTTGTGTGTGCTGTTTCAGAAAGGTTCTGTTTCGTGATCGGATTTCTTAATGCCATGCATTGAATGATACCACTAAACGAGATACCTTCGGTTACACTTGCATCCTTATTATGTTTCTAGTAGTGCTTTGTTATCACTCACACTCGTACGAAGGTTTTAGTACAAATAGTAAAATCTTTCCCACTTTCGATTTTCATTCTGCTCAAACATTCGAGCAATACAAGGAGCATAGGTTCTACATTTTGTTTTTCACATTGTAACGTATGTTACATGCGATGTGAGAAGATACGGAAATACGAATATATTTCAGACTAAATAATGTTCGAAGTCGGAGAGACTCATTAGCGAATCGTGGTTTCATATAAAATGAAACGCCCTTTGCATCTGTGAGAGAGAAAACTATATTCAAGTTTTTCAAAACAAATGTTTTACGATAAAATATCTTTTCCTCCCGCTGTAACTAAGTAATGAGAACATGAAGCATTATCTTTGAAATTAACTGGCTCGGTTAAAAATAATACGATCGTGAATTTTAAAATTATAATTTCGCCAATTTATGTTCGGACTGGCAAATCGGACTTAGTCAAGGTAAAACAAGCAGGTTCTATGTAATAAATATCGATGGTAATTATCTCAATGAGGTGCTACAATGGCGACTGAACAGAACGCGACCAAGTCAGCTAACACTGCACACAGAAACTCATCGCTTGGCATTAAAATGAAGAAGCACAATACAATGAATTTCACTGATCACTACTTATTATTCAAGAAAACACATATACAATATATCTGTATAGATACAATCAAGAAGGAGATCTTGGGTACACCTAACAAGAGAAGATTAAAACAAATGACAAAAAATCACGCAATTTGTCGCGTAAAGCGGGAAATCCGGGTTCAAATACCGGACCAGCACAAATTTTTAGTGTCGTCATTCCCTTATACAGCTAGAGGCTCTTCGCATTCGGAACTGCGAATGCATTTGGTGACATAATGTCGTCTGTAGAACACGAACACGGCATTTATTTCATTCCAGAGTAAGGAAAACGATTCCTCACAGCAGCCAGTGGAATTACAGATTCATTCGTACATGTATGTGTGTGTGTGTGTGTGTGTGTGTGTGTGTGTGTGTGTGTGTGTGTGTGTGTGAGAGAGAGAGAGAGAGAGAGAGAGAGAGAGAGAGAGAGAGAGCGAGAGAGATCAGGGGAGGGTGGAGGGAGGGACTATTGAGCGATCAGATATGAAATATATTTCCCAGGAGAGAACGATAATGTGTGATGGTATCAACAACGAAATGTTTGTCAGAGCTAACGATCGGCATCACTCATTTAAACGATTTTTTTCCACTGAGATTGTTTCTTCGGTTTTCCACCAAACACATAATTCTAGTGCATCCGTGAGCATTTGTGGGAAAATGTCCATCATATAAACCTCTCATGGGGTCATTCAAACACATAAATCAGCGTAACATTTTGAGGCTAGAATATAAATTCATTCAATACATTGTCGTATATCTTACAGAGTACTACAGTCTCCTCCACATTCCAAGAATCTTCGGATAAAACGAGGAGGCGTTGTATCATCCACACGATTTTTCTGTAGCAAGTTACTTCTTTTGCAAGTAAATATCGAATAATGACTTTACATTAATCTAATGGTTTAAAATCATTGTATCCTTGTTTCGTATCAGGAAAAGCTTCCAACACTTTCTCAATTGACTGTGAATCTAACAGTGTTACACTGCAACTAACTTAAGTGGAAAAGACTAGGCAAAAATATCAGTACAAGAACTTCCAAAACGAACACTTTTAGTTAACATGTAACTGTGGCATCTACAGGCTTTCCTGAACCACTGTAAGGACGTTATGGAATATGCCCTACATAAGACTATGACCAATGCCCTCCCTCTGTCCATCATCCTGCAGCCACACAATGTCAGGCCTCATCTCTGATAGCTATGGTGAGACTGTATTTAACATTTCTTTCAAATAACAAATTCGTTCCTGTTAATTACTGCAACAGTGAAAATCCTTGAGAAATACGGGAATATCGCACGCTGGTAATATCCATTCTGACAAGAAGCGGGCGAGACACACAGGCGCGATAGCACGTCGAATTATGGACAGAGGAATCTGCGGACATAGACAGTAGCACTGGCGTCAACGAGAGCGTGGAAGAGAGGAACAGCTGCGCCGGCCGTAGTGGCGGGCGACGGCTGCTACCTGTAATCGCTTTTGGTTCGGTTCAAACCGGCTTAGCGCTAAACACAGTAGTTAAGGCGGCGTGGGTGGGGCTGGACGTACGGTCCCGCGGCCGTAGCGGCAGCGGACTGTGTGTGAGCACAGCGTACTGGCCAGTTGGGTGCGCCAACCAATCACCCGCTGTACGGTGCTCGAGTAATGTGGGAACTAAGACTATGGAATCCTGTGAGAGCTCAGGTTGCTGCATGGGAATCGCATCGACATGAGGTTCCGTATTTCCAACGTGTCAATGCAAGAGCTGCGTATCCACAAAATGTACTCTGCAGACTACGTTGTGGCCTATGCCAAATAACAGTTTCTTTTCTACCACGTGTGTTCCTCCTTGGAGAGTCCAATTCTTCGTATATTCGCACGCCTGCATGAGCCGTGAGGCATGCATTTGTTTCAGAACTATTCTTGGGGAATGGCGTTTAGAGAAAGGCATTAGAGCCCTATATGCGCATGGCCCATCTGACTGGTGTGTTCAGGCTGCAGTATGCGAGAGTGTGTGCGATTACTCTTCGCTCTGCTTGGCGAAAGTTGCCAAAAATGACCGACGATCTGTGTCCTAATGATACAGCTGAGTGAGCACTCTCCACAGACCCATGGAAACCATGCACTTACGCACACTTACTCATAGGTTGTGAATTTGTAATGTTCGCTTGTGTGACACATTAAGATTCCTTCCTTTTCTTGGTCAGTGCAGCTAATATTATAAAATGTAACGTGTTCTGCTAGTTACTTTGCTCAATTTATTCTCTAGATCCTACTACGTAGCTGAACTGAAGTTTGTTAATTACGAACAAAGTCGACGATTATAATCAGCTGTCACATTCTTCAACGAAAATCTTTTTTTATTGGTTCTGTCAAAAATATGTCTCATTGGCAGCATTTAGCTGCTGACTGAATGCAGGCATTACTTCATCAGCTACTCATACAAGCAGTTTTACGTTTCTGCAGCTAAATAGACGACCTTCAATAACTTTCGGTACTCAACTATTACTTTAATTTTTATTATACACTACGTTACTCGTCACTGTGATAATGAAGGATGATTCAAAAAGGGCTTTTAAACTTTGGAACTATATAGAAATGAATTGAGATTACTTACAGAGTCGGCACGTGTGTCAAATTGTAGCAAAACAACATTAAGTTTGATTCAAGTAGTGCAGCAGTACCCCATTCCGCCACCAGGAGCGCCAACGTAGTGTACAGTTAAAATGGCTACTTTCACCGGTGCGGAGCGTGCTCGCTGTGCATTTTAGTTTCATGAAACTTTCCAATGTCACAGATCGATGAAGATTATGGAAATGGGATGGTTTAGCGCCAGCAAGACGGTACACCACTTTACTTCTTCTGGAAAGTTCGAGCTTTCCTCGAAATCGCTTCCCAGGTCGGTGGATTGGCCGTGAACGGTCAATCGCATGGCCCAAACTTGATACAACTGGATATCTTTCTCTGGGGTTTCATTAAAGGCCGTGGCGTAAA
Organism: Schistocerca piceifrons; assembly: GCF_021461385.2. Lineage (NCBI taxonomy): Eukaryota > Metazoa > Arthropoda > Insecta > Orthoptera > Acrididae > Schistocerca > Schistocerca piceifrons. The sequence continues at coordinate 525,057,984 of NC_060142.1, forward strand.
AGCGATGAAATTTCGACAAATAGGGTACATGGATAGGATATATAGGGAAAACATATTGAATAGGAGACTTCAGCTTCCTGTACAAGGTCCATACGGTATAATTTCTGTAATCCTCAGATACGGGATGTCTTCTGCTAAATGGGACGGTTGGCATGTGCACCCTCTATCCATAGGCGAATTGAGGGTGTGACAATACATGTCAAAGCCTCCACGTAAATGTAATATGTAGTTACAAATGTGGTCAGAGATGTATTTTGTACTGCTGTCGTTTAGTGAACAACCCTCTGTAGCCAACGGAAGTGACGACAGGTAGTAGGTGTGAGAAGGGAGGCGGAGAAAAAGGAGCAAGCGGTCTATTGTTGGCGGCCATTAAAGCAGCGTGTTTGTGCTGTCTGGAACTAGCCAATGTGTTTTAGCAAATGTTTCATGTACAAGTCGAACCTTTATTCAACCTATCGAGACAAATATCCAAATACTGAAAGTTGCTATCTTAAAAACTGCACTATAACTCCATAAATGTGGCAGTAACTTGCTAATTCAGATATTAAGCACCCTCTACCGGTCACAGTACATTATACAAATGTCTTAAATTTGCCATTAAACACTTTCCACGGCAAGGTTTTCATTTAAATGCGCAGTTTTAGTTGTTTAATTTGACGGCAGTGCGTGTGAAATGCGTTATGAATTTTCCTCCCTTCAAGACTTTAACGCCAGTGTTATGACGGCAAGGTTTCCGTTGTAAAAATAAAAGTGCTTAAGCTTTGAAGAGCATTTCGATGAAATTTATTTAAAGGAGGAATGAAACTGCGATAGTTTTAGAGGAGCAAGAGTTTAACAAGGCTATCCTGCAAGCTAAGACACATTAGTTTTGTGCTCGGTCCTTGGAAGTAATTCCTATGTGAGAAAGTACGTGTACGGTACGATTTTGGTTATGGACTCCTGGAGTTGTCTCTGCTGAGGAGCGTGCTCTCTCTCTCTCTCTCTCTCTCTCTCTCTCTCTCTCTCACACACACACACACACACACACACACACACTAGCCTGCGGCGAGACTAGCTCATTATTTCGCTGCGGCGAATGTTAGACAAAAGGCGGCCGTGCTGCCGGGTAATGAGCTGGCGCCTTCAGACTCCAATTACCGGACACCCCCTCCGCCCCCACATCACCTGCCCCCACCACCTCAGGCTGGCGCTCTTTTCCCGCCCTCGCCGCCGTTCGCCGCGCGGAATCCGCGTCGACTGTCAAAGGAGCCGGGGAGGACTCCGCCACCTCACCTTCCAGCCTCCTCAGTGGCCCCCACCCGGAGGCGGCGACGATTTGCCGGCAGACGACCGCCGGTACACACCTGGGGCGTCTTTAAAGCGCCACCACTTTGAGTCCCCCGGCTGTAATGGATAATTTCCTTTCGGCAGATTTTATAGCACCAGTAAATCTGCACATCCTCGGCGAAATCTAATACCGCTTAAGCTGTTAAGGGAACACCATAATTTCAGTGCTTTCGTAATGTCTTCCAATCATGCTCCTGGCGGTCGGAGTACTTTACGAACACTTCTGTTCAGTAAAAGGAAAGTCGAATAGGTTATGATCTAAGAAGATGATTTCTTTACATTAGACTTTCATCCTTTCCTTCTGCGTTGGTGCCTGTTCGTACGGAAGGTACTGGTATTTGCTTGAGAACTTCTTGCCAGCTGTCTTCTCGGCTATTCCTGCCCCCCCCCCCCACCCCCTCCAACCCATCTCTCCCTGACTCATGCACGGAGTGACATATACAGTATTCTGCCATTTTCTTCTTTCTTTGGTCTTTTTAATGATTCCGTTCCAGATAATCTTATATCGTCCGCGTTGGCTGTGATTTGGAAGCTACGACTGTTTATGCTGCAACTTAACTACGTGAATCACTTTGGTTTTCTTTTTTTCGTAAAGTCGGGCTAAGTATCCAATATCCATAGGAAGGTAAGCTATAATTTATTTATTTATTCCAATGAAAGACTGTTTCCTCGAAACTGTATTTTTCACATTTTATTTTCATAGTTATCTCACATATGTACTATCGATTCCAAGACAATGTTACCCTACCTTCAGTTATCTGTTGGACGTGCTTCATGAACGGTTGTATGCGGCAGATGCATTACAGGTACCTCCCTTGGTTGAAGGACAGTTAAATCACTTAAATGCACTCAGATCATCAAGTGCGCCCAGCGAGTAGCTGAGGACAATACAATATTATCTAGAAATCGATAGTACATGTATGAGACAGACATTATTTAAATAGGGTATAAAACTGACTTTCTTTGGAATTTACTTTTCTCTGTGACACAGGAACTTACGCGCTATTCAATGGAACAGATGTGTTTTTATGCCGAGCCTCAGTACTGCGCATGTTGGTAGATCCGCTGATCGACCTGATTAAGATCCACCTCAGAAGGCGTCGCGGAAGAAAATAAGTCATTGGCACGGACAAATGTTTCAGTTCATTCAGTGGAAATTATAAATCTGAGACGAACGCTGTTTGGTGTTATGACGTACTGTAGCTATATTGGGGAGAAATTATCTTCTAATTCACATTCAACCATCTTAATTTACGCCGGGACTGTTCCTTCATAGCTGCGTCCATCAGTCTCCAGTAATCGAATATATTGCTTCCCCCTACTTATACCTCCCGAGGAGATCACGAATGTAAAATTAGAGAGATTAGAGCGCGCACGGAGGCTTTCAGACAGTCGTTCTTCCCGCGAACCATACGCGACTGGAACAGGAAAGGGAGGTAATGACAGTGGTACGTAAGGTGCCCTCCACCACACACCGTTGGGTGGCTTGCGGAGTATAAATGTAGATGTAGATGTAACCATAATATCGACAGGACATTACACCCAAACCTTCATATGCTTCTTTCTCTAAGTTCTTATAGAACTTCACTTTTCGCAACGTAACCTCTTATTCCTGTTTCCACTCATTTTTTCTATGGAATTTACTGAAAAAGTAAACGAATTTCCCAAATTTCCTCCTTAAATTTTCCTTGCAATGTCCTCTCCTTGTTTACAGTAGCTACAAAAATTCGTTTCTAATGAAAAACTACATTTCATAGTAATTACAGGGAGCAGCCACTCTGCTTTAACACACATAAAATAGTTATCTGATTGATGAATTACAGTTTACTGTGTGGTACGTTCGGGATACAGTAGCTCATTCCTTTTTTATTAGCTCTTACGTAATTACCTGAATGCTCATATGCTGACTATCGAGTACTATCCTTTCGGACTGAAAGATAACGGAGAGAACTCATTAGAACTCAACGGTCCATGTTGTCAATATTTGTGGGACCTAACCCGCACTTAACGCTAGGTGAATAAAAATAAAATAGCAAAACTAGCCATAACGAATCGGTCTGCTTGTCGTCGCAAAAGATCAACAATATTTCGCCATAAGTGCTGCAAAACCAAACGAAATAATTGCCTTTTATGTGAAGGCAAAGACAACTACTTTCAGTCTTTATTTTATAGACTTCTCCCTCTAACTCAAGGTCTCTGACAACCCTCCCAACTACATAACTGTCTTTGAGCTACGAGTTAGAGATAGAATAAAAGCTGAACTTTAAAAACCGGACCCAAAATAGATTCTCTAATGTCTCGTCTGTGTGAGCATACACGTCTCAGCATTATAACATGGTTTCCTTCATCTGTTAAAAGAACCCAAAAGCGTGGCACTTCTCTCTCTCACACAGAGTGACTCGACAACGACAATTACTTGCTCGTTACTTTCCCGTAAAAGATCCTGTCGGGACCGATAGTTTAGTGGCAAAGCACATGTATGGAAACCGAAAGGTCACCAAATTTCCATTCTGCCTTTAATCCAGCATTCACCTCTCAACAATGTGAAGATCACCGTTTACGACAAGTAGATCGTATTCCGCGTTCTCGTACTTTAGGTCCCTCTTCCCCGGTAGTATTACTTGAAAACGTTAGGGCAAGCAAGTCGCCTTATTGGCGTCCAATAGAAAGACTAGCGCCAGGCCGTAGAACACACGCAATGATTATTATTATTATTAATATTAATAAAAAAGCTGGTTATATTTAGACGGATTTCTACGCATATGTTTAAATTTTATCGTCTGCCTTCGCCCTCATTACTGCTATCGTCTAAACAATGCAGTTATCCAGGAAGTTTATTGTAACTGAGAATCGATGATGATGATGATTAGTGTTTTAGGGCGCACAACACTGAGAATCGATTTTGTGACATTAATAAGACCGAGAAACGCAGTCGTAGATATCACGAAGCTCCTACAGTGTTGTTTGGAGGGCTGGTTCTCCGCTAAATAACTCATTCAGAACAAGTACAAAAGAAAAGGGAAATAAAAGAACTTGTGACAGTTCTTGGCAAGAACAGTGGTATTTTCCTTGCAATGCTGCCTGCATACGCAGAGAAAAACACTGTAGCCCTGTACCCGTCGAGAAGGACAACTGCATTGTTTCTTGGTCAAATGCCAACAGCAGAGATTAAAACAACATGGAGCAACTGTATTTTAATATCAGTTAAATTCTCAGATAAGAAGTCACGTTAAGCAGTGTCAGGAAACAAATGGTTGTTGTGGAACTAAGGGGGGCCAGGAAAAAAATTGTAGTCATTAATGCAAATGTAGTTTCATAACACGAATGGAAGTATTCGTTTCAAGCCGCCAGAGTTAATTCAATGATTCCAAGTTTACAAATGAATCGGACTGCGCATTCTATGCGTAAACCATGGCGGTGGTTTGAAGATGTTTGCCTAGATATGTCTAAATTTGCCTTCGTATTTTCTAGAGCGTACCCCTATTTTCCTTCGGCAATTCATTTCATCCTAAATTCTAGAGTTATGCAATACTGCGCTTAGAGCAGCGCCGTGTTCTTCCTCTCACAAGGACAAATACGTCGAACGTCTCGATTGTCAGGGTTTGTAATGAAGTTTCTAACACGGAAACTTTTCTTCTAGGAATGTAACACAGAGATTGCTCGCACATTAAGGTTGGTTAGTTACTCAGTTTCGTGTTCCATGGATCATTCTGCACGCTAAACCGTAATGATGTGGAACGAGTCGTTTTATATTCACATCGCAAATTATTTTGTTACACATTACGACAACAGACATTCTTCTACGGAACAGAAGCATTTGTTAAGGAGAAATTTTGTTTTCAAATTTCACTTTCCTGTCTGTCAGATATTTTATATCACTGGGTAAATTATCAGAAACTTAAGCTGCCGCATGTGTACCCCTTTCTGTGCTAAACACAACATTAATGTGGAGTAATGAACGCCTGTTTTCCTTCAGGTATTGTAATTAAGTAAATTATTGTTCCTTTTTAACTGCACTGGATTATTTACAACAAACTACATGAGGAAATAAGTGCACTGTGAAGCAGGAGTCAGAATGCTTAACTCCTTAAACAGGTATCTACGTGACGATCGTGGATGATCACCACGTATTATACTTACAGCATGTTTTTCATCAATGAAGAATTTGTTTCTTAAAGATGACTTACGCCAGAACATTATTCCATATAACATAACTGAATGAAAATATGCTAAATATGTCAACTTACTAATATGTCTCTCACCAAGGTTTGCAATGATTCTAAATGTAAACAAGGCTGACTTAGATTGTTTTAGGAATTACAAAATGTGCTTTTCCCAGTTTAAATTCTCATCGATATGGACAGCTAAGAATTTTGAAGTTGCCCTATTTATTATATCCCCGATATCTGTTACAATTATCGTTGATGTAATATCCCGCCGGCCGGGGTGGCCGAGTGGTTCTAGGCGCTACAGTCTGGAACCGCACGACCGCTACGGTCGCAGGTTCGAATCCTGCCTCGGACATGGGTGTGTGTGATGTCCTTAGGTTAGTTAGGTTTACGTAGTTCTAAGTTCTAGGGGACTGATGACCTCAGAAGTTGAGTCCCATAATGCTCAGAGCCATTTGAACCATTTTTTGTAATATCCCTAGATGTACAGAACTGAATGTGTTGTGTCTTTCGAAAGCTGAGGGTGAGACCATTATCAGAAAACCACGCAATGATACTTTTTATATACTTTTTACGATTTCTTCTGTTTCTGTATGTATGCTTCAATTGATTACAATACATGCGTTATCTGCAAAAAGAGCTAATTCTGCTTGTTGTGTATTAGACGGAAGATCGTTTACCTATATGTGGAGCAACAGTGGACCTAAGACTGAGCCTTGGGGAACCCCGTTTGTGATTTCTCCTCAGTCAGAATTACATTCCAGGATTATGTTGGTTGAATTACGAAGAACAACTTCTTGCATTATTTGATTAGATATGACATTACGCATTGGTTGGCTATAGCATTACTTCCATAAAACTTCAGTTTATCTAGGAGAATATTGTGAATTACACATTCAAATGCCTTGGGGTCCTCCTCACATGAAGCATATCATGCTGCAAGACGCTACTCGTATTCGAATATTTGGAGAATTTTAGTTAGTGCAGATTGCCTAGCCGAAACACAAACTATACGATGCATAAAGCTTAGAACATTTCACTGACATGACGCCAATCATCGGAGAAACTGACACATGCGTTCTTCAGGTACCCGTACACCCTCATACCGGAACTCGTTTGAATTTCGACAAATTAACGTGGAGGGTAGTAAAAAAGCGATGAAAATAGCACGTATTTCATGGAGAACCATATAATGGAAAGACCGTAATTAATTTCCTCTGCTCACAGGGAAAGGACAAAAAAACAAACAAAAATGGCGCATGACGTTTATTTGACGGCTCCAGCATTCGGTGTAATATTTCATAAATAATTTTGCATAACTGATGCGGCACCCAGTCGAATTAGTTCGTACCTCGCTTGATTATATCGTAAAGTCATTAAATCGAAAAATATATTCCCTGTATTCCCCCATCCCGCAGTGGCGCGGCACTAATAACAAAGCATTTGCATCACAACGCGAGAATTTGTCCCCGGCCACAGCCTATGGCTAAAGCGCCATCGGATTCGCACCGCCGTTGGCGGTGTCAGAAACACAAACGACCACTGCCCCCGTTCGATCGCTGTGCGCTACAGCGCGAGCGAACAGGAACTGTTATACTCCTTGCATCTGGTCTAGTTTCGGCCTACTTCGAAGTTTCTCTACCACATTGTCTGAGAACAGTCTGTGAACGGGCTGCAACTACATGAAACCTACCACGTGAATCTTTTTTTATTGCTTTTCATAGCCTTTCCCTTACTCTGAAGAAATAAAGACATTAGACAATGCACTATGTAACGAAATGCTGATATTTACCGATTCCGCGAGTGCTCCATTCTCCCTTGCGAGAGCAGTTTCGGGGAAATTCCAAACTATTTAACGCAGGTCATCCTAAAATATGGTCCGAGATTGATAGATCTTCATAAACGTGTTTCCTGTGTATACCTGATCACAGCGGCAAAAGGTGCAATAAAAGCACTAACCAGTTTGCCAAAAACGTACAAAAACTTGTATCCACTATGTAATATCCCTTCTGGACTATTATTACTATCGAGTGATTGCAAGTAAGGTTAAAGGAGAATGAATATCGCTATGTAATGAGCAGGCTGAGCTCATAGGTATTGGTCTACTCAATAGCACATACCTTGTACCCACTGACTTCTTAAGTCTGATCTTAAGCAGAAGCTGTGAGGACGGGGCGTGAGTCGTGCTTGGGTAGCTCAGTCGGTAGAGCACTTGCCCGTGAAAGGCAAAGGTCCCGAGTTCGAGTCTCGGTCCGGCACACAATTTTAGTCTGCCAGGAAGTTTCAGAATGGATTTGTCACCATTTGACTATCTACTATGTGAAACACCTGTTTCAGTTGATACACTTTCCTAATTGTGATTACCGTACAGTTGTAGATGATACTACATATTCTTGATTGAAGTGTGTAAACTATAAAAGGTGAAGGGCAAAAACATTGCACAAAGAAGTAAAATTATTGATTACATTTCGCTTTCATTAGTTGTTTGAACTATAAAATCTGAACATGTTTTTATAGATTCATTAGACTTTGTAAAAGGGACATTTTTGATGATCCTTATCAATTATACATATTACGCGATTCGTTATGTAATTTGTTACTTTACAGAAAAGCTTAACTTGAATGACTTAATGTTCAATATCTTTATTTTCACAAAACAATATGTACAAATATTAATTTTAAAAATATCGTTGTGTTCACATCCTGCACATAGAGTAACTACAGTTTAACTTTACCTCATATTTCTAAATTTTTGTACTGGATTTATTTCGGCCATTACCCAAAGCCATTTGAGATAAAATAGGAAAAAAATAATCAAAAGATGAATAATCTAGAGGTAGGGAAATTTTGCATCATGTGTGGAGAATGTGGAAGTCTTCTACAAAGTACAGTGGCTTAAGCTGAGTAGCTTACAATGACCAAAAAGGAACATGAAAGTGGGAAATTACGATGGAAATGTAGCTTTTGAAAATGAAGAACGAAGGGTTGTAGATTATTGTTAATGTTGTCGAGATGGATTTCTTTTTTCCCTTTCATTTATTTATTTATTTATTTCATTTTATTTTATTTTATTTTTTGTTAAGCTGGTGTGCACAAAAGGACTGCACTGTTCTTCCACCTCCATCAGGCGTTTGAAAATGGATACTGTTGTTGTATTAGGTATTTTGGGAAAAATTACCAATAACTCTCATCCTGGTGTAGAGGTGGTTCATACAATTGGAAACCATGTGCCCGTGTATTCAGATACGGTCTTACAGTTTCCAAACTTCGATTCATGTTCTCTGCATCGCGTACACGATGCCGAACTGCTTGTCCCGAGTTAACATTTGCTCTTCATTTCAGCAACGTGGAGCAGAAAGCACGTGAAAGTAGCGGAGACGGTGATAAATGGGGTGGCGCTGGGTCGTCGTAACCGCGAACGACGCCAGCCAATAACGGAGCGCCGCGCTGCTGTGTCGTCATCAGCGCCGATAGCATCGCGGGGGGTCCGCGGGCGGCGGCGCAGCGAGGGCGAAATAAAAATAAAGCATCTCCGCGGAAACGGACCATAAAGAGGCGCCCGGCCAGTGATGAGATAAGCGGCCGCCGGTGGACGCGCGCGCCATCAATCTCCTCCGTGCAATTTAAAACTGGTGGGGCAGGGTTGGTGGGGGGGGGGGGGGGGGGCGCACAGTGGCCCGTGATGCCGGTACGCCTATTGTTGACGGGGTGCAAGGCAGCTGCCGCCGAGGCGATCAAATGAACCGCCGGCTCTCAGCTGCGCCACTGAGCTCTCAAAGTCTCCTCGCTTTTCCCGACGCGTGACAACGTGAATCATAGCTTTACTACCGAACCCTGGTTTCGCACGCGTAATACCATAAACGGCTGGACGACTTGTCTGGCGTAGTGGCGAAAAATTATGTATACAAGCCTCTGTCTATTACTGAAAACCACATCAAAATCTCTACGTTAGTTCCTGAAATTAGCCTTCATATACAGAAAAAAAACATGGCGTGGAAGTTTGATTTAGAATACGTGGTGACAGACAACGTTGGTTTATCGGCCGCATCAAACCAGTCAGAATACTGGTGCCTCCTCACTTCGTTGAAAGGTGAATGCTACATTAAAGGCAGTCTGAAACTTTCCGTGGTACGTAATTAATCAATACATTAAATTAAGAATTACCACTGTCAAGACAACACATTTTAACAGACATAACCATACACGCAGAAGGTATAAAGGGAAGAACTGTCTCATCATATCTAAGTCAAATTTCCATCTCTTGCTTCTTCCATCAAATACACTCTTAATTTAACATTAAAATACATCCACAACCTATTATGTATCTTACTTGTTATCATTATCTAAGCTAGCAACATATTTAAGCAAAATTGTTTACATGGGCGTATATATATATATATATATATATATATCCTTCTGTACCGAGCGGGGTGGCGCAGTGGTTAGACACTGGACTCGCATTCGGGAGGACGACGGTTCAATCCCGCGTCCGGCCATCCTGATTTAGGTTTTCCGTGATTTCCCTAAATCACTCCACGCAAATGCCGGGATGGTTCCTCTGAAAGGGCACGGCCGACTTCCTTCCCAATCCTTCCCTAATCCGATGAGACCGATGACCACGCTGTCTGGTCTCCTTCCCCCAACCAACCAACCAACCACCACCAACCTATATCCTTCTGTAAAATTTTCAACGAAACAATGTGTAAGTAGGCTGTTTATATTTTCTTATTGCCAATGTTACGTAGCGCTCTGTATAAAAATCACTGGCTGTGCTGTGTGCAGTCTGTGGCTGGTTTGCATTGTTGTCTGCCATTGTAGTGTTAGGCAGCAAGATGTGAACAGCGCGCAGCGTTGCTCAGTTGGAGGTGAGCCGCCAGCAGTGGTGGATGTGGGGAGAGAGATGGCGGAGTTTTGTAATTTGTCATGAACTGCTATATATATTATGACTGTTAAGGTAAATACATTGTTTGTTCTCTATTAATATCTTTCATTTGCTAACTATCCCTATCAGTAGTTAGTGCCTTCCGTAGTTTGAATCTTTTATTTAGCTGGCAGTAGTGGCGCTTGCTGTATTGCAGTAGCTTGAGTAGCGAAGATTTTGTGAGGTAAGTGATTTGTGAAAGGTATAGTTTAATGTTAGTCAGGGCCATTCTTTTGTAGGGATTATTGGAAGTCAGATTGCGTTGCGCTAACAAAATATTGTGTGTCAGTTTAAGCACAGTCTTGTATAATTTTTCAAAGGAGACGTTTCAAATGTACTATTCATAAAACTAAATTTGCACACATGTTAAATCACACAATGTACGACCTGCTGTATAATAACAGGCAGCAGGTCTTTAGTTGATAAATAAATCAATAAAAAAGATAAAGTGTACGTCCGAGATCGACGTGACCCCTTCATTTTCAGGCACGCAACTTATACTGCTTTTTTTTAAAAAACTGTCTGTTTCTTTGTCAATTTTTGTCATTAGTTATGTGCGGATGCCGCATGACACCTCTCAGAGACTACTGCTGCAAACGTTCAGAACTTTTTTCAAAGGCTCTGAGCACTATTGGATTTAACTTCTGAGGTCATCAGTCCCCTAGAACTTCGAATTACTTAAACCTAACTAACCTGAGGACATCACACACATCCATGCCCGAGGCAGGATTCGTACCTGCGATCGTAACGGTCGCGCGATTCCAGACTGTAGCGCCTAGAACCGCTCGGCCACTCCGCCCGGCCCGGAAATTTTTTATTTTATTTTATTACAGAGTGTGGCCAACTCCCTAAGCGAACACGCTGAGCTACCGGGCCGGCACTGGACCAGTAGATGGCACTTTGTGCTTTGAATTCATCGGGTGATATTTGTGAATGCTAAGTAAGTTACTATTCACGTTCTCCACAGAGGACATAATGAAAGAAGAAAAGTTTGTTTTTAACCTGCGAACGATAAAGACGCCATGAAGACCGATTTTTTCAGAACAGTAAGTGGTGTACTTTTAAAACAAGCGCGTAGCTTTTCACTTTGTTTCCAGATAGCAGCTAACGCCCCTCGTCTTCTCGTGGAGGTGCCATGGAGGCCGACGTAATACTTACTGTGCCAGTTTCCAAAAAACGTGTCCTCATGAATAATTTAGCCGTCCGAGTGCTTAAGGTACTCTGTATGGGGCAAAAAAAAAGACAGAAGAGCGAGAACGAACTGGTTCAGTGGCAGTAATACGTCCCACCGGCGACGGTCGCGCACACAACACGGCGAGTTTAGGTTGCGACACCAAAGAAAGAGGAGATCCTAATTTAGGAGCGATGAGCGTAAATAGGGAATGGGCGAGGAGTAAGCTATAGGCGCTTATCTGGTGGCAGGTGGGCGGAGGGCCCTAAATCTGAGCGCGGCGGCCGGACGCCTCGGCGCGCGCGACGCTTATGAAATAAAACGAGCGCCGCTTCCCGTTCCGAATGGCCCCGCTGCGCCGCCGGCAGGAGATGAGTGGCCGAGATGTGGCCTGCCTCCGCTGGGGCAGCGCACAGATGGACCGCAGATACGGCAGTCGCTGGGAGGACCGCTTTCTACACTGTGCGCCAGCGCCTTCGGCCCGCCATCTTTCACTCTGGCGTCCACAGCGAGGACGATTGCGTCCGCGTGGTCGCCGTGGCGCGCCGTAAGCACAGATTAATAGCGAACAATGGAGGTAGGAGAGAAACGTCTGGCCGGTTGCGAGAGTTGGGTATCACACTAGTTCCTAGAGAATATCACACATACTGTTTCATCAGAACTACATGTACACCTTTAGTGGACAGTAATACGAAGTGTAACCATTTTCACCTTGGCACTCTGAGGTGACGAAAGTCATGGGATACCTCCTAATATGGCGTAGGACCTCTTTTAGCCCAACTTAGTGTAACAACGCGATCTGGCGTGGACTCAACAAGTCGTTGGAAATCCCCTGCAGAAACATTGAGCCACGCTGGTGCTATAGTCGTCCGTAGTTGCAAAAGCGTCGCCGGTGCGGGATTTTGTGCACGAAGTGACCTCTCGATCATGTCCATAAATGTTCCAAGGAAGTCACGTCGGGCGATCTGGGTGGCCAGACAATTCGCTCGAATAGTCCAGAGTGTTCTTTCAACCAATCGCGAACAGTTGTGGCCCGGTGACGTGGCAAAGTGTCATCAATAAGTATCCCATCGTCGTTTGGGAACATGAAGTCCACGAAGGGCTGTAAATGGTTTCCAAGTAGCAGTACAGAACTATTTCCAGTCAATGATCGTTTCAGATGGACCAGAGGAACCAGTCCATTCCGTATAAATACAGCCCACATCATTATGTTGTCAACACCAGCTTTCCAGTGCCTTCTTGAAAACTTGGCTCCATGCCTTTGAGGGGTCTGCGACACACCCGAAACTAACCATGAAGTTCTTACCAACTGAAATCGGGACTCATCTGACCAGGCCACGGTTTCCCAGCTGTCTAGGGTCCAAACGATATGGTCACGAGCCCAGGAAAGGACCTGTAGGCCACGTCGTGGTGTTAGCAAAGGCACACGAGTCGGTCGTTTGCTACCATAGCCAATTAACGCCAGATTTAGACGCACTGTCTAACGGATAAGTTCGTCGTACGCCCCACATTGACTTCTGCGGTTATTTCTCGCTGTTTTCCCTGTTAGAACTGACGCCTCTACTCAAACGCTGCAGCTCTCAGTCGTTAAGTGAAGGCCGTCGACCAATAAGTGGTCCGTCCCGAGAGGTAATGTCTGAAATGTGATAGTCTCGAGACACTCTTGACATTGTGTATCTCGGAATATTAAATTCTCTAACGATTGCCCAAAGGGAATGTCCCATGCGTGTAGCACCAACTACCGTGCCGCATTCAGAGTCTGGTAATTCCCATCGTACGGCCATGATCACAAAGCAAATCTTTCCATATGAATCATCTGAGTGCAAATAGCAGCTCAGCTGCCGATTTATATCTTGTTTACTATCACCATCTGTGAATGCGCATATCGTGTCCTATGACGCTCATCACCTTATTGTACGACGGCTTCAGCTCTCTTGGTGACACCTTCAGTGCGGTACCTGAATGTCCATGAAGAAATGGCAGCCCTTTCTTCCTCGAGATTCCAAACCAGAGAAGGTAGGGACGTTGGACGCTTGGATGTGGAACGAAGTCGACGTTCGAACTCATTCCGGAGGTGTTCCATTGGGATCAGGTTGGGAGTCTCGTCCGGGAATCTTACTGTCCGCAAAAAATTACTTCACAGATGCGGCTTTAAGGCAGGGTGCACTGTCCTACTGATACAATAATTCATCGTCCCCAATTGTTCCTCTACTGTACGCACAACACAACGCTTTTAAATATCTTCATATACTTCCGAAATTCGTGTTTTCTTAAGCGCAGTAAGGGGACCACATACTGACTGCGGAAAACACGTCCGCTCTCCCTTACTGTAACACCACCTCCTCCGTAATTCACTCTTGGCATTACAGATGACGAGAATCAACGTTCTCCAGGGATTCGTCAAACCCAAACACCTTTCTATCGGACTGCCGCAGGATATAGCGTGATATATCGCGCCAAATCACTGGTTTCCAATCATCCAGTGTCCAGTGACGTCACTCTTATACACTATCTCAAGCGTTACTTAGCAATGACTGTTGAAGTGTGTGACTTAGGACGAGCTCCTCGACCGTTGTATCCCATTCTTTATAACTTAATTTGCTCCACCACTGTGTCAGCTGGTCTGTTGGTAGCACTACGGAACTCACGAGTCACTCCTTCCCACGATCTCATGCGACTTTTTACCGCAAACTCCGGCAGTGCCAGACGATTCAAGTCCGTCAGTACATGATAGTCTATGTGATCACAAGTATAAGGGCACCTGGCTGAAAATGACTTGCAAGTTCGTGGCGCCCTCTATTGGTAATGCTAGAATTCATTATGGTGTTCGCCCATCCTCAGCCTTGATGACAGCTTCCACTCCGTAGGTATACGTTCAATCACGTGCAGGAAGGTTTCTTGGGGAATGGCAACCATTCTTCACGGAGAGCTACACTGAGGAGAGGTATCGATTTCTGTCGGTGAGGCCTGGCACGAAGTCCGCGTTTCAAAGCATCCCAAAGGTGTTCTATAGGAGTCAGGCCAGGACTCGGTGCAGGCCAGTCCATTACTGGGATATTATTGTCGTATAACCATTCCGCCACATGCTGTGCATTGTGAACAGGTACTCGATCGTGTTGAAAGATTCAATCGCCATCCTCGAATTGCTCTTCAACAGGGGGAAGCAAGAAGGTGTTTAAAACATCAATGCAGGCCTGATCTGTGATAGTGCCATGCAAAATAACAAGGGATGCAAGCCCCCTCTGAAAATCACGACCACACCATAATACCACCGCCTCCGAATTTTACTATTGGCACTACACACGCTGGCAGATGACGTTCACCGGGCATTCGCCATACCCACACCCTGCCATCGGATCACCACATTGTGTACCGTGATTCGTCACTCCACACAACGTTTTTCCACTGTTCAGTCGCCCAATGTTTACGCTCCTTACACCAAGCGAGGCGTCGTTTCGCATTTACCGGCGTGATGTGTGGATTATGAGCAGCCGTTCGACCATGAAATCCAAGTTTTCACACTTCACGCCTAACTGTCATAGTACTTCGGTGGATCCTGATGCAGTTTGGAATTCCTGTGTGATGGTCTGGATAGATGTCTGCCTATTACACAGTACGACCCTCTTCAACTGTCGGCGACCTCTGCAGTCAACAGACGAGGTCGGCCTGTACGCTTTCGTGCTGTACGTGTTCCTTCACGTTTCCACTTCACTATCACATCGGAAACAGCGGACCTAGGGATGTTTAGGAGTGTGGAAATCTCGCGTACTGACGTATGACACAAGTGACACCCAATCACGTGACCATGTTCGAAGTCCGTGAGTTCCGCGAAGTGCCCGATTCTGCTCTCTCTCTAGTCTAATGACTACTGAGGTCGCTGATATGGAGTACCTAGCAATAGGTGGCAACACAATGCATCTAATATAAAAAAAAACGTAAGTTTTTGGGGGTGTCCGGATACTTTTGATCGCATAGTGTATGTGTGGCCTTGTTTTAGCTGTGGTTTTTCCTATGGGTTTCCGCTTTACACTCACATGACCATCAGTCGACTCGAGTAACTTCAGAAGGATTGAAGTGTCCCTAATAGATTTGTTAATCACGTGACATCCAGTGGCGAATCCTCGTTGGAAGTCACTGAGCTCTCTACACCGACCCATTCCGCTGTTGCTATTTCTCTATTGACAACACAATACTCCGACGCCATCTTTTGTACTGGCGGATCCGCGTCTCGTTACATCTAGTGGTCAATTCCGCATTACATACAGGTGTCTCGATACTAGTTATTAAGTAGTATGTAGACTCAGCATCGTGCGAAAATTGGATAATCCTTAGTCATAAAAATGGCTGTGGTGAAGGACTGTGGTAGATAATGTATAAAGTAAAAACGAAATGACATGCAGGAATTGATACTTATTAATTATGTAAAGAAAGGACGTCGTCGTCTTTATAATGAACGAACACTTGACATACATCGACTTTCAGCTGTGACTGTAATATGTATGTATGTATGTGTGTGTGTGTGTGTGTGTGTGTGTGTGTGTGTGTGTGTGTGTAATGTAGTTCCAGACGATAAGTTGCGTGACATTCACAACGGTAACACACGGTCTGGATATTCAGTTTTGGCTAACTCGTCCCATGGTTTAATATACCGTACGTACATATTATTCACAAAAAGTTGGGGTGTACACAGAGAAATACGGAAATGTGCAAGAGGAATGGTAATCCACATCTTTTGAGGCAGATCGGAGAGTTGAGTCAGAGAGGTTATAGATTTTTTTCTAATTTGCACCTAAAATATCATTAACTTTCATTTGAATTTGGAATATATGCAATAAACACTGTGTTACATGTGTCAAAAGCAGAAAATCAGGCTTACGAATCAGCTTCGGTTCGACTTAATCTACCCAACTTCTCGAATATGCAACGAAGTTTCAGGCTGATAGTAAGCTTAAGAAATTAGTGTTTAAGACTCTGCCTAGCTAAACTGTCCATGTACTGAATCACTTTTTCATCCTCGAGGAAGGGTATGCACTAAGATCTAGTTCAATTAAGGAAGATTTTGTTTTCTTCCTTCCTCAACATAGCGAACAATTAATCGAAGCTCGTTTTAGGGATTTAATCCAACAGGCATCATGTGTCGCTTATACCAGTGGCGTCAGCCAGCGTAACAGTCGAAAGAACAGCACGAATCTCCCTATATGTAACGTATGTTTACTTTCATACTGATTTGCTGTTCACACCCATGTGCCTGTTAAAAATATTGATGACCGCTATCTTTGTAATATTTCATTTACGTGACTTTTGCTATAAGAATTCTGTTTTTCTGCTTGGTATTCCGCTTCCCAGCTGAACAAACTGTGCCTCATTGACACACACAGAACCTTTCGAGGATACGCGTTGGGCAGCACTACCCCTCTGCATGCACCACGCAAATCGTGGTGAAATGCTTGCTGCCAATTGTCTGTCGGATTTACCAACACCCGATCCATAGCCGACACGTCGCTCAGCTCGGGTCCGTGCGGCCGGGGGCTGACTTATTTGTGGTCGCTGACCTCTCACGAAAGCGCCGTCCCCGGCGGCCGTCATCGCGCTGTCGTGACGCGGATCTCGGCGCGCCGTGAATCATTGATGGCAGCCGGTGCGATGAGTGGCTCCGACGGACCGGTTCCCCGTTAGCGGGCCACGTCACAGATGACATACGAGACTTTCCCCGCGACCCACTTCGGCCGCCGTCGACGCCGCATGCGGTCCACCCCCGGGAAGAGCGTGCTCAGCCGGAGAGTCATCACACACGGGCAGGTCCCCTCCACTTACTCTGAGGACGTTTTTCAAAACAGAACTGTCACACTGTACAGGGCATTACAAAAAGGACTTTATAAATTTGAAAATTCATAAAAATTAATTCATAGTACCTACAGAGGTGATTGTAGTGTCTATTTATAGGGAAATATATCAAGTTTGGTCTCGCGTAGTTCGCTAGTGCCGAATCGCACCGTAAGAAGCGCTAGTGGCAGTTGCTTTAAAGATGGCTACCTTCACTGGACCCGAGCATGCTAGCTGTGTGTTTTTCGTTGAAGAATAGAAGTCGGGGACAATAGTTCAGCGTAATTTCCATACTAAGTATGCTAAATATCCACCTAGTAGACCTACAACTTACGAGTGGCATAAATGTTTTGTAGAAACTGGGTACTCGGTAAGACATGGGAAATCATCAGGTCGTCCAAGCACATCTGCTAAGTTGTTGTGCGAGTGAGACAACGTTTTGTCGACAGCCCTACGAAATTGACACGGCGTGCATCTTGCTAACTGCAAATCCCTCGTGCGACTGTTTGGCGTGTGTTGAGAAACCGTTTGCATTTGAAACCATACAGATTGATGGCAGTACAAGACACTGATTACACGACGAGGATGAATACTTTTTGGACAACATCTTTTCTCACGAGTCGACTTTTCACTTACGTGGCAAGATTAACGCACACAACTGTATGATTTGGGGCAGTGAAAATCTACAGCAAACATTGCCACATGTTCGTAATAGCCTTAAATTGAACGTTCCTCGTGAATTGAACAAGAACAAGGAATACGGCTCATTTTTTTCTTTTTTTTTTCTTCGTGAGAGATCAATCAACGGGATAGTGTACCTGGATATATTACAAAAAATTTTTATACCTTAGATCGATGAGGATGGCCAAGAACCAAATGTTTACTACATGCAAGAGGGTGCACCCCCCACTACCTGGCTGACGTCCGGGATTTTCTCAGTGACTGCTTTCCAGGTCAATGGATTGGTCGTGATGCACCAATTGAATGGCTTACACGTTCCCCAGATCTGACACCACTCGATTTTTTTTTATGGGGATTCATCAAGGATATCATGTTTACATCTCATGTGCCAGCTTCTTTACTTGAACTTAGAGCAAGAATTTACGCCTCCACTGAGCAAGTTACACCTGCAATGCTACAGCGAGTTTGGGAAAAAAATCACTTCCGATGGGATGTGTGCAAGGTAACCAACGGAATCCACATACAACATTTTTAGTTTAAGGTCAGAAAAGCTTGATGATTTCCCTGCGACGTAACACTAAACACAGCTCGGTATCTTCTTTCAATAAATTTATATGAATTTTTAAAATTGTAAAATCCTTTTGGAGACACCCTGTACATTGCGACCGACAGGACTGTTATTTCCTGTCTCCAGCGACTCCACCACCGCCCTTTGTTACTAAGGAACGTGTTTAAGTTTTTAACTGTTGTGGACGAGTTAAGTCGTCATGTTCCGTCGCTCCCCGGGCGATGAGGACGTGCTTAAATGCGGACCTTGGGTTTTCCTGAAGCGCCACTGACGTGTTTAGCGCCCAGCTCTACCGAGCTCCGTCTGTTGTGGACGAGTTGCTTCCACATCTCGGTAAATAAGAAAGACGCGAGTATTTATCATACAATCTCTGACGTCGATCTCTTGTAGAATTTTAGAACATGTTTTTTGCTCGTGTATCATGTCATTTCTGGAAACCCAGAATCTACTATGTAGGAATCAACATGGATTCCGGAAACAGCGATCGTGTGATACCCAAATCGCTTTATTTGTTCATGAGACCCAGAAAATATTAGATACAGGCTCCCAGGTAGATGCTATTTTTCTTGACTTCCGGAAGGCGTTCGATACAGTTCCGCACTGTCGCCTGATAAACAAAGTAAGAGCCTACGGAATATCAGACCAGCTGTGTGGCTGGATTGAAGAGTTTTTAGCAAACAGAACACAGCATGTTGTTATCAATGGAGAGACGTCTACAGACGTTAAAGTAACCTCTGCCGTCCACAGGGGAGTGTTATGGGACCATTGCTTTTCACAATATATATAAATGACCTAGTAGATAGTGTCGGAAGTTCCATGCGGCTTTTCGCGGATGATGCTGTAGTATACAGAGAAGTTGCAGCATTAGAAAATTGTAGCGAAATGCAGGAAGATCTGCAGCGGATAGGCACTTGGTGCAGGGAGTGGAAACTGACCCTTAACATAGACAAATGTAATGTATTGCGAATACATAGAAAGAAGGATCCTTTATTGTATGATTATATGATAGCGGAACAAACACTGGTAGCAGTTACTTCTGTAAAATATCTGGGAGTATGCGTGCGGAACGATTTGAAGTGGAATGATCATATAAAATTAATTGTTGGTAAGGCGGGTACCAGGTTGAGATTCATTGGGAGAGTCCTTAGAAAATGTAGTCCATCAACAAAGGAGGTGGCTTTCAAAACACTCGTTCGACCTATACTTGAGTATTGCTCATCAGTGTGGGATCCGTACCAGGTCGGGTTGCCGGAGGAGATAGAGAAGATCCAAAGAAGAGCGGCGCGTTTCGTCACAGGGTTATTTGGTAACCGTGATAGCGTTACGGAGATGTTTAATAAACTCAAGTGGCAGACTCTGCAAGAGAGGCGCTCTGCATCGCGGTGTAGCTTGCTCGCCAGGTTTCGAGAGGGTGCGTTTCTGGATGAGGTATCGAATATATTGCTTCCCCCTACTTATACCTCCCGAGGAGATCACGAATGTAAAATTAGAGAGATTAGAGCGCGCACGGAGGCTATCAGACAGTCGTCCTTCCCGCGAACCATACGCGACTGGAACAGGAAAGGGAGGTAATGACAGTGGCACGTAAAGTGCCCTCCGCCACACACCGTTGGGTGGCTTGCGGAGTATCAATGTAGATGTAGATGTAGATATAGACCACAAGATTCGTGACGCACAGGGACGAGAATGGGTGTGTCACGCGCTACCGTCCGTCGCATATAAAAATGAATAACTCGAGAGCGAAATGAGACATCGTTCTGCTCTCAAGTTTAAATAAATTATCGATATCTTGTTTACATTTCATAAACCGCAATGTACGAGCTAAACTAACCATACGCAAAGTTTATTCACTGTCTTTATCTCTGCAAACTATTTAAAGTCTCGTACAATGTTTTACATAATTTTATGGAGCGTGGTAAGTAGAAGTATAGCGAAAATAAATTCTGTCCTTTATCAGTCGAAGATATCAGACAGTAGAATGTGCAAAAATCAAAGCTTTTCATCTAATAGTTTTCTTACAATAGGATGACAAGTATATTACAGCGGCCGGAGCGCTGTCTAACGCCAAGGAGCATCATTTGGCAATCTGTACAGCCATATAAAAGGCGCACTCAGCACGGAAGGTAGAGAGCACGTCTACAGCAGCGAAAGGATTAAAACAACTACCTGAATTTTAAACGCAATTATGATGTTTCAGAATGAACAGAATACTGATTTTTATCGAAAAAGATATTATAGAGTCATATTTCTACGAACATCTTATATACTGCCTCATCAAAAGGTCCGAAGGCCTCTTAGTAATACGGAATTCTACAATTCATCACTAGATGTCACGGGAGGTTAAACCGTCGGAATAAAAGGAAGCGGGTGGGGGGGGGGGGGGGGGAGGAGGTATTGTGCTGTCAGTGCAGGTCAGTCTCTCAACCGGCTCGTCTTGGAAACTGGAGCACCAACAATGCCTCAGGCTGACATGTTCGCCGGATTTCAACCGAGAATTATTTTCTCTAGAGCAACCTGAGGACAATTCACCTCCCCTCATCTGAGGATAAGCCTGCTGCGAGAACAATTTTCAGCGCAGCAGCCTGAGGACAATGTATCTTCACAGTCCAGCAAGCTGGGTAATCATAACGCCACATAAAGTGGTTCAACAGGAATCACATGTTCAACCTGCACTTTTGACGAGTGAGGGATGCTCGCCAGGTAAGGGTCAGCGTCAGTATGTTGTCAGTAGAGAAGCAGCAAAAACGGAATGGGTTGCCCTGACAGACTTTGGACGTGGACAAGTCAGTCGATGTCACATGACTAACAGATCCATCAGGGATATTTCAACCCTTTTAAAGTTTGCAAAGTCGACTGTTGGTGGCGTGATTGTGATGTAAAAACGCGAAGGAAGAACCACAGCTAAATCAAGACCCGAAAATTCATGTACTGACAGACATTTTAGCAATCAGTGCTAACAGCCCTTGAGATGATCTGAAAAGTGACGTCACTGGAGAGGGGGTGATTGGAAACGAGTATTTGGAGGCCGTGAGCCTACCGCGTCTTGCCATGGTCCGGGCGGCTCCCCCCGTCGGAGGTTCGAGTTCTCCCTCGGGCATGGGTGTGTGTGTTGTCCTTAGCGTAAGTTATGTTAAGTAGTGAGTAGGTTTATGGACCGATGACCCCAGCAGTTTGGTCCCTTAAGAATTGACACACATTTGAACATTTTGAGTATTTGAAATGATGAATCAACGCCACACCTTGTAGCAATCCAGTGGAAAAGTTTGAGATTGGCGAATCATTTTTGAACGGTAAAAGCCGCCTTGTGAAGTGCCAAAAGTGAAGTATGGGGCAGGTGGTGATACGGTATGGGGTTGTTTTTCGCTGTTAATGCAGTTCTCTTATTGCGATTAAGGAAACACTGAATGCAGAAGGATATGAATGCATTGTACGGGACTGTGTACTGCGTATAATAGACGAGTCAATGGAAAAGAAGCAGTTTTTGTCACAGTGTGTGTTATCTGAATTTTGAGCAAATGTTACTGCTTTCAAAGATGTGTGTGTGAACCACTCAACTTAAATGCAAGTCAAGTATATTGCTATTATCCTACTCGATTTTAACGCGCCCGGGTAGGCGTGCAGTCTAACGCGCTGCTTTTCGAGCGGCAAGGCGTGCCGGTCCCCGGCACGAATCCAGTGTGGCGGCCAGCCTGTAGATGGTTTTTAATGCGGTTTTCCATCTGACTCGGCGAATGCGTGCTGGTTCCCCGTATCCCGCATCAGTTACACTATGTCGGCGATTGCTGCGCAAACACTGTCTCCAGAACGCTTACACCATAATTACTCTAGCACGCAAATATTTGAGGCTACACTCCTCTGGTATGAGACGTTCCTGGGAGGGTCCACTGGGTGCCGAACCGCACAGTAACCCTGGGTTCGGTGTGGAGCGGCGGTGGGGCGAGTGGGCTGCTGTGGCCTGTTGTGGGGTTATGAACCACTGAGGGCTACGGCGGGACAAAGCCTCTTCGTCGTTTCTAGGTCCCCGGTACAACACACACACGCCTTATTTTTGTTTCCATCTGTTTTAGGTACTTTTTCATATTTAATTGAGAACTGCATGTTAGCAAGTTCTGACATATTTGCACACAATTTTATTACATCTTCTCACGGAATGAGTATGTAGGCCTAACACTGGTTTGAACGTTGTTCATTTTTGTCACTGAGTGCCATGCATTTCGCGGTGGCTTGCAGAGTATGGATGTGGAAGTAGGTGAAAACGCTTTGTAGTCTTGGTGGCTCGAGAATTGTTCCTCGCTTATACTAAAAGTGCGACATAACTTACGTAAATGCTTTGACCCATTATTAACAGGGACTACAAACTTCATTTTACCAAAAGTAAAAGAAAATTTCGATGGCCTGCAGTAAACGCTAGAGGGTGTGAAAAACTGGCGCAAACAAAAATGAAGTAGTATATAAGTAGTGTACTTAACACGCATTTAAATCGATCCGTCCATACTTCGTAAGGAGTAACAAATTGACGTGAGTTCACAGAATACCATGCAGCGAAAGTATACTGCGTTTCATATGAAGAAAAAATAAACAATATTACGGATTAGATAAAAAATCAAGCCGAATTCGAGCAAAATATTTACAACGCAATACAAAGAGCGCAGTACACACAAGAAGGGCGTAATCAGCAACATAATTTTCCCTTCGTAACAGCCAGACGGTCGAAGCTGCAATGTTCGGGTCTGCAAATAAACAGACTTTTGCATTAGACTACCAGACAGATTGATAAAGTATAACTGCAAAATATTATCATCTAGTACTATTATTTCGCGAAGTGAGAATACAAATTATCGCGCCATATTTTCCCGGATTAGAAGTTCTATGCCAGGCCTCAGGAAAGGGTACTGTTGGTCTCTGTTTCTGCGCCATCACACGGGCCTTGTGATATTTTGGTGTTATGTTATACTAGCTCAGTTCGACTCGAGGCCCAGCTGCGTTAGAGCTGTCACTGCTGTCAGAAATACCAGCGCCATGTGCTAAACCTCACACCCCCTATAACCCCAATTTGCTACGAATTTGATCATTTATTGTCCCAGTTATACTGTTCAGACTTAGTTACTTTCTGTTCTTCCTGACGTTGCTATTTTAAAGGCCACCAGTCGCTTGGGAGGCCTCTCGAGTTGTGGTACTGCAGTTAAGCACTGTGCCCTCCGCAGACAGAGAAGGTGCCCACAGAAGATGAGAGAAGAGGCACGGATATTCCCCCCAGACGGCAGCGGCGAGCTACACTGGACCAGGTGGCCACCGACCGGGCGCCAGGCAGCGCCAGCTGATGGAAATGCAGCGCACGCCCTCTCCGCCGCGGGGCCGGCAAGTTGCGGGCTCGCTGCCGCCTCCAGCTACCTCGGGCGCCGCCGCCTCCGCATTAATATCTCAGCGCTCCGCCAGTCCTCGGGGGCAGTGAGCAGCTCACGAATAATTCCGCGGCTCGCGTGCGTGATGAGGGTGCGCCACGATGGCTATAATAATAGACTCGCGACTCCGGCGGTGCCACCGAGTCGGCCCCGAAGTATCCCGTGCTCTCTCTGACGGCGCCGGAACAACTCGCGCGGAAGCCGGGGAAGCGAAAGGAAACGCCTCGGAAAAGGGCTAATTACGAGACCCGAAATTCTGCGAGCTATTTTTAAGGACTCGAGTTAGAAGTGGCGGCGCAATACTCACGCCACCAGTGCTAAATTAAAAAGATGATATGCAAAGTGCGTCTAAGAACTCAGTCCATGGACGTGTATCTAACGGTGGAAGCGTACACTCAATGGTTCATCGATTTTGTTCATTTTTTTCAGTGTTATACTACGAACATATATTTAATTAAATAACGCTATCTGAAGGAGTTTTGCTATTTGGGGAGCAAAATAGCTGATGATGGTCTAAGCAGAGAGGGTATAAAATGTAGACTGGCAATGGCAAGGAAAGCGTTTCTGAAGAAGAAAAATTTGTTAATATCGAGTGTAGATGTGTCAGGAAGTCGTTTCTAAAAATATTTGTATGGAGTGTAGCCATGTATGGAAGTTAAAAGTGGACGATAAATAGTTTAGACAAGAATAGAATAGAAGCTTTCGAAATGTGGTGCTACAGAAGAATGCTGAAGATTAGATGGGTAGATCACATAACTAATGAGGAGGTATTGAATAGAATTGGGGAGAAGAGGAGCTTGTGGCACAACTTGACTAGAAGAAGGGATCGGTTGGTAGGGCATGTTCTGAGACATCGAGGGATCACCAATTTAGTATTGGAGGGCAGCGTGGAGGGTAAAAATCGTGGAGGGAGACCAAGAGATGAACACACTAAGCAGATTCAGAAGGATGTAGGCTGCAGTAGGTACTGGGAGATGAAGAAGCTTGCACAGGATAGAGTAGCATTGAGAGCTGCATCAAACCAGTCTCAGGACTGAAGACCACAACAACAACAACAACAACAACAACAACAACGCTATCTGACCAAAAGTATCCGAAGGCCCTTTTCAAAAGCGGAATTCACCACTACAATTCACAAAAGGCGTACCCGCTAGTATGTAGTCAGTTCCAGAAGAAAGTATACGCCATAAATTTAAATGTAACTTCCGCGGCGACATCACTGGTAGTAGTCACGAATCTGTTTTTGCACGGTGTATACAGGGGACGGGCAAAATAACGTGAACAAAAAAATGGTTCAAATGGCTCTGAGCACTATGGGACTCAACTGCTGAGGTCATTAGTCCCCTAGAACTTAGAACTAGTTAAACCTAACTAACCTAAGGACATCACAAACATCCACGCCCGAGGCAGGATTCGAACCTGCGACCGTAGCGGTCTTGCGGTTCCAGACTGCAGCGCCTTTAACCGCACGGCCACTTCGGCCGGCATAACGTGAACAGTGGTAGGAATGGAATGGTTGTGTTTGACGGTCAACAACGCAGCTAAAGCACGTGTCGCACGGGACTGTGAGTGCTCAGTATGGACTAGGCATCAGTGCAGGTTATTTACGAGTAGTGCACACTTTGTATCTGCATGAGAGGCCGAAGTCAACGTGCAATGAAAGACCTAACAGGGTTCCAAAGAGGGCAGATTGGGGGGGGGGGGGGGGGGACCCAATTAGCTGGAGCATCAGTAACCGAGACAGGCTGCTTACTAAATGTTTCAAGATCATCTGTTTCAACACTCATGGCAGACTTCCCAAAACATGGAAAGACACCATAATGTAAACGTAACAGTGGGCGCAAATGAAAACTAAACGACAGAGATCGTCGTACGCTAACATGAATTGTGTCAAAGCAACACAAAACCATGGCGACTGAAGTGACTGCAGAGTTCAAAAGTCATCTTCGAGACCCGGTAGTCACTTAGTTAGTTAGTTGGTTGCGTGTCCATTGATCAATCGCACGGTACGGTAGCCGTTATGATACCGAACGTGTCAAGTGCACAAGAAATGCACATACGAAACAAGATTTTTTAATATATATGTGAGTTAAAGATTAATATTTTTGTTATTTACCCAATTCCCTTAAATGGCATAAAATGCATATACTATATTTACAGATTTATTTATTCCTATTCAAGAATTCATCAATGGTATAGAAGGAATTATCAGGGAGATATGATTTCAATTTATTTTTGAAGCTATTACTGCTGTCTGTCAGACATTGTATTTCATCTGGTAATTTGTCGAAAATTTTTATAGCAGCTTATTTTACACCTTTCTGTGTCAAAAATAGGTTGAGTAAAGGACAGTGTAAGTCTTTTTTTCTGGTATTATCATAATGAATGTCACTGTTGTTTTTAAACTAGTTCATCTATCGCTACCGTCCTCCGAGAACGCCATAAAGCGAACATTCATGGAAGAGCTGCTATACCGAAACCATTAGTGACGACAACTAACGCAAAGAAGTGTGAAACATGGTGTCAGGAGCATAAATCCTGGACGGCTGATCAGTGTAAACATGTCGTATGGTCCGACGAGTCAACATTTTCGTTATTTCCAACATCGGGCCCGGTTTACGTTTGGAGAACGTCGAAAAAAGCCTACAATCCTGATTGCTTGATTCCAGCGGATAAGCATGGAGGTGGAAGTGTGATAGTGTGGCAGCCACATCATGGTATGTCAACATTTTATGTGATCAGGTGCATCCAATGATTCAAATGTTGTTCCCCAACAATGATGCCATCTTTCAGGACGATAATGCACCCATTCACACAGCCAGGACAGTACAATCATGGTATGAGGAGCATGCAAACGAACTGAACCGTCTTCCCTGGCCAGTACAGTCACCGCACTTGAACATTATATCGAACCGTTGTGGGCGGTATTGGAGCGCAGACTCCGGAGTAGATTTCCGCCTCTATCGTCACTTCAGGAGTTAGAAGAGCTTCTGATAGGAGAGTGACATAACATTCCACTGGAGACTATACAATCATTATATGACAGTATTCCAAGAAGAATCGCAGCTATATTATGGACTAATTGGATGTTTTTTGTCGGATGCAGTTTCGGCTACCTGCACTTATTCACAGCCAATTTAAACACTGAAAAATGTGCAGCATTTATCAAAAATGCCTTCTGATGCTCGTTAAGAAGATATTTCGTTCGAACGAGGCAAACTGGGTGTTTCAAGAGGATGATGACCCGAAACATCGCAGCCATCTCTGTACAGCGTGGAGAATAGACAGAGGGGTGTCCACGATGGCCGGCCAGTGTGACCGAGCGGTTCTAGGCGCTACAGTCTGGAATCGCACGACCGCTACGGTCGGAGGTTCGAATCCTGCCTCGGGCATGGATGTGTGTGATGTCCTTAGGTTAGTTAGGTTTAAGTAGTTCTAAGTTCTAGAGGACTACTGATGACCTCATCAGTTAAGTCCCATAGTACTCAGAGCCATTTGAACCATTTGTCCACGATGGACTGGCCTCCAATGTATCCAGATCCAAATCCGATCGAAATGTTTCATCGTATAATAAGATGAAGCTTAAAGGAAAGCCATTACATACATTGAAGCAGCTGTCATATAACATCACTACGACACGGTGATCGTTACCGATAGAAAATGAAGAAAATCACATGAAAAGCATACCGAAAAGGTGCGAAGCTATAATCGGTAATGGCGGTGACTGAATTAACTATTAGGTAATTGTGCAATTAGTAATAACATGTATATTCATGTAAATATATAATACTGTCTTATTTCATACAGATAACGGCGTACACTTTCTTGTGTAACTGACTTTAAAAGGAGGCTAGGCGTATTCTATTGTAAGTACAGGACCAAGGTAACAAAGCGGGTCAGATATGATACCCACGCTCAATAAAAGGTTGTCCTCGGAATGAGAAAAGGAATGCTCGCAGACATCTAAAAATCAAACTAGTTCATTCCACAATTCCAAGATTACCCTTACACAATAAGGCACGAACATAAAGGAGATTCACGACAGTTGTAGCATGGCTGAAATTTAATCAATGGAAGTTAAACACCTCTATGGGCACAACGTAAGCGTCATCTCTCTATGTGTTTGTGGAGAGAAAGACGAACCAAACCATATAGTTCTCCAATGTCCTCGGGCACATATCACATAAACGTCCTGGAAAGTAGTGGTCGCACTCTTCGTCATCCAAATGTTGTTAGTATCCGACGATATAGCCACTTATAAGCTACTGTACGAGTTTGTCAACAGTGTCAACGTCGAGACATAGCTTCCTGCGCTGCTAATCTAATGACCCAAGAACTCAGAATTCCAGGGAAAGACCAGAAACGCAACTAACTAAACGTATCACCACATGCTTCTCTCCAGAATATGGAGCGCTCAGCCCCTAAATGTATGTCACTGCGCACCTTCTATACGTATGTGTCTGAATACTCGTATATCTAAACGTGTGGCTGTAATACACAACTTTGATTCATGTGAACAGTTCTGCTGTTCTGTCTAGATGGTACTTTTAGACCTGCACAAGTATTCATTTCTTTATCTGCAGTTTTTGAAACAGTTTTCGTAGGACATATAAAGAATATTTCACTGTTCATTTATATATGTAGTCGTTTATATGGGCTGAATTGTGAATACCTCTCCCCCCCCCCCCCCCCAAAAAAAAACCTGCGATTTACCTTTGTGTTAGCAGTAGGATTTTTCTAGTATACTATCACTGTCAATCCTGTGATACATTTTCGTCATGTTTACTCGTTTTCGTGTACTCTGATTATAAATTTTCTTTTATGTTGAAGCAGTTCTTTGCTAACCCTATGTAACTTTGTACGAGTTAAAGTAGTGTATGTCACGAACTGTTAAAGCAAATTGCAGCATAACATTTCCTGTGATGGGATGGATGTATGAGCACGTTCCGAAAGACAATAAATTTAAAAAAATAATAACAGCAGATTCGGTCTGTCAGAATAGCTCAATGACTTCGAACCTGCCCCAGTCAGTGAATGTCGCTTGGGTAACAGACCTACCATGGACATTTAAACCCTCTTAAAGCTACGCAAGGTGACTGGTGGTGATGTGCTTGTGAAGCGCAAACGCGAAGGAACAACCAAAGCAAAACAAGGCTAGGCAGATGATTATGATGCTTGGTTTGTTGGACGCTCAACTGCGCCGTCATGAGTGCCCGTTCAGAGACCCAATTTTTACACAGTCGAATTTTTTTACACAATCCAATCTGGCCACTATCACGATTGGTGGTGGTTGCGATGAAATGATGAGGGCAACACAAACACCCACTCACCGGGCAGAGAAATCCCCAACCCGGCCAGGAATCGAACCAGAAACCCCTACGACTAGGCAGAAACCGACAGACAGGGACTCTCGAGCATTGCAGAAGGTGACGTAAAAAACTGCACCAAATCAGCGGAAGGAGTCACTCGCGAGTTCCAAAGTGTACCAGCGGTCGACTGCACGTAATTACTGTACGTAGATAGTCAAAATGTATGGGGTACAGCAGTAATTGTTGAGCGACGCTTGAGGTGGTGTAAAGATGGACGCCAATGGACAGCTGATGATTGGAAACGAGTGATCTGGAGTGATGAATCACGCTTTACTCTACGATCATCCGATGGGAGGGTGTCGGTCTGACGAATAGCAGGAGAATGCTGGTTATGATCACTTATAGTACCAACACTGAAGTACGGAGAACGTGGTGTTCCGGTGTGGGATTCCATGTACTGTATGTAGTAGAGGAACATTTCGGAGACCATGATTGCATGAGCGTGAAAATGCTTCCTGTCGTAAAACAGCGTCTGTGGGGCAATGGTTTGTCGAAAATAACGTGCCTGAAATCGCCTGGCTTGCCCAGATTCTCGACCGGAACCAAATGAAACTTCTCTCGGATGAGTTAGTACGTCGGCTAAAGTCGAGACCCCATCGTCCAACGTCGCTATCTTCTCTGGTTTGGGTTCTTGAGGAACAATGGGTTGCCGTTTCTTTGAGATACCTCGTTGAAAGTGTCATTAGCAGAGCTGAAGCAGTCACAAAGGCGAAGAGTGCATACACCCCACATAAGTGTTTGCTATTGGCTGTTTGAAAACTTTTGATCAGATAATGTACTTTAAAAGGTAGTTTGATAAGGATGTGCAAGTTATTCGCGCGTGGCCTTATACTAGGATCCATTGCGGAAAAACTAAATCAAAATTGCCAGACGGAAATCATAGCCTGCATCCTTAAGAACAGATGGCAAATGTTTTCAAAACAGTGCAACCAAATTTGGTTTATTGTAGTGTTCACTGCTGTTTTCAAATAAGTTGTTTAATAATGTGAAAACGTAATGCTAGGCTGTCCTTTCCGTTCTTAATATTGGTCACCGCACAAACTGTACACACATTATTTCGTAATGTAATACTACAGACGCTATGACTTGCATTCGTACTGTAGTGACGATGTTTGGTTTCCATTTTGTGTACCGCAACTATCCATTTGTTTGTCTGAAAAACTAATTCCGCATCCTTGTATAATGAGTGAGACTGTGAACTGAGAAAGAGAGTAAAACGTTAGTATTATGCAATGCCCTGTTAACGAGTGAGTTATTTCAATAAAAAAAGAACATTCTAGTGCACAAGTGTGGTGAAAAACGACACGTGTATTATTATTATTATTATTTCTTTTCGAGATACAATGTAGAGAAAATTTAGAGAAACGGCATTTGAAACTGACTGACGAACGATTCTACTGCCACCAACACACATTGCGCGTAAGGACCACGAAAATAATACACGAGAAATTAGGGCTCATACTGAGCCATTCCAACAGACGTTTTTCCCTCGCTCTGTTTGCGAGTGGAAAGGACTAGTGGTGGTACTGAATACCCTCCGCCACGCACCGTACGGTGGCTTACGGAGTATCTATGTAAATGTAGATTATTATTATTCTCATTATTTTCAAGCGTATTATGTTTTTACAAAACTTCTAATCTGGTTATCTAAGTGATCCGTTACTATATAGAATTCACTTTTTAACAGATACTTTTAGTTGCCGTTATAAATAAGTTCTTTTTATTAATGTCTCCAAACTCCTAGGGCAGTTAACTGCGCAAGATCTACGAGATATTTCTTAGGACGTCGGTAATATGTGGCGACGTAATATTCGCGTCAACACGAAAAAATTAGAATGGAGATGTGCAAGGTTCATCTGTCATCTGTTTTCCTCATTTTTCGCAGAATTGTAATTCGTAATCCAATGTAACGCATGCTACTCCAGTATGATGCGATTATCGAGAGTTTCTGAGAAACCGACATTCACTTTTTACGAGTCAGTGTAATACCACACAGGAGCGCAAGCCATCGAGTTGCGGCGCTAGCGTAAGCGGCTAAAGCGGTAGTGTAGAAGTCTGCACGTACTGTGTTCAAATCACGTCATTTTCTTTTATTTTCGTTTTCCTAACCTTCAATCGAACAGATCTATCGCTTCGACGACTCACGTTTCTGCAATAATAATAATAATAATAATAATAATAATAATAATAACAATTGCGGTACATTCGTGGCCAGGTATAATCGAGGTATAACAAGAAATTGTGATATCGATGTATTTATGACACATTGCAAATTCAGCGTACTTTGTTGATAGTGGTATGACTACACTGCGATACGCATGTGAACGTACCGATAAATAAATGATCACGTCTTCAAAATTCCTCATGACACCTGTATGTTGACTACACTTCACCACGAACATATGATAATGGCTATTATTTTTATTATTATTAGTGTTTCTTTCCGAAGACACACAACTACTTGCAGCTTTACAAGTATTTAATGACAGATTATAACGAAAAAGAAGGTTATTTGTGTCGAATATGGGACGTGCCGACATCTAACATGCCGCTTCAAAGTATACGGGGATCCAAAGTCCTAAGGTTAAAAATTTGCAATTTTGTGGGACAGATTACACGAACAAGGTGTCTCAGACATTTTCTTCGTTGAAAAATAGGAAAAGATACACTCCTACTTCATTCTTTGAAAAGATATGCTATATTCATGTAGATGAACGCAATTTTACTTATTCTTCACTTAAGAAAACAAAACTATGACTGCGGGAGATGCAAACTACCTTTCAGCAATTAGTAAATTCGGGACCTCACCACTTTTCACGGGTTGAAGCCACCCTCCTTACCGAAAGACCGACAAAGTTGATAATTTTCGGCAACTGTGCGAGAAAATTAAATGGAAACCGACCACGATACATA
The DNA here is from genome assembly GCF_021461385.2 of Schistocerca piceifrons. Taxonomy (NCBI): domain Eukaryota; kingdom Metazoa; phylum Arthropoda; class Insecta; order Orthoptera; family Acrididae; genus Schistocerca; species Schistocerca piceifrons. Next base: position 525,090,327 of record NC_060142.1, read on the forward strand.
ACTAATTACGCACAACAATTATTAACTTAATTATTACACAGCTCTTTTTCATCCTTTAGCTTTGCCATTTTCTTTTACTTCATAAAATTTACTTAATTGCCTTACAAACGTAACTCAATTAAAAGCGCCGCGTAATAATTGCTCTCTGAATCAATTAAAGATATGGCAGTGCCTGCTTTGAATCGTCTTGAAGTTTATCTGTTCGGCTGTGAACGCATTTCGATTTTATTTGCGTCTCTGCCATCTAGAATGACGTCGCTAATTGACAGTTGCTCCTTTTCTCCCTTCTCGTGAGCCCCCGTGAGAGGAGGGAAACAGAAATCGATTGCTTTCAATGACATCTCTTGTAGCGCACTTCGGAACTGGGAAAGCGTAAGAAAGAAGTAGAACAGAACTGTATCTTCTTCCCTTAAGCAGACAGCACTATAGGACCAAAACTGTGACGGACTGCAGACGATTAGTCGTATACTAACAAAGCTCTGCCTAAGGGTTTCCAGAGTTGAGGAACATATCAAACGGCTTCTGAACTGTCAACCGTGTGAAAAATTTTACGTCGCTCTTGTTTTCGGATTTCACGTTTAACTACACCTCCCGTCAACAGATTACTAAGTGAAGTCATTAAGGACACTAGGTGAAGGCATTGACACATTAAAGGAGGGAAAAACACGCTACATGCATTAGATACGTACCCAAGTACGGCACTCAGGGATTTTAACTAAGCAAGTGGCAGCGGTTGCGTAAACAAGGTAGCTACTCACGAGTAGTGTACAAGAGCCATTAGTATGACTGCTGCCATGTGTACTTAAGTCGTTGCTTATCTCGTCTGCGGACAGAATTCGTAATATTCCTTCTTACTCGTAGGAATTCATGGGGCTTTCAGAAGTAGCACTCGTGCTTGACATGGTGGGTTTGGGTCCTGTTGGACCACGCAATGCACCAAAAAGGGCAGTTTCAGAGATTTTAAATAGCTTTTCTTTGTGCGAAAATTACTATCATTATCTCACAATGTGCTCTTTATCGCTCGTCAGACCAAGCTGTTCGCTGTTCTCGGATTTTTCTGGCAGGTCAGATGTCAAACCAGGAATTCTATACCCAAAAATTTCTCTGACATGTATATAGAGTTGTATTCCTACTTCCTTCAGTCCTTTTGTTTAGCGAATCGATCCATTTTATTGTTTCACCTTTAACTTTATTGCGAGTCTCGTAGCATATCACAAGATATGTGATTAATCTGGTTCCATTCTTCTAGTACGCTCACAGAATTTAGCCTGAGCTTTTTAATATCCGAATACATGACGGAATGCCCGAATGAATTTTCGCTCTGCAGCGGAGAGTGCGCTGATTTGAAACTTACTGGCAGATCAGAAATGTGTGCAGGACAGGTTCGAACCTTGGAACTTTGCCTTCCGTGGGGAAGTGCCCTACTGACTGAGCCATCCCAGCACGACTCACAAACCGCCCTCACAGTTTTACTTGCGTAAATACCTCTTCTACTGTCTTCGCAGACGTTCTCCTTACTAGTAGTCCTGGAAAAAAAGGATACCAAAGTTCTCTGCAGTTTTCTTTGTTGTTAACTGCCAAGTGTCCGTTCTCCTTCCAGAAGTAGATATTTTGTAACTGGCAGCCATTGCGGTTCTCTTCAAATATTTTGTAATGATAATAATAAAATTAATAATAATTGACAGAAGAATGAAGAAAAATTATTAAAAGGAAAGAAATTATGTAACAATGAGTTTCATCTGAGGCTACTTTTATTCAGAAGATATTTATATAGTAAAAGTAATATTTAAGATTCGTACCCATTTAAAGTAGTGCGATATATCCATTTCACAATTTTGTTCTGGAAGAACAGTAGTGTTTGGCTTTTTCGGTGTGGATCCGGAACCGATCTTTTTTATCGCAACGTGTCTGTACTCTTCTGAAGTTACCCACAAAGATATAATGTTACGGTGAGCTGATTCTAACACACAGTTGAAGCCACGCATTTCTCATTGTCCAAAGCGCAGAGCACTGTTCTGCCCAAATAAACATACACTCTTTCCAGCCTGAAAGGGAAGTTGAGGAATGGACCCTTCCTCGATCTTTACGGAACTGTGCACGTTATGTGAGAGCCCGGGTTTAAGCATTTCATTTTTCCAGTTCAGGCCCCATATGCTTTTATCCAAATAAACGAACATGTCGCACAGCGCCACTAATCACTGTATTTCTCGAATTCCAATGAAGCAATCGTACTCGTATAACGATTGGAATTCACGAAATCCAGTGATTTATGGCGTTATACGACGAGTTCGTTTATTTGGATAAAAGCGTACTGGGTCTGAAGAAGGCAAATTGAAATGCCGAAACTGGTTGCTTTCAGAATAAAATAAAATATCTTAAAGTATACGGCTGTTGTGAAGTCTACTGACATTGAAGAACGAACTGTTGGTAGTGTTTAGCTTTGTTACAGTGTCTGTTGGGGTATATAAGGGACGAGAACAGCGCCTGGTTTTGAGTGATCACTGTGGAGGACATGAATATGCCCCGTACTCGTATGAGAAAGCTTTATCAGCATCTGACAAAAGTTTGAAAGGGACCCTACTGTGGGACTCCAGTTGGTCAGATGGACGAATCGTACAGTATCTAGGTTTGTGGGGCATTCGGATATGACACTGGCCCAATGGTGGTGTACATGGGAACTTAAGGGCAGCCATACTCATCGTCAATGTTCCCGTCGACCAAGTCTGACCATCACGAGCGAGGATTACAGTAGTGTGCAGCAAGCACATCGTAGCTCCACATCTGCACTTGCCATCAGAGAACAAATAACAGACCTCATGCAACACTTTACGTCATCCCACACCATTGGTCCGAGAGTAGCAACAGCCGGACTACCAAACAGTCATATTCAGCTGCCTTTGGACTGGTGCCGTAACTGGGAAGCATGGTCCGCTGATGAATGGCGTCTCAGTGTGTCTAGCCATCAATCGCGCTTCTGCACTATCCCAGATGACCATCGGTGGCATGTACGGTGGCAACCTGGGGAGAGTTCCCCGTTTTCCAATGTTCTGAAGAGACGTAGTGGTGTTGCTCCTAGCATCACGGCGTGGTGAACCATCTGCTATGACGTCAGGCCACGGTTGGTAGTGAATGAGTGAACTCTAACGGCACAACGGCACGTTACGGGCACCCTGCGTCGTCATGTGCTACCTATGATCCAATAGCATCGTGGTGCAATTTTTCAACAGTACAGTGTTCGTCCACACATGACACATGTCTCTATGAACTGCCTGCCTGATGTTGAGGTACTCCAGTGGCCAGGATGATATGTAGATCAGTACCTTATAGAGTATGCGAGAGACTGGCTTGGACGTCAGCTTAGTCCCATTGCCTATATCCACAATATCAACGACCACTTACAACAGTTGTCGTCCAGCTAGCCTGAGGTGAGGGTAAAACAGCTTCATGACAGCCTTCCCAATCGAATCAGTGCATACATCTAGACCAGAAAGGGTGCTACGTCTTACTGGTACGTGGGCTCATTCCGCCAAGCTCGTTGTAAATCTGATCCGTTTTTGTTACCACTGAATCAACACGTACCGTCTTACCTCGTGAAGCGTCATTTTGTTTGCTTCACCCATTCTGAGTGTTAACTTTGTGTAGAAGTATCTTGACAAAACAGCGTGTGCTGCCAGGCTGCAGCACGTCAGGCGCGCCTGCGTGTCTTCCCCGGTGATGCGCGATAAGTCGGCGTAGCGGGCCCGGCGCGTAATGAGGCGCGACCGGCGCTGCTTAGGCCGGCCGGCCCCGTAATTGCTGTTGAGGCAGGTTCGTCCGGCCACCGGGTCACACGTGCGCGCACCGTGGGCCCTGGCCGATCGAGAGAGCGATTGCTCGCCCGGGACTAACGGCTTCGTACTCGTGCACGCCAGAGCTAAGATTCTCATGCGCAGGCAGCTAAAAGCGCCGTACAAAAAATAGGGGAACGTCGTGGGAAATGCATGCTTGAACATAAATGCAGATGCTAGCGAAACCTGCAGATTGCACTGTTGTATTTGACCAAGAATGGCATCTGCGCAATATGCTCAATACCGTGCAAGGGCTAAAATGGCTCTGAGCACTATGGGACTCAACTGCTGTGGTCATCAGTCCCCTAGAACTTAGAACTACTTAAACCTAACTAACCTAAGGACATCACACACATCCATGCCCGAGGCAGGATTCGAACCTGCGACCGTAGCAGTCGCACGGTTCCGGACTGCGCGCCTAGAACCGCGAGACCACCGCGGCCGGCACCGTGCAAGGGTCAGGAACGGTCAGAGCACTATTCTGTGCAGCTGTGAGCGCATCGTGTCGAGCTCAGTGCATTCGAACGAGTGCAAACTGTTGGTGTCCGTATCGTGGACGTTTTCGCAACCAAGGAAGCCAAAGTGTTCGTTGTTTCAAGCGGCACGGTTCCAAAGATTTATACCGCATGCAGGGAAATCGGAAAATCATCATCTGCTAAGTCTCAAAGTGGATGAAAGGGTGTGTTGAGACATCGTCAACGGCAGTCATTGACGAAGATTGTAGCAAAAAAATAAGTGAAAGACAGCTGCAGCCCTGTCAGCACCAAAACGACATTAAGTGAGCTCCATAATCTGGAAACTGCAGGTCGAGCTGGAATTCCAAATTTTATCTTCAGTGATGCAGATACCCGTAACAGGAAAACCTGATTCTTTCGCTTACGGCATAGTCCCGTAGCGATCGCAGGGTCGGCGTGGTTACAACGGATTTGACAATGTTAGTTTTAGGGGTGGCCGGCTGCCCTTCTTGCCGCCACCCCAAATCCCCCAGGACGGAATCAATGTACCCCAACAGTCTGCGTCTAATGTAAATCGTGAAATAATGCGGACGTGTTTCAAATGTCTACGACGCCTGTAACTGAGGTGGAACGTCGGGACCAGCCCGGTATTCACCTAGCGGAATGTGGAAAACCGCCTAAAAACCACATCCAGGCCGACCGGCACACCGGTCCTCGTCGTTAATCCACCGGGCGGATTCGATCCGGGGCCAGCGCGCCTACTCGAGTCCAGGAAGCAGCGCGTTAGCCCTCTCGGCTACCCTGGCTGGTCAACAGGAAAACCTGATGCCGAAGCCATAAAATCTGGGCTACTGGGCAATGGAAGGACTCATTTGGTAGAATGACATGTTTCATACAGTTCCCAGCTTCTGGCCAAGTTTACGTCCAAAGAGTGGACAGAGCGTGGTGGCGTAGTGGTTAGCACACTGGACTCGCATTCGGGTTGACGACGGTTCAAACCCGCGTCCGGCCATTGTGATTTAGGTTTTCCGTGGTTTCCCTAAATCGCTTCAAGCAAAGACCGGGAGAGTGCCTTTGAAATGGCCGACTTCCTTCCCCAACCTTCCCTACTCCGATGGGACAGATGACCTCGCTGTTTGGTCCTCTCCCCCAAACGATCCAATCAACCAACCAAAGAGCGAAACATACTGGGGTTCAGTGATGATCTGGGCAGCCATATCGTGGTGTTCTTTGGGCCCCATGGCTATTCTGCAAAGTCACATTACTGCCAAGGATTATCTGATCATTCTGATTGATCAGCTTCATTCCATGGTACAATGTCCGTTTCCAGTGATGATTCTGTGTTGAAGGACGACCGGAGTACCACACAGCTGGCATCGTCGAGGACTGGTTTTGAGAGCAGGAAGGTAGACTGTCGCACCTCCCTTGGCCAACACAACCTTGGCATCTCAATAACTGAGCTTTCTGGTCTACCTTGGAGAAGGGTGGGTGATCGCTATCAATCACCATCATCGTTAACTGCACTTGCTACTATTCCGAACAAAGAATGGTATAATATTGCCTTGAATACCGTACAGGGCCTCTATTTATCTACTGCGAGACGACTGGAAGCTGCTTTGAATGCCAACGGTTTGCCTACATCGTATTAGACAGGATAATTTGTTGTGTTTCCATATTGCGCCTTGCCACGGTTAGGCGCGGCTGCCCTCGTAGGTGGTTCGAGTCGTCTCTCGGGCATGGGTGTGTGTATTGTCCTTAGCGTGAGTTAGTTTAAGTTATATTAAGTAGTGTGTAAGCCCAGGGGCCGATGTCCTCAGCACGTTGGTCTCATAGGAACTTACGACAAATTTTCAAATTATTATTAATCCCATAGCCATTATTCCTTTTCTCAGGTAACTTCCTCAATGGTTAGTTAACAATGTCAAGCTCGTTCCTCCCCTAATAATTAAATAGCCAAATTAGTGTTCACTGAGCACCAGCGCGAGAAATGAAAAGGAGAGCATGAAACGGGTGAGAACGGTTGCAGCGACAAGACATAGCGTGTAGAATATTATGATTCTTCTTCTTTTGCTTTTTCCCGAACCTGCTATTGCGGCGGCATTGTCGTAAGGGCTGAGTTAATATTAGTGGTAGCTGGTAGACGGATGACCTTCTTGACGCCACCACTGTCTCCGTGTCAGAAAGTGTACACACATATCATTCGATATGATACATTGTATTACATTCTGTGATCTGAGATTGTGATGATGGGCTATGTCCGACGTATGTAAACAAAAAAGGTTTAACTATAAGTAGACGGTAATTATCAGGGCTAAAAAGCGTTCATAAAGTTGTGCTCAATATTCATATAGTGGTTTTAGTCCTCTTAAGCGTTTAATGTCGAAAGTTAAACAACTTTATTACAGGAAACAGCATTCAAATGCCTAGGGTAAAACCTGATCTGCATTCTAGATAAGATATACAACACAGAATCACAAACTTTACTACAGTCACAGGACTAATAAATAGCGTCTTCAGACTATATCTTGTTCGGCGGCACACCAGATTCAACCTATAAGACTCTCCTGGCCAAACATACTCTCGCTTCTATGGCAGCGAATTTTGGACACTAGGCAGAGAAGACTAACGGATACTAACGAGCGCCGCATTGTGTTCATGAGAAGGATAGCTGACTGTGGGATAAGAAAATTTTATACACAATACAGATTGTGGAAAGTCTTGTAAAGACTATGTACTACGGATGAAGACCAGCGTGATGCGCTGAAAAATCCTCAAATACCAACCCAGATGTATAAGATCTGCATGAAGACCATCAAGGATGAGGACTGAGATCGTAACAGGCCACTTGGCCAAATACTGGTTATGAAGAGTAAAACAGTTGCAATATGGGATACTGTAAAAATAACTGTAGTAGTCAAAGATGCTTCCAGTGGACGAAGGTAAGTGCTAGCGAACATGCCGTTTGGCACAGAAAAAAAAACTGTAAAAATGTTCACCTGAAATGTGCAACTGCAGGGCTTTAAAAAATGGACACTGTTGAAGAAATCCAGAAAGATATTAGAAGTAATGGAAATATGGCTTTGAAGAACGCTAACGGGGACCATGTCGAACGAAAGAAGGAAACCAATGGAGATGTTCTGAAGGAGATGAATGAGCAGAGTAACTTCACAGCAACGATCCAAGGAAGCAATAGGCAACTTTTTGGGCATTTATTGAAACACAGTTTTTGACACATGTATTCGAAGGAAAAAAATTCGAAAAAGAAAATCAAGGAGAGGCCCAAAAAGAGAGTTGTCGAGGATCTACTCTAAGTAACGCAGTACCAAAATTATCGAGAAATGAAAAGGAGAGCATGAAACGGGTGAGAACGGTTGCAGCGACAAGACATAGCGTGTAGAATATTATGATTCTTCTTCTTTTGCTTTTTCCCGAACCTGCTATTGCGGCGGCATTGTCGTAAGGGCTGAGTCAATGTTAGTGGTAGCTGGTAGACGGATGGCCTTCTTGACGCCACCACTGTCTCCGTGTCAGAAAGTGTACACGCCACCTGCTGCGGCTAGAGTAAATCTCTGTTCTAGTTTGAGAACGTTTTCTAAATGTTTGCGTAGCGTGTGTGTCAGGAGGATCGTGGATGCCAACCCCGTGACTGTGGGTAAACCGCCTAAAAACTACGCCCAGGCTAATCCGCGAGGTGGATTCGATCCGGTTCAGACCCGCCTCCCCGTACCCTGAAAGCGACGCTTTAACGCTCCCGGCCATCTACATCTACATCCATACTCCGCAAGCCACCTGACGGTGTGTGACGGGGGGTACCTTGAGTACCTCTATCGGTTCTCCCTTCTATTCCGGTCTAATATTGTTCGTGGAAAGGAGGATTGTCGGTATCCTTCTGTGTGGGCTTTAATCTCTCTGATTTTATCCTCATGGTCTCTTCGCGAGATATACGTAGGAGGGAGCAATCTACTGCTTGACTCTTCGGTGAAAGTATGTTCTCGAAACTTCAACAAACGCCCGTACCGAGCTACTGAGCGTCTCTCTTGCAGAGTCTTCCACTGAAGTCTATCCATCATCTCCGTAACGCTTTCGCGATTACTAAATGATCCTGTAACGAAGCGCACTGCTCTCCGCTGGATCTTCTCTATCTCTTCTATCAACCCTATCTGGTACGGATCCCACACTGCTGAGCAGTATTCAAGCAGTGGGCGAACAGGCGTACTGGAACCTACTTCCTTTGTTTTCGGATTCCATTTCCTTAGGATTCTTCCAATGAATCTCAGTCTGGCATGTGCTTTACCAACGATCAACTTTATATGATCATTCCATTTTAAATCACTCCTAATGCGTACTCCCAGATAATTTATGGAATTAACTGCTTCCAGTTGCTGACCTGCTATTTTGTAGCTAAATGATAAGGGATCTAGCTTTCTATGTATTCGCAGTACATTACACTTGTCTACATTGAGATTTAATTGCTATTCCCTGCACCATGTGTCAATTCGCTGCAGATCCTCCTGCATTTCAGTACAATTTTCCATTGTTACAACCTCTCTATACACCACAGCATCATCTGCAAAAAGCCTCAGTGAACTTCCGATGTTATCCACAAGGTCATTTATGTATATTGTGAATAGCAACGGTCCTACGACACTCCCCTGCGGCACACCTGAAATCACTGTTACTTCGGAAGACTTCTCTCCATTGAGAATGACATGCTGCGTTCTGTTATCTAGGAACTCTTCAATCCAATCACACAATTGGTATGATAGTCCATATGCTCTTACTTTGTTCATTAAACGACTGTAGGGAACTGTATCGAACGCCTTGCGGAAGTCAAGAAACACGGCATCTACCTGTGAACCCGTCTCTATGGTCCTCTGAGTCTCGTGGACGAATAGCGCGAGCTGGGTTTCACACGACCGTCTTTTTCGAAACCCATGCTGATTGCTAGAGAGTAGATTTCTAGTTTCCAGAAACGTCATTATGCTCGAACATAATACGTGTTCCAAAATTCTACAACTGATCGACGTTAGAGATATAGGTCTATAGATCTGCACATCTGTTCGACGTCCCTTCTTGAAGACGAGGATGACGTGTGCCCTTTTCCAATCCTCTGGAACGCTACGCTCTTCTAGAGACCTACGGTACACCGCTGCAAGAAGGGCGGCCCTTTAGAAGATTACGCTGATTGTGGTGAATTGAAACTGAGGTGAGTTCCCTCATAAAGAGCAGCATTTTCTAGCCGGGCTCTGCTTTGTATGTTTTGGAGAAACTGAATCGGGCTGCTGAGGAGGAAAAGTAGCGAGGAGTGGGAGTCGTTCGCACTTCGGAGGCCATTCCGCGCTCGCACTCACGCACGCACGCACGCTGCGTGCCGCCGTGCTCCGCTTATAACGCATGCATACCGCGCTCAATATTAATGGTCGCCTTCGCTGAAATGAAGCTCTGGCCGGCGCGAGAAATGAGCTGCCGACCGCCCGGGCGGAGCGGCGCAGACCTCTCTCTGATTAAACACGGCCGCCGTACGGCCCGTGTATTTGTGCTGCTCTGCAGGAGGAGGTGTTAATATGTAAAAGCAATGTCAATACCGCTTATTACTGCGCGGCCCGGAGAGCATCGCACCGTGCTCCATCATCGAATGAATCGTAATTACTTGAGGCTAGAGCTAGTCATCGCGAAAATAGCAGATATTTTGCAGCAACCGGACGAATAGTTTCACGTTAGCGTCTATCATCATCTACTATTTGAGAGGCACTCGCGCTTGATTCGCTTGCAGTGTGAAAGGTGTTTCTCCTTGACGGTGAGAGTTACGGCCGGTGCTTACTATAGCTGCGTTTACAACTGTACGCCTCGTGGCTAGTTGCCGTGTCGCTGCATCTCGCCCCCACATGCCTCTTCCACAACATGTACATGCGAGTGATGCCATTCACACCTGTATTCACACTGGGCGTCACTACTTGCATGTCGAACCAGCTACAGGTATACAGCAACGACCCGCAGGAGGCACAGGTGTAATCTTAGCTTAAGATATATCATTGTCAACACCCAAAATACTATTTACAGGAAACACCATTCTAATATCAAGTAGATTAATTTTATGAAATACATTTGTTGTATTTAATTAACATTTCAAATTAACATTTCTGAGTTTAGTGATACATCCTGTTCCGTGAATTAGATGTATCACGTCTTTAAATATATGCGTCAAAGAAAAGATGTTAGTAGAGTGGTCGATAAGAGGTGATCACACCACCGTTGGGAGATCCTGTAAATCTTAGGTGCTGATACCAGAGCTAACGATCCAGTCAGGCGACCCTACCTGCTGAGATTAAGGTAGAAGTTCCAAGGAGTGCGCGATGCGGAAGAAATAGCTACATGAAATCTAAGTATGCGAAATGTCGAAGATACTAAGATAGTAAATTCTGTCAGAGACAGCAAAGGACTCATAAGAGTAGTTGAACGGAATGGATAGTGTCTTGAAAGGAGGATATAAGACGAACATCAACAAAAGCAAAACGAGGATAATGAAATGTAGTCGAATTAAGTCGAGTGACGCTGAGAGAATTAGATTAGGAAATGAGACGCTTAAAGTAGTAAAGGAATTTTGCTATTTGGGGAGCAAAACAACTGATGATGGTCGAAGTAGAGAGGATATCAAATCTAGACTGGCAATGGCAAGGAAAGCGTTTCTGAAAAAGAGAAATTTGTTAACATCGAGTATAGATTTAAATGTCAGGAAGTCTTTTCTGAAAGCATTTGTATGGAGCGAAGCCATGTATGGAAGTGAAACATGGACGATAACTAGTTTGGACAAGAAGAGAATAGAAGCTTTCGAAATGTGGTGCTACAGAAGAATGCTGAAGATTAGGTGGGTAGATCACATAACTAATGAGGAGGTACTGAATAGGATTGGGGAGAAGTTTGAGCACAACTTGATTAGAAGAAGGGATCGATTGGTAGGACATGTTCTGAGGCATCAAGGGATCACCAATTTAGTATTGGAGGGCAGCGTGGAGGGTAAAAATCGTAGAGGAAGACCAAGAGATGAATACACTAAAAAGATTCAGAAGGATGTAGGTTGCAGTAGGTACTGGGAGGTGAAGAAGCTTGCACAGGATGGAGTAGCATGGAGAGCTGCATCAAACCAGTCTCAGGACTGAAGACCACAACAACAACAACAACAACAACAACAACAACAGTAAATGTATTTTAATTATTAATTATCAAGTTGAATATCAGATCTGTTATGTACTTAGTATAGAGAGGCAGTATATGAGTCGGGTGGCTATCCTTATTTACACTGACGAGCCAGAGAAACTGGTACACCTGCCTAATATCGTGTAGCGCCCCCGCGAGCTAGAAGAAGTGCTGTAACACGGCGTGGCATGGAGTCGACTAATGTCTGAAGTAATGCTGGAGAGAATTCACTCCATGAATCCTGCACGGCTGTCCATAAATCCCTAAGAGTCGAGAGGGTGGAGATCTGTTCTGAACAGCACGTCACAACTCACCAAAGACATACTCAATTATGTTCACGTCTGGGGAGTTTGGTCGCCAGCGGAAGTGTTTAAACTCAGAAGAGTGTTCCTGGTACCACTCTGTCACAATTCTGGAAGTGCAGGGTGTCGCATCGGCGTATTAGAATTGTCGAAGTCCGTCGGAATGCACGATGGACATGAATGGATGCAGGCGATCAGACAGAATGGTTACGCATGTGTTGCCTGTCAGAGTCGTATCTAGACGTATCAGGGGTCCCATATGGCTCCAACTGCTCACGTCGCACACCAAAAAAGAGCGTCCACCAGCTTGAACAGTCCCCTGCTGACTCGTCCGACTAGGCAACATGATTCCAGTCACCAACAGGCGAATGTCAGTGTTGACGGGCCCATGCGAGGCATAAGGCTTTTTGTCTTGCGGTCATCAAGAGTAAACGAGTTGGCCCTCGGCTCTGAAAGCGCATATCGATGATGTTTCGTACGCTGACACTTGCTGATGGCCTGATGGCCCGGCACTGAAATCTGCTGTAATTTGCGGAAGGTTTGCACTTCTGTCACAACAAACGATTCTCTTCCGTCGTCGTTAGTCCCGTTCTTGCAGGATCTTTTTCGGGCCGCAGCGATGTCGGTAATTTTATGTTTTACAGGATTTCTGATATTTACGGTATACTCATGAAATGATCGTACTGGGAAATCCCCACATCATCGCTACCTCGGAGATGCTGTGTCCCATCGCTCGTACCCCGACTATAACACCACGTTCTGACACTCTTAAATCTTGATAACCTGCCATTGTAGCAGCAGTAACCGATTTAAGAATTGCGTCAGACATTTGTTGTCTTATATTATACAGGCGTTGCCGACCGCAGAGCCGTATTGTCTGTCTGTTTACATATCTCTGTATTTGAGAACGCATGCCTAGGCCAGTTTCTTTGGCGCTTTAGTGTGCCATGTACTGAAGATAATATAAGAAGGTGTATTCCATCTCCCTTCTTATGTATGTGGTGGAGTGAATGAGAGCGAGGAGTTAATTTTCAGCAGCGTTATCTGTCGCCTGTAAGGAGGCGAAGTCTGAGCTAAGTTGGAGGAAGAAGGCACAAGGATTCAGAGCACAGACTACTTAGTATTTAACGGCGACGAATATTCAGGAAGGAACATTCGTTGTATATAAAAGGAGTGTTGAGGTGGCAACTTATTTAAGCGTTTGGTGCATGAGGTGAGGTATAAAAGACCGCCTAGCACCCCATCCAATCTCTAACACTTCATGATGTACTCCGGTGAAATACTGTTGAATGTCCCTCTCCCTAATGCTACCGGAAAAACAAAGATCTACATGGGTAGCGGTATCAGACGAGATCTCGAAGAAGAAGAAGAAGAAGAATAACAAGAACAAGAAGAAGAGGAAGAATTGATGACGAAATTTACCGCAGTGTTTACCACAGTGTTACAAAACACATGTAGACTTCTCTCTCTACATCGACACAGCAAACTAAAGTTGAAGACCGTGGTAACAGGTAAGGTACCGAGGAGAGGACCACTGTATTCCTTTGGGATACATCGAACGAAATGGTTATTTCGTTTTATTGAGGATAATCAGATATATGGGAGAGGAATGAATGCCAGCTGAAAGGCTAGGAACGCCATGTTGACTTAAGACTGGCGATGATACAAACAGAAATAAGGCGACACGAATGATCGAAGAAAGAGAGACAGCAGCAGCAGGTTCGTCCATGCAAACGCGAATGTTCTTCAATAAATAAAACCTAATAGCGTGAAGCATTTGTAAAACACTGTTTTACAGGAGAAACGAAGGTAATTTGAAGAGAATACGGAAGCACTTGAAGTATGTGGTACTGGAGGACATCTAAAATTGTATGGTTAAATAATTAATAAAATAAGAGGTGTTTAACAGGATGTGAATTCTGTAAAACATGAACAGCATATTTATGGAGTGTGTGCTAAAAACAGTGTAACTCTGAGTACGAACGAACGCTATGGCGAAAAATTTGCAGGAGCAAACGGACTTATAAATGATGTTATTCGGATAACAGAAATTGTTACAGCCGTATACCATAATTAGAAAAACGTAGGTATAAATATACACCAACATGCTATGAGTAACATCTCTTTCTCCGAGACGTAATTTTAACCTCATTTCTGTTTAATTATTGGGATTATTTGCGAAGTAAATGTGAATTGTATCCTCAATTGTAGTTACATCTGCGCTGCTGCAGAAAGAAATTTCATCCTACTGTTTGACGATCCCTACAGAAGTCGTATTTACTAACATTCAGCTAGTTTTTTTTTTTTTTTTTTTACTACTTGCCAAGTCAACAGTTTAAACCAGTAACTGAAACATTACGAATGATCACTGTTTACAGCTAGCATGGAATCCAGCGCAATCGCTTCTGTGTTGGTGAACGGTTCAGCTCGAACAAAGAAAAATCAGATGAAACTAATTAGTTAATGGGTTAATCGAGAAAACAGCGGCGTCAAGTCCCGGTGAATTGTTTCGACACCTACTGCAATAATGGCTGAGTGCGTCCGGTTGCGCAGTGTAATCACGTCCGAGCGCTACAGCAACAGCCGGCGCTCTGCAAGGTTCTGATAGCATCGCAAATTTCGCAGTGAAAGCTGATGTACGGGGCGATAAATAAAACACTGGCGCAATAACGGTACAAATCGTGCCTAGGTGTTTCGCGATCGTCTTCGTCGGGGGATGCGCGTTAAACTAATGGGAAGCTAGAGTGTGAGCAATTATATCACCGCCCTTCTCAAAGTACCGCTTCATTTCGTTACCTGGCGCCTGCATGTGCATTAGTAATTTACGACATCTATGAATGTGAAGGGAAGGTCTTAACAGTGTACTCGCTACAAGGAACTTTAATCAGAACTCAACGTTGTGCCGATGTGTAGATCATGAGGGATGTATATTCTGTATAAAGGATCTACTGATAATGTCTGGAAAGCAGTCACAATAAGCACATCAGAAGAGTTCTGTTGTAAACAGTGGTTTGGGGCAGTCGATCAGAAAAAAGAGTGATCGCATATAACAAAATGTTTCAAATGGCTCTGAGCACTATGGGACTTAACATCTGTGGTCATCAGTCCCCTAGAACTTAGAACTACTTAAACCTAACTAACCTAATGACAACAAACACATCCATGCCCGAGGCAGGATTCGAACCTGCGGCCGCAGCGGTCACGCGGTTACATGCTGAAGCGCCTAGAACCGCACGGCCACATCTCATATAACACATGGAAATGGATGTGCTTTCTTCATATTAGTTGACAGTTCCACGACAAACCGAAAAAGGCAGATCCGTCTCTAATTTCAATTTCTTGTTAATGGCAACTTTGTCCAGATGTGTGGATGTAAACAGTGGAAAGTGAACAAATCTGGTTACCAGCAGTAGTAACGCAAGCGGTGTTCGTTTAAGGAACATATTTTTCAGGAACGATTTGTACGAATGTGATGATGATATGGGTAGCTACGACTCAAATTACGGTCTTGAATATGCTTCTGAGAGCAAAGAATCGACCTGATAAAAATATGGTCGAAACCGACGCAGCGGCTTTGTTCCGGATGCCCTACTCAGTCAGTAGACCAGTGGCACACAATAGAGTAATGTCATCCCAACACGGAAAAAACGTCTGTTCCTTTGTAATTTTGTAACGATGTCACAGCATCTCGTCGGGAAGGATTTTAATGAAATGGACACCTTCTGTGACAGCCTACCTTGGAATTTCTTCCCCGGGGGCATACGGTTCCTGGTGACTGGTCTGTCAGGTACGTGACACTTTATTATAAATAAGCGTCAACTAGATCGGAAGGATGGTTGTCGTAAGTGCAGGGAAGCAATGGGTACCGCTACAGGTATATCTGTGTTGTGAAAGCTCTGATAATGCTCTGATTCCAACAAGTAAAACGTATATATATTTTTTTATTTCACACGTCTAGTTCCGTGGAACGAAACTGAGAAACAAATCTCCCTGGTCATGGAACTGAATTACATGAAATTACAACAATAAAGTAATAGTAGTTAAAGTAAAATGTTTATGAATCCTAAAAAGACGAAAAGCTGTAAGCTTATATAACGCAATCAACAACGTAACACAGGATCAGCTCAGTTTTTCAAGGAACTCATCGACACGCTGGAAGGAGTTACCCATGAGGGAACACTTTAGTTTCGATTTGAGAGCACTTGGATTACTGCTGAGATTTTCGAATTCTTGTGGTAGCTTGCTGAAAATGGATGCAGCAGAATACTGCACGCCTTTCCGCGTAAGAGTCAAGGAGGTGCGATCCAAATGCAGATAGGATTTTTGCCTAGGATTAACTGAATGAAAGTTGCCAATCCTCGGTAATGAGCTGATACTGTTAACATGAAATGACATTGACTCCCCAATGTCAGAATACCGCAACTAATGAACAGGAGCCGATAAGAGGTTCCGAACTTACAGCACCCAAACCGACCATTTCTAACCCAAAAATACCCTATGAGAACTGGAAGAGATATCCCAAAATATTGTACCATACATCACAAGCGAACGAAAATAAGTACAGTAGACTGCTTTTGGTGTTGAACTATCACTTACTTCAGGTACGGTTCTAATAGCAAAATTGGCGGCATTAAGTCTTTGAACAAGATCTTGAAGATGGGCTTGCCATGACAGTTTACAATCTATCTGAACACCTGTAAATTTGAACTGTTCAGTCTCACTAATCGTATGTGCTTTCTGTGTGGAACAATATTTTTTGATCAACACAATCAAATACAGTAGTTAAATTAAAAAAAGATTCCTAGCTCTAGAAACCTTGTATTTAATCCATCCAGTACGTCACAGAGAAAAGAGAATATAGCATTTTCAGTTGTTGAACCACTTCTAAAAACAAACTGTACATTTGACAGAAAATTATGTGAAATGATCAACTATTCTCACATAAACAGATTTTTCAATAACTTTAGCAATCACTGGTGGCATAGAAATAGCTCTAAAATTATCTACATTATCCATTTCTCCCTTTTTATACAGCAGCTTTACTATCGAATACTTTAATCGTTCAGGAAACCGTCTCTTCCTGAAGGAAAAGCTGCAAACGTGGCTAACTACAGGCATAACACGTGCAGCAGCACAGTACTGTGGTATTCACATAGATACTCCATCACGTCCATGTGAACCCTTAGTCTTCAGTGATTTAATGATTGACTCAAGAGTGTTAACAGCGGATGGGCAGAGCGGCAGGTGACGGAACCACACTGGTTGGGGCTGCGAGAACGCCGGCAGTTAGGGGCGCTCGAAACCGACGCGACGGTAACGAGCAACTGAAACCGCACCGTCCACCGCTGCCGGAGGCCCTGTTAGGGATCAAAGGGAGACGGTGCTCTTTGAAAGCTAACTCATTCTCACTCCTCATTTTTGCCTTGTGCTCGCGAGGAATACCTGATCTCTCAGCCTTATTATTCCCGCTACCAGAAATGCTTCACAGTAACACGGCGCAGAGGAGCAAAGGATTCAGATCAAAAGACAAAAAACTGTGTGCAGTTTTAATATTCCTGTTTTCTTAATCAAAGTGTCGCTCTCAGTCGTTCTGGCAAAGATAACTGTTCGTTGTCGTCTTAATTACTGTTTATTTTCGCCTCGGCATTGTCTATATTCTACTGAATATAGAGTCGATATCGACACGACCGTACCAGGAATCATTTACGATAATGTCATAGCACAGCGAAACAACAGCGATATCGCTCGTGAATTATTATTCTACACATCGACAATGCTAGGAGTCAACGTGAATACCGGAAAAAGTGTTCTTAACATTTATTGTCCGTTACTTGGAATGTACAGAGTCAATTATTGAACTACATGAAAGAAACGTAAATCACTGGTGCACACACTTTATTCAGCATGTAAACGTCCTTGCAGATATTCGGATTTAGTTTGTGACATGTTCGATATTCCTGTCATCATTGGCGATGAAGTGGCGTAGTCGAGCAGCGTAATTCTGCATGACCCGCTGTAGGAACATCGATGCTGTCGGTGACCTCCTGGATGGCTGTTTTCAACTCAGCAATGGTTTTGCGGTAACTGCATTACACCTTTTCTTTAACATAGCTCCACAAAAAGGAGTCGCATGTCTTCAGACCCGGAGAATATGGCAGCCAATCCAGGTCCATGCCAGTGGCCTCTGGGTACTCCAGAGCCAGAATGTGGTCCCCAAAGTGCTCATCTAGGACATCGAACACTCTCCTGCATCGAAGGGGTCGAGCTCCGTCTTCCATGACCACATCTTGTCGAAACCAGGGTCACTTTTGATAATGGGGATGAAATCATCTTCCAAAACCTTCATGTACCGTTCGGTAGTCACCGTGCCATCAAGGAATATCGCTCCGATTCTTCCGTGACTGGACATTACACATCACACAGTCACCCGTTGAGCGTGAAGAGACTTTTCGATCGAGAAATGCGGATTATGTGTCCCCTAAATGCGCCAAGTTTGCTTATTGACGAACCCCAACGCGCCTGTGTATACCAATTCCCATCATGCCCCGATGCCGACTGTGCAGTTTGAACGTCCTAAAACTTTTCAGAATTTGTGAGGATTTTATTTCATGTAGTTCAATAATTGTCACCCTGTATATAAAATCATAAGGAATAAATCCATTAAAATGAGTACGGAGAATAAGTATTACACATATTTGGCATTCAGTTGGAGGACACCTAGCCCAATTCGTGGAGCGTGACGAATAGAAATTAACTTGAAATAAGGGTAGATCTGTTTGACCAGGATAGTAAACCGCACATGGAATCGACAGTCGTCTTGAACACCGATATACTCTTAACACTATTTATGGTCAAAGTTTAGCAGAACTCGGTTGTAGACGCGTCAGTCCGGAACCGCGCGACTGCTACGGTCGCAGGTTCGAATCCTGCCTCGGGCGTGGATGTGTGTGATGTCCTTAGGTTAGTTAGGTTTGAGTAGTTCTAAGTTCTAGGGGACTGATGACCTCAGACGTTAAGTCCCATAGTGCTCAGAGCCATTTGAACCATTTTTTTTAGTAGAACTCATGACTGTATCGTAATATCGCATCAAGCAGAGTGTTATTACGAAACGTAACCACACAATGCTGTACATGAGGCAGCTACGTTCTCATTAGAAGCGGGCATCCAGCTATGAAAATAGCTACCAGTACTA